>NC_080467.1:19376890-19697724 GCF_030265055.1 Doryrhamphus excisus
AGCTTAATACCTGACCTTTGGCCTTCCCGAACATCACATGCGGGCGTCTGCTCCCATTAGCTGTGCCGGCCAGTCCATCATAATATGGAGGCCTCCTACAGGTGGACCGTGGAAAAGGCTGGTCTGTCACGTGGTGCTTCCAGCCATGCTGCTATAAAAAAAGCTTGGAATGTTGACCCAGCCTGACTTTGGGTGAGCCAGAGTGTGTGTGCGCACAACTTGGAAGGGCTGAGGGTTAGCTAACTGTGTTAGCTTTGACATCCACAAACAAGCATGGCTGCTGTCCACCGTCTAGTTATTGTCCGCCATGGGGAGAGCTCCTGGAACCAGGAGAACCGCTTCTGCGGCTGGTTTGATGCCGACCTCAGTGAGAAGGGTGTGGAGGAGGCCAAGCAAGGAGCCCAGGCCATCAAAGAGGCTGGCATGAAGTTTGACATCTGCTACACGTCTGTGCTTAAACGTGCAGTCAAGACCTTGTGGACCATCATGGAGGGTACGGACCAGATGTGGCTGCCCGTCATCCGTACTTGGCGTCTCAATGAGCGTCACTACGGAGGCCTCACCGGTCTCAACAAGGCCGAGACAGCAGCCAAGCATGGCGAGGAGCAGGTGAAGATCTGGCGTCGCTCCTTCGACATCCCGCCCCCACCCATGGACAAGGACCATCCTTATCACTCCATCATCAGTGAGGTGAGCCACGAAAAATCATTTCACGGGTTTTCTTGCTTTTGCCCGTTCTGACTGAACTACACAACCTACAGTCCAGACGCTACAAGAACCTGAAGGCCGGTGAGCTGCCTACATGCGAGTCCCTGAAGGACACCATTGCCCGCGCCCTGCCTTTCTGGAACGATGTCATCGCACCTGAAATCAAAGCCGGAAAGAACGTGATTATCGCAGCTCACGGCAACAGCCTCCGTGGCATCGTCAAGCACTTAGAAGGTGAGCACGGAGAAGAAAGACATTGTTTGGGACTTGGAAGCACACAGGAAGGTTACACATTTAATTTGTAGTTTAGCTGAGCAAAGACTTACCGGTGCACTTAACACAACGCCACACACACACACACACACAGTTTATATAAATAGCATCTGTGAGCTCAGGGACAAGGGAAGACGGTCATGAGCCTGGCTCCCATTACAGTCACGACCTTTATCTAGGGAGGTTTCAAGGAGTGGGCAGACGGACTTACACAGGCAGAGAAGGCCTCGAGGGCACTCGCAAATGTCACTTAAACTGTAAAAAAAAAAAAAAAAAGACTAAATAGTGCTCTGTCCTTCAAGGTACTATGTATACTAATGTACCCCATGAGGCTAAATATAGTACTGCATTCGACTTTTGCGGTTACTATTTACAGCTTTTAAGGCAGGGGTCTCAAATTCAATTTACTTGGGGGCCACTGGGGCTAGGGTCTGGGCAAGGCTGGGCTGCATCAGGTTTTCCAAAAAAAAAAAACAAAACACATTTATTAAAAACAGAAAAATATACAAACTTTTTCAGTGCTTTGGTTCCGATTTTCTACAATAAAAGCTCTGATAAAACATTCCACTGTTCTCAAATATCTTCATTTTTATTTTTCTGCACAAAATAAGATGAAAAATAAATACACAAATCAAGAATAAAGAAAATCAATCAATCAGTAATAAATAAATATAATAAAACTGCAAATAATAAAAACTTAAGAAACCACATATAGTTGGTGGGTAGACAAATGTTTTTTTTTTCAGATAAAATTAACAAAGCATTATTAGAGCCCTGTAGACATGACAAAACACGACTATAGTCACATTTATACTCTTTTTATTTACAACATATTGCGCAACTGCAGGGTCTTGAGACACATGCTAACTCGCAAACTAGAGAGCTAGCGACCTAAACAGTAGCCTTCAAGTTATTTCCTTTCAACTTAAATAGCCAAAAACTTACCACTTCCACACGGATAGGGAGGATAACTATTAACAGTTAAATTTCAATGCACTGTGCATTGGGAATATTGTATACATTCATGTTTTTGTTGCTATTCAGTGATATCCTGCAGAAACATTACAAGCCATGACTTTCTACATTCTGTGTAATGTATTTAATATAAGTGCGACTCCGTAATCAGGAAAAAGTCGTAAGAAACAAACTCACCATATCATAAACAGGGTGGTGACATGCATAGGCTGGAAGGTGCTTGTCGCTGCCGTCTTTCCATACAAAGAAAAAGCCAGTGTTTTTTATGCTGTGTTGAATGAATGAAAATGGAGGATTACGTACAATCAAGCTTGCTATCCTCTTAATGAGCAACCTGTATTAACATTCAGATTCTTTCAGTACAAATGTATATACCTGTACAATCCTGCTCAACGTTTTCTCAGGCATGTCTGACGCCGCCATCATGGAGCTGAACCTGCCCACTGGAATCCCCATCGTGTACGAGCTGGACGCAGACCTGAAGCCTGTGAAGCCTATGTCCTTCCTGGGTGACGAGGAGACCGTGAAGAAGGCCATGGAGGCCGTGGCTGCCCAGGGCAAAGTGAAGAAGTAAGATCTAAGAAGTGGCAGATGTGAGAGACTGTCAGCCTTCCATCTTTGTAGTCCATTCCACAGGGGGGTAACTTGTGATGGTTCGTCTCCTGTTTGTTCTCTGTGATGACCTGTCAGTTCAAGCATAATAACATGACATAATAACTACATCCATCCACCTGCACACCCCTAAGTTGTTTTAAGTTGTGGTCAAACCCACCACCCTGGCACAAACAATAAAGAAACATGTTTTTATAAAAGCCTGTGCCTGCTTCTTTCCTATCAAAATTCTCTTTCAGCATTCTACTTCTTTGAAATACATTGTACTGTACACCTCAATTTTTTCTTCATTCCCCTTTAGTCCAATGTGCACTTTCAGCATTGTGCAAAAGGTGCTGTGAAATCCTATCCAGCATACGGTGGTGAGGAAGAGGAGTCAGTGGGTTCAGCATGGCAGCCTTCCAATAATGCAGGGACAAGTCGGTCTACAGCACAATCAGACATGAATGTAAATAAATCACTGATTTTTTTAATGTAAAAGGAGCAAAAGTACCAGAAGCTGAAAAGTGGGAGAAATGATCAACTGCCCCCCCCTGCGTTTTAAGGCAATTTCATACAGGCCAGAAGAAATGAAGACATTATAAATTATCTTAATTTCATCACAACTGATAACATAATAGGAAAGGACAAGTGAAAGTTAGAATTGACAGGCAGTTTATTGGTAGAGGTGCATCTCATTTGGCATCACAATGACAGGGAACCACATGGCCAACTCACCCGTCACCAGTCTGCATTACAGAGACAGTGTTGAACCGCCACCTACCGGTCAGTAAAGGGTAGCGCAAGCCACAAGCGTCACTGATATTTTGGCCAAGTATGTAGTGCTTTTGGTCATGTGTATATTAGTGAAGAGGAATACACAAAATCTACTTCCCGTGTACTACAAATAGTTGCCCACCCCACACACTTTCTAAAGTAAAATAACTTATCATATGAAAAAAAGTATTCCGGGCTGCACGGCGGTCGAGTGGTTAGCGTGCAGAACTCACAGCTAGGAGACCTGACCTCTGTGTGGAGTTTGCATGTTCTCCCCGTGCATGCGTGGGTTTTCTCCGGGTACTCCGGTTTCCTCCCACATTCCAAAAACATGCTAGGTTAATTGGTGACTCCAATTTGTCCATAGGTATGAATGTGAGTGTGAATGGTTGTTTGTCTATATGTGCCCTGTGATTGGCTGGCGACCAGTCCAGGGTGTACCCCGCCTCTCGCCCCAAGACAGCTGGGATAGGCTCCAGCACCCCCCACGAACCTTGTGAGGATAAGCGGTAGAAAATGAATGAATGAATGAATGAATGAGTGAAAAAAGTATTCCTTCCGGCCTCTCTCCCTTTTGATTGGCTCCTAATCACATCTAAAAGGTGAGCCATATGTTTGGTTGAGTCAAAGTTCAGTGAGCATCAGGAGTGGTGTCCTCATGGTCCAGGTGGGAGGTATTAGGACCCGGTGATGCTTTCACAGCCGTTTGCCTCCTGAAGGACTTAAAGAACCTGGGCAGGGAAACTACCTTGTATGGGTTCTTCTTGTAGATCACTGCTTTGTGCGTCTCTGCTTTAGACACGTCCACATACTCTGAAGCCAACGCCACATTCTTTTCTATGCTGTTCACTAGCTCCCCCTGGTTGAAAGAAGCAAAATGTCATGTTGGTTTTCAAACAACTGCAGTCGTCCCGCCTATATGCGAATAGAAGGATCTACTGGACTTTGTCAGGTAATGCTGCCAAAAATCAACAACTCTCATTGTGCACTAACTGGAAATGACGATCGCAATAATTAACTGCTGTGTCTATTTTTTTTAATGATGAATTGCAAACATTCAACAGAGAATTATTGCTAACATTTGCATTACTCCATAAATACAGCATCATCCAGCAGCGGCCATTTTGACTCTTTTGAGTGCAGCGGGCTCGAATGCCAAGTGCATGTGCATTAGAAGAGTAACAATAGGAGTCATCCTCACTTGAATCTCCAGCAGCATGGCCGTGTCACACAAGATCTCGTGTAGCTCTCTGATGCTTGACTCCAGGCGCACGATATCCTCATGACGAGACTCGATCTCGCTCAGCGCCTCGCTTGATATACGAGCATGGGAGCAGATCTGCGGAAAGGACGAGCTTAAATTTGTGACATGATATTTTGGACTGTGGCAAACCAAAATAAACACAGAGAGAACGGTTAAATGGTTAAACTGACATCAGATATGAAAACGGTCACATTGTCGCAGTTGAGCATCTCCTCCAACTCTTCATCGGTGGTCACTTTGTCCACTGGGGAGGAGACAAAGCACATGCAATCAAGAAATCATGTGGTGTCAATATTACACAGACGTTGATATTAACTATATTAATTATTAAATCATGCATTTTAAGCATTTTCAAGCAGAAAAATGGCTCACTGAATCGGAAACATTGAAAAACATTGTGATACTTTGGTCACTAGGTGTCAGTAGTGCTACTGTAATGTTCCTTGAGACACATAACCACTAGACTTGACAGCCAAAACAGGCTTTTATTGCATGTTTGAATCCAATCACAAACTATATGTCTTACTATTGCAACTGTGATTAACCAATTATCCAATTAAAGCAGACTGAAGCACAGTATAAACCTATTGGGTGACTGATTTGTTCAGTTCTAATAGACAACACATCTCTACATGTGAGGCTGGTAAAGACCGAGGGACTGTTCAACTCACCAATCTGCAGTTGTCTCTGAATGTGGGCTTTGCATTTCTCTCTGAACGCCACCTGTGTCTTATGGTGACCCGTCATGACCTCGGCAAAGCAGCGAGTCAGGTGTGCATGCTGCCAGAAGGGGAAATAAAAGTCAAATAGTGACAAGTCATTACTGAGCCGGGGAATGATCATTGAAGTGTATTGTTTGGAGCGACTTTGTTCGGCGTGCACCTGGCTCATTGAAATACATAAATAGCGCTGCCAAACCTGATTCTTCTTAATGCGCTGCATCACAGAGACACCGGCGCCGCTGCCCTCTACTGGGAAACCATCCTGCAATGCTGGGGAAATGTACTTTCATTAAGAACTGACTTCAGAATGCTGAAATAGAAAAGATATGCAATTGTTTTGGGAGGAATGTTCCATTACTCGCTCTGTGACCACCTGCTACAGACTGCTCTTCCTTTAGCATTTGCTAAACAAATATTTGGACATTAAATATTCAGACTCAGTATGAGGAAGAGTAACACACTGTCATGGTGTTAAATAATGACGGCACACTGCTGTACACCTTAAGTGGTCTGTAATGCTGGTGGAGTTCAATTAACTGCAATAAAAGCAAACGATGACTGCAATCACAAATTCTACCCACGCTTTAACTTGGCTCGGAATAAGTTGGCCTCCGTCTTGATCTTGTTGTTCAGCAGTTCCAGCTCGTCTTTGCAACCTGACAGGAACACAACAATGATGATAGTGCAATAAAAAGGGACAGGGAGAACATGGAGACACAAGGGAGTTAGCATCGCAGAGGTATAAATGCATTGCTCTATAGAACGCATATTGTTTTGAGAGGCAAAACTGGACTTTTTTTGGACTTTTGCCTATCATTCACAATCTTTAAGTGAAGTGTGAACACATTTCTTTCCCTTTTCTGTGCATTATAGTATGAGAAAACAAGTTAATATGAGCTACTAACAATGTACATCATGGTTTGATAACTATCCCTTTAATGTCATTTTCGACAAGCTACCTGCAACCCACTTCTGGGTCCATCACAGTCCTACAACTTGTTTTGGCTTTACGGTATTCAGTATTGAAGTGCTTGGTGACCGTAGCAACCAGCATGGGTGTGACAGGCTTTGTTTACTTTAGATATGTGAGAGATGGCTGCTGGCAAAACACTAAAAGGTGTCCAGTTACATATAAGTCTTACTCTTATCTGGATTTGATGAGGAGAGGACAGCACTTTGTTTCTTCTCCACTTCATCAACTTGGCAGGAGATCTTTTGGATGAGGCTTCTCAACTCTCCTATCTACACACACACACACACACACAAAAGTCAACAGTTGGAAGTGACAAAAGACAAAAACATGAACATCTGCACACTTACCGTTTTGAAAAACTCCTCCATGGTGTATTTCCCTCTGGCCGCATTTGCCATGTTACTAAATCAAGCATGCATTGTTTCTTAAAATAGCAAATTAGCCGTCATAATGCCACCTGTCCGACCAAACACAGAAGCCAGATGCCACCTTATCTCGAGCCCTTAGCCATTTTCTTCTACTTCTGTTCTGCTCAAAGTGTCGAAACCTGCTCTTAGTTAAATGACTAGTAAACCAGATGGTCACGACACCGAGTGAAAAGTTGAATAATGTGGAAGACGACCTTTGTTAGAAGCGAAGCTGGTTGGCATGCAGCACACCTGTACCGAATGAGCGCGTTCCCGTGAGCGCGCGACCGTGTCAAAATGAAAACAGTCTGACCGCTTTCAGACTTCCGTATGTAAATAACAGCAACAGGAAGTGTCAATCAAATAAGTTTGGGCGACGGGAAAGCAACAAGGTTCAAAACAACAAGGACTGTTCGCTCTTGTGAAGCTGCTATTCTTATGAAACGAGCTTTGCGTCTCAAATCACCACTTACGAGCACTTGTTGAAGCTAACGTTGTCGATTCACGAGCAATATGGCGGCCGACGATGCTCATTATCAAGAGGCAGAGGAGCAGAACTTGCAGTACCAGAGATGACCGCAAGAGGCCGGTAAAGCACACAGAAAAAAGGTTTGGAGGAACACCTACGTCTTTTAATACTAGAAGATCACAGTTGACAGCAATCACGAACCAAATGAATCGACTCATGCAGAGAAAAGTGCATGACGTGATAGTAATGCGTCATCATAACGTAAGCAACAGTGTGTGTGTTACTTAGAATTGCCCCCCACGAGTAAGGCTTTTGCCAATGAAGGGAACATACCTGTTTTGTTGTGAGGCTACAGATAAAACAAAGCTGATTGCAGAAACTGCATTGCTGCTCTATGATCTAGTATGATCTAATAAGTTAGGCAAGTCCAAGCTGAAGTGGCAGGGGACCTATTATGCTCATTATGCCCTAAGTGCTTCCTCACTAGGAAACATACACAGAAGCCCGCCCCTTGTGACATCACAAATGGGCAGTTTTACCACGCCTTATGAAACTGAGCATTTTGAGCCATCTCAAACTCAATCAGGGCTCACTTCAAATGCGCAAACCTCATTATATGAAACTTTGGCATCGAGAATACAACATTCTAACTACATTTATAGGTCAGAAAAGTAGAAAAAGCATAATAGGTCCACTTTAATCTGAGCTACAGATGTACTGGTTTCATAACAAAGGTGTGTGCATAGTTTAGTAGTAGGGTACGTACTGTAGGGTGACCAAGCAAGATAAGGAAACGAGTCAACCAAATAGCACATATGCTAGCAGCACACATGCTAATCATTGTTCCGTAAAACAATCCAATGAGGTGCACCACTGAGACAAATACGGATGTTGTTTCACTTGCTTGACATTTAGTCATATATTTAGAAAACGACAATGGACTGGTCGCCAGCCAATCACAGGACACTTATAGACAAACAACCATTCACACTCACATTCAGTCGCCAATTAACCTAGCATGTTTTTGGAATGTGGGAGGAAACTTGAGTACCCGGAGAAAACCCACACATGCACGGGTAGAACATGCAAACTCCACACAGAGATGGCCGAGGGTGGAATTGAACTCAGGTGTCCTAGCTGTGAGGCCTGCACGTTAACCACTCTATCGCCGTGCAGCCCACTTTGTACCATTTTCCTATGATAGCTATTTACCTTTCATGTCCTGAGATTAGTTTTGTGTTAGCCAAGGAAAGCAACAAAATGTCGGGCTTACTTTTTTATTGTCATGCTGTGACTCGCCTCCTGCATAAAGGAGGCTCAAGTTGCTCCATTTGGACATAAAACCATATTGGCTTTTTGGTTGTTAAACAGACTGTTGCCTTTTTAATATTGTGTTATTAAATTCAGAAGAGTCTCAAGATAGCTGTGATAGTTCTTTACTGAAAAATAAGGTCACAGAGATAAAACGGGCAAGCATATTTCCACCAAGGTGTGGAGTCAAGTGGGACATAGGACACATTCTGTAATCTTAATATTGCAGTATTCTGTGTTTCATCAGTACTTTTTGGTTATTATCAGCTCTACTTTGCTGCCAAGTTTTGGGGTGGTGCTGGACAGTGAAATGCATATTTCAACGCATACTTTTCAGAGTTGCCGGAAAATCTTCCATTTCTAGGAAAAAGGAAGTGTAAATGGGACCGCAGTGTAAACATGTTCCTTCTGTGGTCAAACAAAGCAGCTCGGAAAAAGTTGCATTAGTGCCCCGACGGGAGGAGGGTAAATGTTGGCGTCAGCAACATTGGCAAACACAAACAGCTGTGAAAATAACCTCCACCAAGCAAATATGACTTCCATTTGGTAATCTAT
This sequence comes from Doryrhamphus excisus, assembly GCF_030265055.1. Classification (NCBI taxonomy): domain Eukaryota; kingdom Metazoa; phylum Chordata; class Actinopteri; order Syngnathiformes; family Syngnathidae; genus Doryrhamphus; species Doryrhamphus excisus. The sequence goes on from NC_080467.1 coordinate 19,385,916, forward strand.
CCACTCTCAGTATATCAAGCCTAGAGATACACATTATGTGTTTTGTGCAAAACTCGATCAATGCAGATTCTTTGTTGAAATGTCATTCAGGGTCGATGTTTTTTTCTCAGACATATCAATATGTGGCTATAGTGGCATTTTCAGGAACAAAGCAGTGTGTGAGTGGGTGTATATACATACAGCATGATATCCCTGCGATATTATTATTGGGTGACTGACCTTTTTATGTCTAACTACTTGCTAGGGTTACTCCATGACATGTCTCCATCCATCCATCCATTTTCCTCCGCTTATCCGGGTCCGGGTCGCGGGGGCAGCAGTCTTAGAAGGGAAGCCCAGACTTCCCGGTCCCCGGCCACCTCCTCCAGCTCCACCGGGAGGACACCAAGGCGTTCCCAGGCCAGCTGTGAGACATAGTCCCTCCAGCGTGTCCTAGGTCTGCCCCGGGGCCTTTTCCCGGCTGGGCATGCCCGGAACACCTCCCCAGGGAGGCGTCCGGGAGGCATCCGGACTAGATGCCCGAGCCACCTCAACTGACTCCTCTCGATGTGAAGGAGAAGCGGCTCTACTCTGAGCCCCTCCCGGATGGCTGAGCTCCTCACCCTATCTCTTAGGGTGAGTCCAGCTACCCTACGGAGGAAACTCATTTCAGCCGCCTGTATCCGAGATGTCATTCTTTCGATCATGACCCAAAGCTCATGACCATAGGTGAGGGTGGGAACATAGATCGACCGGAAAATTGAGAGCTTTGCCCTCCGGCTCAGCTCTCTTTTCACCACGACGGTCCGGTACAGCGACCGCATTACTGCCGAGGCTGCACCGATCCGTCTGTCGACCTCACGCTCCCACTTTCCCTCACTCGTGAACAAGACCCCGAGATACTTAAACTCCTCCACCTGGGGCAGGACCTCATTCCCAACCCGGAGAGAGCACTCCACCCTTTTCCGACTGAGAACCATGGCCTCTGATTTGGAGGTACTGAGTCTCATCCCAGACGCTTCACACTCAGATGCAAACCGTCCCAGTAAACGCTGAAGGTCGCAGCCCGAAGAAGCCATAAGAACCACATCATCTGCAAATAGCAGAGATGAGATTCTAAGGCCCCCGAACTGGACTCCCTTAACACCTTGGCTGCGCCTAGAAATTCTGTCCATGAAAATTGTGAACAGAATCGGTGACAAAGGGCAGCCTTGGCGTAGACCAACGTTTACCGGAAACAGGCTCGACTTACTACTGGCAATGCGAACCAGACTCCTGCCCCGTTTGTACAAGGACCGGATAGCACGTAGTAGCGCGCCACCAATCCCGTACTCCCGGAGCACCCCCCAAAGGACGCTACGAGGGACACGGTCGAATGCCTTTTCCAGGTCCACAAAGCACATGTAGACTGGTTGGGCAAACTCCCATGCACCCTCAAGCACCCTCGTGAGGGTGTAGAGCTGGTCCAGTGTTCCACGACCAGGACGAAAACCGCATTGGACCTCTTGTATCAGAGGTTCGGCCAACGGTCGTACCCTTCTCTCCAGCACCCTGGAATAGACTTTCCCAGGGAGGCTGAGGAGTGTGATCCCCCTGTAGTTGGAACACACCCTCTGGTCACCCTTCTTGAAAAGGGGGACCACCACCCCGGTCTGCCAATCCAAAGGTACTGTTCCCGACTTCCATGCAACGTTGAAGAGACGTGTCAGCCAAGACAGTCCCTCAACATCCAGAGCCTTGAGGAATTCTGGGCGGAACTCGTCCACCCCCGGAGCTTTGCCACTGAGGAGCGTCTTAACGACCCCAGATACCTCAGCCACAGTGATGGTACTGTCCACGTATGTGTCCTCAGACTCTGCTTCCTCTATGGAAGGTATGTCAGTGGGATTGAGAAGGGCCTCAAAGTATTCCTTCCACCGTCCGACTACATCCCCAGTCGAGGTCAGCAGGCCCCCGTCTCCACTGTAAACAGTGTGGACTGGGCACTGCTTCCCTTTTCTGAGGCGCCGGATGGTTTGCCAGAACCTCTTCGAGGCCGACCGAAAGTCGTGCTCCATGGCCTCACCGAATTCCTCCCACACCCGAGTTTTTGCCTCGACCACCGCCGAAGCCGCAAACCGTTTGGCCTGACGGTACCTGTCAGCTGCTTCCGGAGTCCCACAAGCCATCAAGGCTCGATAGGACTCCTTCTTCAGCTTGACGGCAGCCCTGACCTCTGGTGTCCACCATCGGGTTCGGGGCCTGCCACCGCGACTGGCACCGACCGCCTTGCGGCCGCAGCTCCGGTCAGCTGCCTCAGCAATGGAGGCACGGAATATGGCCCATTCGGACTCAATATCCCGGTCCCAAACTGTGGGTCGAGGTGAGTCCGACTATGTCTAGTCAGAATGTCTCAACCTCTCGCCATGACATGTCTGACATGATGAAACAAATATCCTCCCAACCAGTGTGGAAGTGGTAAGTTTCTTTTTAATTTCAGAAGAAATCAATTTGTGGCTAACTTGTTAGCTTGCTAATAGGTGACTATCAGTGCATTTTTGTCATGTCTACAGGACTCTATTATAATAATAATATATGCAGTATATTCACTTACACTGTTACAGCCATGAGTGTGATGTGGCCCTCAATGAAAATGAGGTTAACACCGCAGATTTAAGTTAATAATACAAATTAGACAACAAAAATAGATGATGATACAATGAACAGCTGAAATGCAGTAATTCCATGGTGGAATGAGCTGAAGGGATTGGCTGATGCTTTCTGTCAATGTCAAGTGTTTGAGCTGCTGCTGATTCTCCTGTGTTTGGCTTTTTTCCCCCCTCCCTGTGATGTTCTTGTCTGGATCTCTGCAGGTTGCTGACAACTGCTCCCTTTGCCTCAACATGAACTTGCAGCCTTTTAGTACAAGACGGCAACCATGAAACAAACTGTCCATATTTTTAGGCTAGGTAAATCAAAGCCGTGTGAAGCCTTCCCTATTTTAGTGTGTGTTTCCCATTGCAGATCAGTGTGAAGTAACCGTTTAGCACAAAACAAGAAATGGTTGAAGTGGCGTTCACAGACTTTGAAATATACAGTATTGGAAAAATGGGGGAAAGGAATCAAAATTCTTTGTCAGGGTCAGTAAATACACACAGATGGGGTGGGAGCAGTGCGCTAACTTAGCAACAGGCTGCCAGTTCAACCAGGAACATCGGTGTGCAGAGCTCTGGGCACCTTCGTGAAGGGACAATGAGAGATCTCTGAGGTCATTTCACGTCAGTAAATAATAAGCAAGTTTCGGTTAGTTGTTAGAACACCAGCTTGGCGGAAATATACCATAAGCCATCTGCGAGCTTCCTTCTTCCCAGCTGGAATGTTTAAAAGCCCTGTGCACACACTTCATCACAATTAACATTAGTCAGCCCCCCCCCCCCCCCCCAAAAAAAAACAAACAAACATATCAGCAGTGTTAATTTGTATGCTCATTCTCTCACAACCATCCTTGGCGTTTTTGTCCTCATGGTCTGAAAGAAAGTGCCATTTGTCATTGAGAGACACACAGAGACAGTTTCTCCACTGTGAGCTGTGGATCGGGATCAGGACAATTTTTGTCTTTTTTTTGGCTTTGTCATCCATGTGGATAGAGGTGCTGTCAGGAATTCTGGATGGTATGACGGTCGTCGGGCTGCACGTCGGTCGAGTGGTTAGTGCGCAGACCTCACAGCTAGGAGACCTGAGTTCAATCCCATCCTCTCTGTGTGGAGTTTGCATGTTCTCCCCGTGCATGCGTGGGTTTTCTCCGGGTACTTCAGTTTCCTCCCACATTCCAAAAACATGCTAGGTTAATTGGCCACTCCAAATTGTCCATAGGTATGAATGTGAGTGTGTATGGTTGTTTGTCTATATGTGCCCTGTGATTGGCTGGCGACCAGTCCAGGGTGTACCCCGCCTCTCGCCCCAAGACAGCTGGGATAGGCTCCAGAATGAATGACTGTTGTCCCATCCTCCTCTTTGGAGCCCAGGTTTACAGGCACAATCCTACCTGCCCTATTAATACTCAAATGTATAGCTATAGATGGGATATCAGGAAAAAATATATATAACCCCTCCGATCCCATCCATACAGCCAAATTATCGCATCAAAGGTCAAGATACAGTGGCGGGACATGCTGTAAACAGAAATGCAGTGGCTGCATTGCACTGCTGTTCAGTAGCCTGCTAACACACTTCCGATTTTCCCTCATGTCTATGGTACTTTTTAGCCAGTATGGATGGGAGATGGGTCTGAAAATGTATTCATTTTGGTCTTAAAAAAGTCATGAAAAGTCTTACATTTAACTTGTTGAAAACTGCACAAACCAAATATTCAAAATATACAAGTTCGAAAAGTGCGACTGAATTTAGCTAAATGCAAATGAAGTCAACTGCTACAGGAAGACAATTTTGAAATAATTTGAATAATTATTAACCAGTTGCACACTGAAAAGGGGCACAACATGAAATAGACAAGGTGATAGGAAGCGAGGTGGACTTTTTTTTTCTTAAATTTCCATCCAAAGCGTTGAAGTTTTTGCATGTCTGTTCAAAGTTTACAAATTCACGTTTACAAATGAGAAGTGGAAACCATCCCAGAGGAGTGAGAGGCACCACGCACACCGTTAGGGTTGCCAACTGCCCCTTGAAAATTCAAGTACATGGGGATCAAAACAATCAAGTCCATTGACGACAGCTTGTCACAGGCTAAGACAATCTCCGGTTTGTCCGGTTTCCTCCCACATTCCAAAATCATGCATGGACGTTTGTGTGAATGGGAGAATAGGAGACCTGAGTTCAATTCCACACTCGGCCATCTCTGTGTGGAGTTTGCATGTTCTCCCCGTGCATGCGTGGGTTTTCTCCGGGTACTCCGGTTTCCTCCCACATTCCAAAAACATGCTAGGTTAATTGGCCACTCCAAATTGTCCATAGGTATGAATGTGAGTGTGAATGGTTGTTTGTCTATATGTGCCCTGTGATTGGCTGGCCACCAGTCCAGGGTGTACCCCGCCTCTCGGCCAAAGACAGCTGGGATAGGCTCCAGCATGCCCGGGACCCTCGTGAAGATAAGCGGTAAAGAAAATGGATGCATGGAAGTGTTTAGGAGTAGGGGGTACTTGACTTCCAGTCAGATGTCTGAAGGGATAGGGAACCACTGCTCTACGCCATTGTTCCTACTACCACTACTATATTCATTCATTTATTCATTTTGTACCGCTTGTCCTCACAAGGGTCGCGGGGATGCTGGAGCCTATCCCAGCTGTCTTCGGGCGAGAGGCGGGTTACACCCTGGACTGGTCACCAGCCAATCACAGGGCACAGATAGACAAACAACCATTGGAATGTTTTTGGAATGTGGGAGGAAACCGGAGTACCCGGACAAAACCCATGCATGCACGGGGAGAACATGCCAACTCCACACAGAGATGGCTGAGGGTGGAATTGAACTCCTAGCTGTGAGGCCGGCTTGCTAACCACTCGTCCGCCAAGCAGCCCTCACTACTATATTGTCATTAGAAAATAAAGAACATTCATATTACAGTTGTATGTAATGATAGCTTACAGAGAAAAGATTCCAACATAAATGTGTTCCGAAGGCGGCTGCATGGCGGACGAGTGGTTAACACGCAGGCTTCACAGCTAGGAGACCCGTGTTCAATTCCACCCTCCACCATCTTTGTGTAGAGTTTGCATGTTTTCCCTGTGCATGCGTTGGTTTTCTTCGGGGACTCCGGTTTCCTCTCACATTCCCAAAAAATTAAATGAATTAATTAGCCACTCCAAATTGTCCATGTGAGTGTGAATGGTGGTTTGTCTATATGTGCCCTGTGATTGGCTGGCGACCAGTCCAGGGTGTACCCCGCCTCTTGCCCGAAGACAGCTAGGATAGGCTCCAGCACCCCCGCGACCCTCGTGAGGATAAGCGGCAGAAAATGAATGAATGTTCGGAACGCTACGTGAGGCAATCTTAAGGGTCATTTTACCCCCAAAGAAATATCATTCATGTACGGTATTTTAATAACTGCCTGGCATGCTGAATCAATTTGACTTGGGTTTGGCTCGTAGCACACAGGATGACTATGAAAACATTTGCCATGCAAAATTCCACTTGATGTTAAGTATAAATAGACATCCAACCCGACTGATGATCACGCTACATTTGAAAGACTTCTCAGCTGATCTTCACTTCAGGTGAGTGGTTACAAAACCGAATGCTGAATACGTCTGCAGATCTTACAGTGTTTGATCAAATGTGGTTGCTTGAATGGGATTCACTTTTGGATTTCAGGCAATCTTCGAACCTGCAAGGATGTCTGTTTCAGAAACCATGAAAGTGGCCGCTCTGGGTCAGCCATTCACCTTGGGAATGCTCTATAATGCCTGCAAAGATGAACTGATCCCAGGTACAACATGATGCAAAATGTCTTTGTATATTTGGACACATTTATCGCTCAAGGTTCTGTAACGCAACTAATCTTGCAGGTTTTACTCTGTGGGACGTGGCAACTCTAAGCAGCCAAACATCAGAAACTGCTCAAAAGAGCAGCTCTTTTAAGATTACGGCCTCTGACACCATTGAATCGAGGTCTTCCCTGATGGATATTGACGCTTCCGTGAAACTCAGTTTCATGGGTGGGCTGGTTGAAGTTGGAGGATCTGCCAAGTACCTGAATGATCAGAAGAAATTCAAGAACCAGAGCAGGGTAACTTTTCAATATAAAGCGACTACCAACTTCAAGCAGCTTTCTTTACCTGCTCTTGGACCACTGAACAACGAGCAAAAGCAAATCATTGAGAAAGGCAAGGCGACACATATCGTCACTGGCATCCTTTACGGGGCAAACGCAGTCTTTGTGTTTGACAGTGAGAAGTTGGAATCCAGCAGTGTTCAAGATATTCAGGGCAACATGGAAGCTGTGATTAAAAAGATTCCTTCTTTTACCATTGAAGGCAGAGCTAGCTTACAGTTGACTGAGGAGGAAAAAGCACTGACAAACAAGTTCAGCTGTAAATTCTTTGGAGACCTCATCCTTAAAAAAAACCCTGCCACATTCGTTGACGCGGTAAATGCCTACACTGAGCTTCCATCGCTTCTGGAGCAAAAGGACAACACCGCTCCTCTGGTTGTCTGGTTGTATCCTCTGAATTCGTTGTACGCCGAGGCCCCTAAACTGATCGAAGACCTCAGCATGGCACTGGCAAGGAAAATTCAAACTACTATCGAAGATGGAAATGAGGTGACAATGAGATGCAATGATAGCTTGTATAGCGATGTGGCACGGGAATTCACTGTAATTCACAAAAATTTAAATAGTTTTAAAAAGTTGTGTTCTTTTTACATATCTTCAATTAAAATGATGTTGGCCAAAAGCCTCCCTGCTATCCGTGAAGGCAAAGAAGATGAGAGCGCTTTATCAAATGTCCTAAACAACCGGGAAAAGTCTCCATTCAGTCAAGCTCGTCTTAGCAAGTGGTTGGACGCCAAAGAACGAGACATTAACGTCATTTGGTCCTGTGTTGAGATGATCATTCGTGATTCAAATGCCTATGTTGTTACTTCAAAGACCGAATTGGATCGAGTGGTCCTTACTCCAGGTGTCACAAATGTTCTTGTCTATGTTTTCACCAACTTGGACACTGCTGACCGTTATCTTGATTCCATGGCCAAATTCTTAGACACATCCCAATTCCAAGAAACCAATGAAGAATCGACCTTCACAAATGCTGATATCATCCAAATGAGAGAAGATGTCCAAAGATTCCTTAAATATGCCAAACCTCTGAGGCGCAGCAGCCGTGTGAAGTTCCTCATAGCTGCAATGCCAAATAAGAAATACAAGGCATCGACCATCTACCATTACAGGGATGGTCTTCTGGTCAGTGACAACTTCACAATACCATCCCTCCCAGAACCTGAAAAGATCACAGACATAAATGACGTCATCTGGTGTAAGTTCCATTTTTGTACTGCAGTTTCCACTTCCAAGTCCATGCAAACTGCAATTTCTAAAATGTTGTTTTTGTTTCTCTTCCAGATGCTACTGAGCTCACGTTGGATGAAAATACCGTCAACGCAAACCTCACTCTGTCTGAGGGGAACAAGAAGGCGACAAATGGCACTGCCAGGTCGTATCCTGCTAACTCAGATAGGTTTGTGACTGAACCTCAAGTTCTCAGCAACGAAGGGATGACTGGTCGCCATTATTGGGAGGCTGAGTGGAGGGGTCAAGCTTATGTGGCGGCTGCCTACGCTTCAGTTCCAAGGAAAAATGAAGGCTTTATTTCATCAAAGTTTTCAGATTTGGTTAGTTCCTGGGCATTTCGAGTCCAGCATGATGCGCAACTTGTGACACAGATCTTTGGTATTTACCTAACTTTGACTAAGTACCCCCTTAGTGGCGCAACAACGATGGGAGTGCTTCTTGACTGGGTAGGTGGTACTCTGTCCTTCTATGGCGTCGCAGGAAGAAAAATGAAACACTACTACACCATGAAAGTGCAATTTAAAGAACCGGTTCATGCAGGTTTTGCGGTGCATAACAAACACAGTTATGGTTTACTGTCATCGTTTTAGGTACTGCAGCAAACCCCGGATTTTCATTTTATTATCAGCTATGCAACAGTTTTAGAGTCACTAGGTTTAAACGGCATCGTAGTTCATCCATAGCATAAATATTTGAAATTGACATCAGCCTAATACGACATACGGGTCTTTGAATTTTTCCCTTTTAACGTCTTTAGAACATGGAGGAAGAGCGTGAATGTCCAAGAAGCTGTGTAGTCCGTTTCTTTCGGAAAAAGTAGATCGCTCGCCAGCAAATGCTCAATATGTAGAACATAGGTCGAAAAATGTTTTTGCTTAGTTTATTTTTGTCATCGGTTTGTTCCTGTTAAAACCTGATGAATTTTATCTTAATATTCACAGAAAACAAATGTGTCATTCCCACTAATAATTACAGATTACAAAATAAAATAATTTGGGCATGAGAAGGTACATAGGGAATTTTCAATAACACGACTTAATCATTATTGGAGCCACAGTTGCTGCTTGTAGCTAAGATAATAGTCCCTAAGGCTAGAGGATAGAAGCCCAGAAATATTAACATACATACGTATGTTGGTAATATTCAGCTTTGTTTGGGAATTTTCTTTCACGTTGTTAAAATAGTAGTTGAACCAACAAAAATGCTACATTTGGCTTGACAACCTCTGTTATGGTCACATGGTGTGTTCAAATCTATAGAATATACAGTAATTATAGAGCTTTCAAAGGAATATAAATATAGAGCATGAAGATAGAAAAGTCACATTTGCTGCAATGTGGAAAATAAAATTGCTTTTTGCTCAAACTGTTGGCCGTCATTTTTTCATCTAAACTAACAACCAGAGCAAAGTGTTGGTTTTCTTTCTTAATTTATTCCAAAACGTTTAACTAAAACAATGCAAAATGCATATTCTAGCAATTTTTCAACTGGTCTTGAGATTTTGATGAAGTCTACGAGTATACAGTATAAAAATATGATTTTGATGTAAAACAACATCATTAAATATCCTGAATACATTAGCTAACCAGCACAGTTATCTTATTAGATTTTGGTACTTTTATCTCAGAAGCAGAGCGAGTCCAAAAATTTACAGAAAAAAAAATATATCAAGTCACAACTTATTTTTCTTCCATCCACAACATGCATGAAAATAAGCACCATGACATTTTGTAGTCTTTGCTCATAACTGTCTTGACATTTCAGTTTGTGTTCAATGTTATTTGTCTTTGTCTGTTTAGGAAACTTTATTATTAGGTCTCAGTGTGTGCTTCCTGGGGAATATAAGCGATAGTGTTAGACATGTCAGTGTCCTCCTTTTTCATACCATTGCTTTTGAAGAAAACTAATGTAGAGTCTGTGACAAACTAATCCCAAGTCCATTCATCTCAAATGGGATTTTGATGATTTTGATAAGCAACAATCCCTGCTTTTCCGATGCGGTGTTATGCAGCATTTATTATTATTATTTTTTTACAATTGTGTTAAATAACATGCAATGGATGCTTCTTTTGCACACTAATGGCAAGCTGTTATTTTCACACTGAAATGTATATGAAAATGTGTTTTTCAGATGCTTGAATGCTCAATCTATTAACATTATCTTTACCGTATGTTTCTCTGCATGGTTTTCAGCACAAGCAGACGTCTGCTTGGGAAAACAACATGCGCAAGACAGCTTAATTGGGGTTTATGGAGTCAATGATGATTTCCAGTGGTCTGTGTAACCAACAGGGGGTCACTATATGTTCTGAGGATAGGGGAGGCTTAGCACCCCTGGAGATGCACAGGATATGAATGAATATAGTAGACATTAGGGGGGCTTAAGAACATTGTAGGCGGCCTGAAGCCCCACTAAAATAGTTAAAAATAATAAAGAAAAATGTATTTTTCCCCCCACATCATCTCTCCCTCTCACAGGACACACATGCAAACACCTCCATCAAAGTAATTCCACTCAGGATTAGAAACCGGTCAAGGTGCCTGTCCTGTGCAGACCCCTACAGATTGAACAGAATAGACCCACATTTGTTTTATTCACGCAATCAAAGCAGGAGGGTTCAAATAAATGTGCACAATGCATTTTTTTCCCATTGTTTTGCCATCGTTTTTACTGATGATTTATAACATGACACAAGCAATCAACAGGATACGAGAGGTGCTGTAACACATCTGCAGCACTTTCATTAGTTTGAATGCATGATGATAAATGTGAATGATGTCTTTCCTAGCTTCTCTGATGCAAATTGAAATAAATTAGTTCTCTAGGAATAATTGAGAAGCAATAGTTGATCCCAGAGGATACTATTAAAGCAGGGGTGTTGAAACTTTATTCACCGAAAGTCACATACTGCAAAATCAAAGGATCAAAGGATTTTGATATTTTCTCATTTAGTGGAAAAAAGGTCTTATATTTACTTAAGGTCAGCTTGTGTTATGGGTGACAAAGCATATTATTGTTTTATTCATGTCAAAATTAATACTTCTCCCTTTATTTTGGCACTAATTAAAATATATATATATTTTTTTTGAGAACGTGCTGCGGGCCAATAAAAGATGAGCTGCAGACTATTGGAAGTAGTAAATCATATGTTCATGGGAATGTGCATCAATGTTTATATAGCTTATGTTCTGTTCTTTGCTATATTGATGTGACACGGAAGCATTGTCCATTTATAGGTCTCAATAAAGCTTTGAATTGAATTGCAGTTAGCATTTGCATAGCTAGTTTTAGTTTTCACTCGAGACGTTAGTAGAAACAAAAAATATTATTTCAGAGGTGTGCTTCCATCCCGTCCTCATTTTAACAGTAAAAATTCACTCTTGAAAGTTTACTTTACATAAACTGTTGAATGTCGTTGCTACGATACAGTACCCACTTCCGGGTTCAATTCCGTTGCTAGGAGACGGCACCTCCATTGCTTGACCAGTCCTTTTTTGGCTTTTCTCGGGTGATATCAACGCGATGGAGATCGTCCATGAGTACACGAAACCCCGCAGGGACTTTGGCCGTCAGTGCCTCTTCTCCGACAGGTCAGCGGAGCTTCTTGCGGACGTTCCTCCGGATCCGAACCTAGTGCTGCAGTTCATACCGAAAAGCAGCAGGGTCCAGGCGCTCCAGTGCTCCCGTGACATGTCCGAACACCAGGTGAACACAGAGAGGTTTGAATCGGAGAGCTGTGGAATAAACCATGTGGAAGGGGGGTGGCCCAAAGACATCAACCCACAAGAGATGGAACAAACTATTCGCTTCAGGAAGAAAGTAGAGAAGGATGAGGGCTACTTGACCAGCATCATGCAGCTGGGCGGCGTAAGATCTTAATTCATTTTGTCTCTCCTTGCTATATGCAGTGCTGAAATGATCTCTGTATGGCCCAGGTTATAGGACACTGTGTTGGACAGAACAATGCAGTGGACATCTATCAGGAGTACTTTGAGAATGACGATCTGGAGAATGAAATTCAGGAACCACCATCTGCTAAAACCATCAACGTGTTCAGGTATCTGAGAGACATCTTTCTTCTCGGACTTTCCGGACCTCAAACTACCACCAGTAGATTAGACAGACCCGTAACCGTGACAGTTTCAACAGGGATCCAAACCAGGTGATGCGTACCGTCAGCTGTTTGTCATGGCACCCTGATGGAGGCCGGAAGCTGGCGGCTGCTTACTCGTGTCTGGACTTCCAGAAAGCTTCGGCGGACATGAGCACGGATGCGTACATCTGGGATATCGGTGCGTATGCTACTCATAGAAAAAGGCAAAAAGACTGTGTTCATATGTGATGTTTTTTTTCTTTTAGAGAATCCCAACAAACCTGAGATGACCCTGAAGCCAGCATCTCCACTCGTCTGTCTGGACTACAACCCCAAAGACTCACACACTCTAGTGGGCGGGAGCTACAATGGACAGATCGGTGGGTTCAGCTACAAATTAAATATTTTTTATGTTTCAGTAATATGTACTTAAATCCGAGGCACTGTATATGTCTTAATAAGTATGTCTTAATGTCTTGTTTTATGTCTTAAGTAAAATAATCCACCAAAATTACAAAACACTATTTGAACATAGTACCTTTATGGACTTTGCATGTTCTCGCTCGTCTTAAAAACATATACACTACCGCTCAAAAGTTTGGGATCACTCGCAAATGTCTTTGTTTTCAAAGAAAAACATTTTTATCCATTTCACAAACAATTAAAGTTAATCAGATGATCTTCAAAGAAGGATCTACATTTTTGCATAGAGGCTACTATCAACAACTGTCAGTCCTCTGCATCAATCTCCTGGTATGGCTCCTAATCCAAGTTCACCATTTTATAAGGCTAATAGATTATTAGAAGACCCATCTAAAAATCTAAACTAAAACTAAAATCTCTTACCATGCTGTTAACTACTCCCTTCAGAGAGCAGCACAAACTGGGTCCAACAAGGATAGAAAAATGATGCACAACTGTGCAAGAAGACAAATATCTGAGAGTGTGTAGTTTAAGACAAAGATCGTCACCTGGCAGCTGTACTAAATAGTACCCGTCAAACACCAGGGTCAGTATCAACAGTGAAGTGGCAACTTCAGGATGCTGGACTTCATGGCAGGATTGCCAAGACAAAAAAACATATCTCAGACTGGCGTGATCCCAAACTTTTGAGCGGTAGTGTACATATGAACGCTTAATTCTCCTGTTTTGAGGAATGGGCCCCTAAGTGATGGGTGACACCCTGTATTTTCTTACCAATACAAGTAAAACTGAGCCTAACATCACCGATACCAATACTGTTATCGACTCTTTGGCCGATATCAGCTGTCAAATCAAACACTAATTATTCATTTTAGGATAAACTAAAAGGTATTCAAAATGAAATGATACTACAATAATGATAACAATCATGCAGTGATTTCTGACAAACGTTAATACTGTTTTCAGTGTTCTGGGACACCCGTAAAGGAAGCCATCCAACTGATGTTTCCTCTCTGGAGCAGAGTCACAGAGACCCTGTCTATAAAACCATATGGTTACAATCCAAGACCGGGACAGAAGCCTTCTCTGCCTCCACGGATGGACAGGTCAGTATGTCAGTTTAAACCCAACCTCAGCTGCAATCTGACTGACTAACTGAACCTCGTCTTTTATGGTAGGTTCTATGGTGGGACGTCCGCAAGCTGAGCGAGCCCACAGAGAAACTGGTTCTGGACCTAGGTCGAGAAGGGAACCTGGACCGGGCCTTAGGAGGCATCTCTCTGGAGTTTGAATCTACCATGGTGTGTTTCTGTCCTTTGAGCTTTTAAAATGTCATGTCTTTAGTTGCAACATAAGGAGGCAGGTAGGTCACTGGATGCATCCTGTCTCCTTGGAGACCACCACATAAATCATTCATTTTGTGTACTGCTTATCCTCTTCACGGCCATGGGTGGGCTAGAGCCCACAAAACAAACAACCATTCACAATGTGGAGTCTCCAATTAGCCTATCATGCATGCTTTTAGAGAACATGCAAACTCCGAGGAAAACAACAATATGGTCCACAACTCTTTTTTTGCTAATATTTGGACGTTATCTCAGCTTAAGTTAATGTAGGCGCATCTCAGGATAGCAAACTGTCCCTTAAAGTGTCTTTGTGTGTGACTCTAGCCGACCAAGTTCATGGTGGGGACCGAGCAGGGCATTGTTGTGTCCTGCAACAGGAAGGCAAAGACTCCAGCTGAGAAGATCGTCTGTACCTATGACGGTCACCATGGACCTGTCTACGCTCTACAGAGAAACCCTTTCTTCCCCAAAAACTTCCTCACCGTTGGGGACTGGAGGGCTCGCATCTGGTCCGAGGACATCAAGGAGTCATCCATCATGTGGACCAAGTACAAAATCCGTCTTTTCTGTTTGTTAGTTATGGCTGTGAATATTGCGTGGATGTTATTTGCAAATGATAAGCATGTTAAAGAACATTTGTTTTTCCTCACTGTATTCTGGCTTCATAATCGCCATCTTTTTGTGTTCTTACATCATTCTTGTCTTGGCTTAGTCATGTCCACTGTTTTTGGCTTGATCAGGTACCAGATGTCGTACCTGACAGATGCCTGCTGGAGTCCAGTGAGACCCTCTGTCTTCTTCACCGTGAAGACGGATGGCGTGCTGGACGTCTGGGATGTCTTGTTCAAGCAGAACGACCCCACGCTGAGTGTCAAAGTACCCGGATTTCTCTTGCGTTGCTTTTAAAGTGTCCTGACAGCCTCAGCCCTGCTGGGATTCAACCCTTGTGTTGTGTTGTTCAGGTGTGTGACCAAGCTCTGTACAGCTTGCGGGTCCATGAGAATGGACGTCTGCTGGCTTGTGGCTCTCAGCAGGGCGCCGCTACAATAATGGAGATCTGCTCAGGACTGTCCTGCCTCCAGAAGAACGAGAAAAGCCTCATGGCTGAGGTGAGACTCCAAATTAGAAACAGCAAACTTCACGCTCCTGCGACTTCAACCATCTACAATAACTTTTTCAACCAGAAAAATGCTTTCTGTGAATTTTGAGCTTCTCTACAACCTTTACTTGTCCCATCACTTCATTACACAACGCTATAATACTTATGTTTATTTATATTATGCAAGGTGGCAGTTAAAGCTATGCTTAAAGTGTATAAAAAAGCTGTTTTTTTCTTTCTTTTTTAGTTGGGAACTAATATTTTCCCAAAACTTACCAATGTTCTACTGCTGATTATTAGAGAATAGAAAAAGGTAGAAACAAACTTTTTTTTCTGATGGAAATTTGGAGTCTAACCTTTATTTTGGTAGGTTCTGTGTTTATATAGCAATGCAACACAATATTTTGTGTGCCTTGAAAGGTCAGTCAAAAGTGTCTAAAATGGCTGGTGGAGGCTGAAGGGCTTGTCTTCTGAAAAATGGCTAGGATTGAATCGATTAAGTTTTTACTTTTACTTTTCCGTGGCACCTTTACCGCTCATCTTATCTTAGACCCAGAAAAAGATTCCATGAAAAGATACTTTTCTCTGCACAGATGTTAGAGCGTGAGGCAAAGCGTGAGAAGATCCTGGAGGCTCGTCAGAAGGAGATGCGATTGAAGGAGAGGAGTCGTTCCGAGCAGAGCCGCGAAGATGAGGCGAGCCGAGACGCGGCGGACCGAGAGGAAACACCGGAGCAGCTGATTGCCAAAGCTGAGCAAGACTTCTTTGCTATGGTGGAGGCTGAGAAGAGACGGCGGAAGGAAAGGGAGGAAGAAAAGCAACAGGTTTAATGCAAAATATACATATTTTTGTCACCATCATTTCATTTGGTTGATTTTGCATTATCTTCCTATTTTAGATCAGCTCATAGATGGCAGTCAAAGAGAGTCCAAAGGCCAATGGGAGAACTGTAAACATGTCAGCTTTGCTGAGAAATTTACTTCTATCTTTTCTGATATTGTCTATTGTCTATTATTGTCCAATATGAATACCATTTTTTAATTGTTGACATTAATCAGTGTAGGTTTTCATCCTTGTGATTAACTATACATGGGCTTGTTATGTAAAAGGTAGTTAGTTTTGACATATACATATCATGAATATATGATTTAATTTGTATATTTTTGTACTGTTTAAATTAAGTGAATTGACACCACTTGTACAGTGTATAATGTAGACAGGCTACAGGACCAGCATACACCCGGGTGGACCTGGGCCTTCTTCCTGTTCCTTATGTGCTTCCCTGTGAATAAAGCATGTTAACCTGAACCAAGGTGAAGTTACATTCTAGTCAAGGTAGCTGTGGGTGATACTGCACATTTGTGTATTGATCCGTCCAATATTGCTCATACAATACTTCTTACTTGGACATTTAAAAGCTCATTAAGTGATTTTGCCTTTAATTTGCTTATCATGGCTGGATAATCAGGACATAACACAAGATAGTGACACAAACCTGGCTATCTCCACATCTATATTTGGATCCTTCCGCCCCCTTGAGGTCTTGGTGCCATTGAACGTCACGTCACTGGGGCTTCCACAGCAATGATACTACAACACGTTTATGTTAATCAGGTAAGCTGTAATGTCTCCTCAAAATTGTTAGTTATACTAGTGAATTAATATTTACAATTAATAGTGCACGTAACTTGGTTAGGTTTTTTTTAACTTGGTTAAGTGGCTGATACACGCAATGAATGCGTTCCCTTTTTAAATGAATGTCCCACTACAATAGCCCCACTTTGCAAAAGTCTTTAGCTATGGGATGTGTGTAAGCGTTCGTCGATAGGTTTGGGGCTCCAGCGTATTGAATTTTTGTGTCATTTGTTGTAGATATAGGCGTTTGGAAATAATTGCGAAAGTCATCCGATCCGCCATAGTTGTTATTGTCACGTGCTGTCAAATCCACGCAGCCATTGGTAGATGATGGCGTCTTGTCAAACTACCTTGATAGGGTGGGGCGATACTGCCAAAGTTGGTGTGGATCTCATATCAAGTAATTACAGATTCATTTTTGCCAATACCGATAGCTTATTTGTGAACAATAAAACAATATGAAACACTGTCATGATACTAACAAATTAGTCAAAATATTCCCTTATATCACATCCAGTTGTTGAATGCTTTGTCACATTAGCTATGTGGGAATATTTCATAAAAACAAATCTCCTCTGTTGGCATGTCTCACAAAAAAAGAGATTGAATTTGTTACATTTCTTTAGACATTTGTTTAATTATAATAATAAAATAACAATAAAGGGATGCTCTGCCGTGCCTTGGATTTTGGGGTGCATAGAACCCTATTCTTGGTAACCTTAGTACAAACTATATCAACCATGACATAAATAAGATAAAGCACTATGGAACTGCAGACCTCCTTTGTTACCTGTGTGAATTCCAATTTGAGAGTGTGCAGTTTAATTGAAGGCGCTTTGAGTCTGTTCCAATCCTTTTGGGATGAATGCCATGTTGCTGTAGACAGCGTTGCAGCAAAGCTTTGACATTCTACTAGTTAACAGACAGCAGTAGAGACCTCTGGGCCGTGACACACATTGGCAGCCATACAAACTGTCTCACATGGACAATATCCTCATCCCGCTACATCAAATGCCTGCACTGAGGTCTAACCCAGGGAGAATATATTGAGGAAAGAAGTGACAAATGTGATTTATTGTGTTGATGATGTTCCTTTTCGTCTGTTGGCACCCGAACAAAAAATAAAATTGAGAATTCGTCCAATAAAAAAAAAGAAAATCTAATGATTAATGTTGGGCATCATCATGACATTTTCACTGACTCATTTTTTCAGAGCACGGATTGTTTTGTGCAGCTTCCAATGATTGTGTTGATAATGAAAAAGCATTCTGACAGACATATTGTGCCCGTGGAAACTATATCACAAAATGCACATTCTAGTTACTGTAGTGGCTATTTGTCCTACAAAATAAACTTAACTTAAACTATAATCAAAAGGCCAGTGATGCACCACGGGTTGGGTTTCACGCAGGCAAAAGAGTCATTGTCCATACAACCTTGTTCCGTTTCTTCTTATTTCTTTTATTACCAAGCAAGCAAACAAAAAAGGAACAAAGGCATTGTCTCCTGTTGCCTCTCTTGCTCTGGTACAAAAACCTGTCATGATCCATTCTCCCCATGCTATTTTCCTCCTGGTGAGTCTCTCCCTCTGTTTTGCCTGGCCAGCCAACCCCACACCCAGCTCCCTCCAACACACACTCTGCACACCTGCAGCCAATGATTACCTGCCCTGCCTGCTCTACATAAGCCTCCCCCACTCAGTGCCTCTTGTCGGATCGTCTGCAAGCCTGCACGAAGCTCTGCTCTCTGTTTCAGCCCACAGCTCGACTCTGACTCCAGAACCAGAACCTGACCTGCCCTGACCACGATCTCCGCCTGACCCCTGCCGGTACCTTTGCCTTGTCCTGACCACCTGCCACAACGACCTGACCTGCCCTGACCCCGATCTCCGCCTGACCCCTGCCTGTGCCTCTGCCGAATAAAGACTCGTTCCTGATCTCTGCTGGAGCTTCAATAAACATCTTGAACTGTGACGCTCGTGTGGTCCTCGTTCTGTCTGATCCCTGACAGTACGATCCGACCAACATGGACCCAGCGCGCAGTTCTCCCAGCAGAGGACCCGAAACACCCTCCGCTATGCAACGCCTGGAATCCACTGAGGGAAAGGTGAGCCGCATGGCTGCTGACATGTCCTCTCTGCTTCAGCTCAGCCAGCAACAACAGCAGCAGATTCAGCAACAGCAACAGCAATTGGCTGAGATCGCTAATCTGCTCTCCAACCAGCCACCGCCCGCTGCACCTACCCCACATCAGTCTGATCCGAACATGTCTGATTCTGTTCCCTTCTTCACCACCACTGCTCCAGAACCCAAGGTCGGCAACCCTGAACGCTTTGATGGTGATCCTGCACAGGTTCGGGCATTCCTTACCAGCTGTCGACTGCAGTTTGCTCTGCAACCTAGAACCTTCGCTACGGAGGGAGCGAGGGTGGGTTTTGCAATCACCCATCTGACTGGCCGTGCACGACTCTGGGGAACGGCTGAATTTGAACGCCAGACAGCTGTGTGCTCTTCCTTCAACCTGTTCGCTGAGGAGATGCTGAAGGTCTTTGACTTGGGATCGTCTACAGATGAAGCATCACAGGCTCTGATGACGATCCGTCAAGGTCGAAGGTCAGTGGCAGACTACTCAATCGACTTCCGAACCCTGGCGAGACGCAGTTCTTGGAATATGGAGGCCTTGGTGGATGTCTTCCTCCATAGCCTGGCAGACTACTTGAAGGACGAGCTGGTTTCCCATGATCGACCTTCCACCCTGGATGAAGCAATCGCCCTAGCTGTCCGCATTGACCGCAGGATCCAGACCCGCCGTCAAGAGAGGGGGCGCCAGACTCTTCGTGATCGCCGATCTCTGACCACGCACTCAACCTCTGCGTCTGCTGATCACGTTGAACCCATGGAGATCGGTCGTGCCTCGCTCTCTCCCGAAGAGCGCCAACATCGCTTCGAATTCAACCTGTGCCTGTACTGCGGAGGAGAAGGGCATCGTGTCGCCACTTGTCCAGTAAAAGACGGGGCTCACCGGAAGTAGGAGGGGTCCGGCTGAGCCCAACAAACCTGCAATCCTCCAACTTCAGTAAACCTCTTTTCAAAGTTTCTCTTCACTCTCCCAATGTAACCAACACCCTGTCCGCTCTGATAGACTCTGGTGCTGAAGCTAACCTGATGGACACTGATTTAGCTTGCCAGTTGGGAGTTGAGAGTCGCCCCTTACCCGAACCCATTCCCGTCCGCGCTCTGGATGGCCATCTTCTGGGCACCATCACCAGTATCACCTCACCCATTTCCATGATGATCTCAGGCAACCACCGTGAGACAATCAGCTTCCACCTACTTCGCTCACCTAATCAACCTCTCATCCTAGGCTCCCCTTGGCTCCGCCTGCACAATCCACACCTTGATTGGGTCTCTGGAACCATCAAGGAATGGGGTGAGAGATGCTATCAGACCTGTTTACACTCTGCCTCTCTGCACCGCTGCCCAGTCCCACCTGCTTCCGCTATTGACGTTTCTAACGTTCCTGAGTGCTATCACGACCTACGCGAGGTTTTTAACAAATCCAAAGCCATGTCCCTGCCACCACACCGTCCCTATGACTGTTCCATTGACCTCCTCCCAGGTACCACCCCACCCAAGGGCCGTCTGTACTCTTTGTCTGCCCCTGAACGAAAGGCTATGGACGATTACATTAGTAACTCCTTGTCCGCTGGGATCATTCGCCCTTCTTCCTCTCCAGCCGGTGCCGGATTCTTCTTCGTGGGGAAGAAAGATGGCTCACTTCGACCCTGCATCGATTACCGTGGACTGAATGACATCACAGTCAAGAACCGGTACCCTTTGCCTCTTTTGACCTCTGCTTTTGAGCTACTCCAGGGAGCCACCATCTTCACAAAATTGGATCTCAGGAACGCCTACCACCTTGTCCGAGTCCGAGAGGGGGATGAATGGAAGACGGCCTTCAACACCCCATCCGGCCACTATGAGTACCTGGTCATGCCATTTGGCCTCACCAACGCTCCAGCTGTGTTCCAGGCCCTGGTGAATGACGTGTTGCGAGACATGCTGAATAAGTTTGTTTTCGTTTACCTGGATGATATTTTGATTTTTTCCAAGGATATGTCCGAACACATCTGCCATGTCCAGCGGGTCCTCCGCCGCCTCCTGGAGAACTCCCTCTATGTCAAGGCGGAGAAATGCGAGTTTCACGTTAAGTCAGCAACCTTCCTGGGGTTCATCGTGGCAGATGGCAGTATCCAGATGGACCCAGCGAAGGTCTCGGCGGTGGCAGACTGGCCTGTTCCGGAGAACAGAAAGAAGTTGCAGCAGTTTCTGGGGTTCGCCAACTTCTATCGGAGATTCATCCGGAACTACAGCACAGTCGCTGCTCCTTTGACTGCGCTGACCAGTACCAAGCAGCCCTTCGCTTGGACCCCAGAGGCTGACAAGGCCTTTGCCACCCTGAAGGACCGGTTCACCTCAGCTCCCATCCTCCAGATGCCGGATGCTGACCGACAATTCGTCGTGGAGGTGGATGCGTCTGATGTAGGAGTCGGGGCTGTCCTCTCTCAACGGGCAGGTGAGGACAATAAATTACATCCTTGTGCGTTCTTTTCCCGTCGACTGTCCCCTGCAGAACGCAATTATGACATTGGCAACCGTGAGCTGCTAGCGGTCAAGCTAGCCTTGGAGGAGTGGCGCCACTGGCTGGAGGGAACCACAGTCCCGTTCCTGGTATGGACCGATCACAAAAATCTGGAGTACATCCGCTCTGCTAAACGCCTGAACCCAAGGCAGTCCCGCTGGGCTTTATTCTTCACCCGTTTTAACTTCACTCTGTCATATCGTCCTGGTTCACGTAACACCAAGCCAGATGCTCTTTCCCGCCAGTTCCAGATTGATGACACACATTCCACAGAGCCTGCCCCAATCCTGCCTGATCCCTGCATGGTAGCAGTCCTGACCTGGGAGGTGGAGGAACAGGTTCGACGGGCCCTCCAGGATCAGCCCGGTCCTAGTGCGTGCCCTGACGGCCTGCTCTTTGTCCCGGAGAATCTTCGATCCCAGGTCATACAATGGGGTCATGACTCCCGTTTTGCCTGCCACCCTGGCTCCGCTCGCACCAACCATCTCCTCGCTCAGCGCTTCTGGTGGCCTTCTATGAAGAGGGATGTCAAGGAATTTGTGCGAGCGTGTCCAACCTGCAACCAAAACAAGTCCACCAACCAGCCTCCTGCCGGACTACTCCAGCCTCTGCCTGTGCCCACTCGTCCCTGGTCCCATGTCTCTTTGGATTTTGTCACAGGCCTGCCTGCATCTAACGGTATGACAGTCATCCTTACAGTTGTTGACAGATTCAGTAAAATGGCACATTTCATTCCGCTACCTAAATTACCATCTGCCAAAGAGACTGCACAGTTGGTCATCGACCATGTTTTTCGCATTCATGGATTGCCAAGAGACGTTGTCTCAGACCGAGGGCCACAATTCACCTCCACTTTCTGGAAGGAGTTCTGCCATCTCCTAGGAGCTACTGTGAGCCTAACCTCTGGTTTCCACCCCCAATCTAACGGCCAATCTGAGAGAGCTAATCAGGAGCTAGGAAAAGCACTGAGGTGCATGGCCTCTCGCAAACCTCAAGCCTGGACACAACAGTTGACGTGGATCGAATATGCCCATAACTCCCTCATCTCTTCTGCTACTGGCATGTCACCCTTCATGTGTGTCTATGGCTACCAGCCACCTGTGTTTTCCAGTCAGGAAGAAGAGGCCACCTGTCCATCTGCCCAGGCCAATGCACGCAGATGCCGCCGAACCTGGTCCCGAGCCCGTGCTACACTCCTCAAGTCGGTCACCAGCTATACCACCAGTGCCAACCGCAGGAGAGCCCCAGCACCAACATACCGGGTTGGCCAGAAGGTGTGGCTGATGGCCAAGGATCTGCCTCTTCGGGTGGAGTCGAAGAAGCTGGCTCCTCGCTACCTTGGTCCCTTCCCCATCCAAAGGGTCATCAGTCCATCGGCAGTCCGACTTCAACTTCCCCGATCCATGAAGGTACACCCAACTTTCCATGTTTCTAAAGTGAAACCTTTCCAGGAGAGTCCACTGGTCCGCCCGACACCTGCTCCCCCTCCTCCTCGTCTCATCAATGGAGATCCTGTCTACACCGTCCGGCGCTTGCTCCGCTCCAGACGATGGGGTCGAGGCATTCACTACCGCGTCGATTGGGAGGGCTACGGTCCAGAGGAGAGGAGCTGGGTGCCATCGAACAGGATCCTGGACCGAACTCTCATTAGAGAATTCCATCAGCAGCATCCTGACCAGCCTGCCGTTCGACGGGGCCGCCCACCTCGCCAGGCCACCCAGCCAAGACCACCTGAACCCCAATAGTCTGCAGCCGACTCTGACCTGTCAGAGGAATTCTAGCGCACCACCAGCTTTGGGGACTTCAGGAGCCGTCCCTTGAGGGGGGGGTTCTGTCATGATCCATTCTCCCCATGCTATTTTCCTCCTGGTGAGTCTCTCCCTCTGTTTTGCCTGGCCAGCCAACCCCACACCCAGCTCCCTCCAACACACACTCTGCACACCTGCAGCCAATGATTACCTGCCCTGCCTGCTCTACATAAGCCTCCCCCACTCAGTGCCTCTTGTCGGATCGTCTGCAAGCCTGCACGAAGCTCTGCTCTCTGTTTCAGCCCACAGCTCGACTCTGACTCCAGAACCAGAACCTGACCTGCCCTGACCACGATCTCCGCCTGACCCCTGCCGGTACCTTTGCCTTGTCCTGACCACCTGCCACAACGACCTGACCTGCCCTGACCCCGATCTCCGCCTGACCCCTGCCTGTGCCTCTGCCGAATAAAGACTCGTTCCTGATCTCTGCTGGAGCTTCAATAAACATCTTGAACTGTGACGCTCGTGTGGTCCTCGTTCTGTCTGATCCCTGACAAAAACCATTGGCCCACCCCGGTGCATGCTGGTCCTGTGAGCACTGCCTACATAAATAGATTTCAGGTGCCCATGGTGTTAACCAATGAAATAAACCCACAAATAAACTACTAATTAACCCCAACAAAATATCATAAATAAACAAATAAATAACTAAAAAGGAAATATTATCAAGTGATCCAAACAAAACAAAAAAATCAACAGATATTAGAAACCTAGGAACACACTACTAAATAGCTCCTACAGTTACGTATAATTTGCCTTTTTAACGTATTTAACGTAGTTAACGTTCATTCATTCATTCATTTTCTACCGCTTATCTTCACAAGGGTCGCGGGGGTGCTGCACCCTATCCCAGCTGTCTTCGGGCGAGAGGCGGGGTACACACTGGACTGGTGGCCAGCCAATCACAGGGCACATATAGACAAACAACCATTCACACTCACATAACGTAGTTAATGTAGTTAACATAAATCTACTGCTACTATGTGTGTGATTAACAATTAAGTATACTTACAACTCTTATTTCCAAATGCCCACAAGGCATGCTGAGTAGTCTAGCTGCAACAATATAACAATGTAATAATATCAAATATCAATAAAAATAATATTTTCCATGTGCGATGTTTGGATGGCTTCTTTGTCCAAGCTACAGATTGCATTCGAGTGCCACAATAGCACTGCAAGTCGTGTTGCCGGTTACAGTTTCAAAAAGTTGGAAAAAAAGGAATTTGGAAATGCCCGGTGTGTCGGATCAAGAGGCCTGCCCAAGCTGATGCGTCTAGTCATTATTATTATCTGCATTAAAACAGGTATACGGAACATTCATTGTTCCATCCCATTAAGAATGCTTGAAAAACTAACTTGATAAAATAATAATGTTAATTGTTTTTAATGGCCGTCCCTTGTGCTGACTCAGCACAATGTCCAATGAAGAGTGACTGGGAGTCAATCTGCACACTGATAATGATGTAGGCTCCTGCTCATCACGCTTGTACGCATCTTGCAGCACCATTTAATGAGAGCAGATAGTGGCTAATTAAAGTCACTTAGGAGGAGACACTTGAAACCAAGTGTGAAGCCTGAGGGATGTTGCAATATCTACACCTTTTTTAGATTGCAGAACAAAAGATATTTCATTCATCTCAAACCTAGGGCATTTTGCCAGTACCAAATGCACACTAATATTATTTATGCATATTTCATCGCAATTCATTAACCTTTCTCCTGGAAAAAAAAAGACAAATCAATAGAGCATTTGAAATGACAACACAGTCATTATAAAACGCACCGCTATCAGCTCAAAAGGAACATTCTTATGGAAATAATGGTAAATGTCAGAGTTGTTTTTTCGATTAAAACTATTTGCTGAAGTTACCATGTTTTGGCAACTTAATATTGCTCTTTTTTCCAGCCATATGGGATCTCATTAATATACAGTGCATCCGGAAAGTATTCATAGCGCTTCAGGGATGCGTGTCCTTCTGGAAGGGTCTCCTCTCTCCACATAGGCGTGCTTCTCAAACGGTCGGGCGCACCCCCCGGGAGCAGAGGGGACTTTTAGGAGGCCTGCTAGTGCACCGTGGCAGAGGCAGAAATTTTTCGAAATTCACAGCCTCCACTGGCCACCATGGAGCTCCATCACTGCTTTTGAGCAGTTTTTGAGCAATTAATAGCTGAGCAGTGTGCCGAGGACGTGTGCCGAGGCACAAGGTTTTGGGGCTGTCGTTTGGCAACTCAAAGTGTCCGCTCCCTCTACAGATTGTCTACAAGTTTGGAAATATCGGATGCATACTCGCCTGATGAATTAGTGGTTTTCACTGGAAAACGAAGTATATTTTTGGAACATTGCTATAGCTGTAGTGCACAGACCTCACAGCTAGGAGACCTGAGTTCAATCCCACCCTCAGTCATCTCTGTATGGAGTTTGCATGTTCTCTCCGTGCATGCATGGGTTTTCTCCGGGTACTCCGGTTTCCTCCCACATTCCAAAAACATGCTAGGTTAATTGGCCACTCCAAATTGTCCATAGGTATGAATGCGAGTGTGAATGGTTGTTTGTCTATATGTGCCGTGTGATTGGCTGGCGACCAGTCCAGGGTTTACCCCACCTCTCGCCTAAAGACAGCTGGGATAGGCTCCAGCACCCCTTGCGACCCTTGTGAGGATAAGCGGCAGAAAATGAATGAATGAATACTATAGCTGTTAATTGCCATCAAGTCAGGGCACAGTGTTCCAACCATGATGTTTTATGTTCAAAGTAATGCACTAACAGGGATTCTCATGTGCGTCATAACTGTGTGTCTGTTCATGGAATTGGCCACATTTCCAAAAGAGCACCAATTGACTTTTGATTGGTATTAGTCAAAACTAGATAATGCGGCTTGTTATGTTCTCTTAGCCGCCACAATTCCTCCTCAGGGACCTCTTGCCTGACATAATAGTCTCAGTTTTAGAGGGAGCAGTGATAACATTTAAAGCAAAGCAGATGTGATTCAAATCTCTTTTAGTACTGCGTGGTGCCCTGCAGACAACATGCAGAGGGAGTGCGATTGCCATCTTCCAAGGTGTCAGATTATTGCTGTTGTTGCAATTAATCATTGTTGGCCAAACCAGTGCAGACGGAGGGTAGAGTCTAATTGTGGTTACGTACGTCGGTAAACACAACACTCGCTCGGTAAACACAACACTCGCTCATTCAGCAGAGCATGAAAATATGTGAAAAAACACACTGGCTTTTCCTCTCTATGGAAGGACAGCACTGGCAAGCATCTTCCAGATCATGCACAGCTCCGCCCCCTTTCAACGTTACTGGCATGACAAGGGGATCCCATCATGATCTGGGTGCTTTTTCCATCAATGGCACAACGGAATCTTCAGGTTGTGCAGGGGAGTAAAGTGGCATCTGTGATGCCTTCATATCCTCGTCTGTGTGGTAATAACTGTGTTTTTTAACAGGACTACACATCCTGTTCCATGTTCCCCTGATCTAAATTGAATTCAGAACATTTGCGGATGGATGGCAAGGGAAGTTCCCGACAATGGATGCCCTCCATGAAGCCATCTTTCCCACCTGGAGCAACATTCCGACTGATTTTCCTGCTAATGTTATGTCCCACTCTGACAAACAAGCAACAGTATCTTTGGCACTCATCAAAGCTCATTGTCAGGCAGCCTTTGTATTGTCCAAGCTCTCAATAATTCATTCAGTAGGTTAACTAATTCCTCTTCAACTCCCTGCCATCCCTCCACTTTTGCGCTTGTTTAAATATAAATTATGCTCCTGGAAAAAAACAAGCACATGAAAGTGATTCATTATTTCCAATCCTTGATGATCTCAACACACACAGCCAATCTACTGACTTTTTTTCTGCGATATACTTAATTTAAAACAAAGTTGCATTGGTGTTTACATAAAATACGAGATCTTGATTCGAGCCTTTTTTTAATGCATATTGGAGTTTCCTGTCAAGGCCAACAGGCAGAAGTGTGTCTGGAATGAATTGTGCAAATTCATGCACAGCAACAGATTGAATCCTAGATTGAAGCAGACGGAATCTTGTCAAAGCGTTGTAAATCAGTTCAATCTGATATATTCTGCCCTACTTCCCATGTAACACTGGGAAATCAATTTCCAAGTCAAACTATCGTTTTGAAGTGTTTCCTTTATTTCTTTAGAAATGTGCATTTAAAAAAGTAACCAAACAAAATAACATATACTACAGTAGAGATGCATGGAAAGTGTGTAATAGAAATAAATCCACTACTTGTTCCCCTTGTGTGTCATACTGAAAGTGGGATTAGGGTTGGGTATTGTTTACATAGAAACTGATACTGTTGCTTGTGAACCCCTGACATAGCATATTAAATGGAACCTCAGTTTTTGTATCATTCAGTTTTTTCCGAAAATGTCTTGGTTTTTGTACGGCTAAACATTATGTTGGATCCCAGTCCTAACTGGGAATTCAAGCAAAGCTTCTACACATTGATGACCCAGTCTCTGTGAAGAATGGATAGTGGTTCTTTTAGAATTGGGACACTATAGACAGATCATAATTTTCATTGTGTGTCCAACTCCATGTCTGTCTCCTTTCTTCTGGAGCATGATCTATCGAGCACGATGCTCCCAGTGCTGCCATTGTGGTAGTTCAGGTGATGAGGTGTTCAAGCGCATACTAGAATCAGCTTTCAGTCTGTTTGCTTTGTTTTTTGATGACGGCTGCAAAATAACCCGCAGTAAAGTTGCAATTTCATACTGCTGTGGGGCTTTGTGGAGTCACTACAGTATGTCATAAAGCACTGTTTCATGCACGTGTGTGATAGGTGAATTCAAAACACAAGTCGGAGAAGGGTACTAAGGTGTCGTCCATGTGGATCTCTCTTCCACTCCTCCCACACCGCTCACCGTTTTTTGCAGACGGGTTATCAGTAGAGGTAAGAGTAGTGCTAAATAATAATTTTAATTTTAATTTTAATTTTAATTTTAATTTTAATTTTAATTTTAATTTTAATTTTAATTTTAATTTTAATTTTAATTTTAATTTTAATTTTAATTTTTTTTTCACATATGCAATTGGTCTACATTTAAAGTTATTTGGGGGTGGTTGGTTTGATTTACACCGTTTTCTATTGGAAAAATGATTTCAGTTTTCATAAGATTCGGTTTTAGACAGACCCTTTGGAACTGATTAGTAACAAAAACTGATGTTCCATAGAGACAAACAAGCATTCACACGTAATTCAGTCAAAACCTTTTGCAGGTAAAGTCCATGTTTTTAGAGGCATGTTGAGAAATGACCAACCAGATCCAGCAGATGGACCTACAGGACTGTTGTAGACTCACGTAGCGTTTGAGAGTTGTAATGGAAGACTGGAAAATAGATGTAGGAGAGTCTGGAAAAGCTATTTGCTATTTATGACACGAGTGAGGAGACAGCTCCACACTACAGGTGGAGGTGGAAGACACACATGGGAGGCTGTGACAACTCTATACACTTGACATGTCGGAGAACAGCACGTCATCTGCTACACATGATCCCCTCGGCATCCGCTCACGCAGTCAGGCAGCTATAGCATGTCATTTTCTTGTGTGTCTCTTTTACTGATCCCTCGGGATCTCTGGTCTTTGTTTGGTCTTCATTTTAACCAGTTATTGCTATTCTGGCAGGTAAAACCCCAACGGAATCTAAAGAGTGCTTCATATGTTCTCGCAAATCATTGGTTGTGTTTCAATTCACACACTTTTATTACATTATTAGTTAAAAAATGCACATTTCAGCACATTTTATGTATTGTTTTGCCCAAATTGGGCATTCGGACGCATTCAAAGATGTACAATGGTTGCTCGATGTCAGTAATGTTCCATGAGACACACAAGCACCAGTTTTGATCCCCGGAACATCAGGCTTTTGTTGCAGGTTCGAATGGTCTCACAACATGACAATACACGAACAGCGGAACGTATTAACAGTGTTTTGCCTACTATATTGGGCATTACCATTGTAAAGGTGACTATGGAGGTGCTACTTTATGTGTAGAGAGCTCTAAATTGTATTTAAACATTTATATGCTCTAACTAGCAGACTATCCCACAATAAAGAGGGATTATTGTCTGTTATTTCCAGTGATTTCCAGATATGCCCATAGTGCGGCGCAGTGGTTAGCGCTAGGAGACCGAGTTCGATTCCACCCTCTGCCATGTGTGGAGTTTGCATGTTCTCCCTGTGCATGCGTGGGTTTTCTCTGGGTTCTCCGGTTTCCTCCCACATTCCAAAAACATGCTAGGTTAATTGGCGACTCCAAATTGTCCAAAGGTATGAATGTGAGTGTGAATGGTTGTTTGTCTATATGTGCCCTGTGGTTGGCTGGCCACCAGTCCAGGGTGTACCCCGCCTCTCACCCCAAAAGTCATCTGGGCCAAATGAGAAATATGATGGCTTCATCCTTCTGTAAAGTTGAATGGAAATTGATTGTGTGTTTTTTGTGTAGTTCTGCTAACAAACCAACAAACGGCAATCAAAACAATGCCACTCATCTGCAGGTTTCTGCATTCGGTGGGTGTAATAACCTGAAATTTGTAATCATTTCTTTTTCAAGCATGAAATGCATGAGCGCATGAAACGGGAGTGTCAGCATTTACAGCCAAAGATGTGTCGTTATCACGTCGAGGCAGCAATGTAAGCAAGGACTCAAGAAGTCATCTTGCAAGCACAAATGTTAGGTTTTACGCCAGCTGACACGTTTTCATGTCACGGATTTTAAGGAGATTAAATAATTCATACAGCACATAATCTTGCATTTTGATAAACATTTATTGAAATGGCACATTCTGCAGAATTTCTTCAGTGCGACACTGCCACAAGGCTTCCCTTTTTGTTGTTGTTGTTTTTTTTTTTTTTGGCCTCTTTCTCCTCTCATCCCCTCTCCCAGCTGTCTCCCTTCAACACCTCACCACTTTCCCATGAAAAGCTGTTTTATTTTCCCGCTCTGTGTGTGTGCGTCAGCTGCTCTTTTCCCTGCATTTGCTTTGCTTTTCTGCTTCTTAGCCTTTTCAATAAACAGTCAAAACAGGCAAAGGAGCAATGACAGCTTTCTTGTCATTTGCCATTGGAAGAAGACTTTTCAATTTTGTCTAAATACGTAAATGACTGATGTGTTTTTATTTTTTTAGATATTGCAATATTGTGATGTAGATGAGAATAATTCAAGTTTCTTTTTATATGTTAATAAATTGGATATTTTCCTAGTTTTTGCATGCTCATATCCCACTTTAATGGTCCTTGAACGCGCCATCAAACCTTCTCCCACACAGATAGACTGCTGTATTTTTCCAGTTTTTCTTTCACTTCATATTAGTCGTATGTGGGAATGCATAAAGGTGAGGTTTCGGTGTTATTGAGTGCTAATGTGCATATTTGTT
Organism: Doryrhamphus excisus; assembly: GCF_030265055.1. NCBI lineage: Eukaryota > Metazoa > Chordata > Actinopteri > Syngnathiformes > Syngnathidae > Doryrhamphus > Doryrhamphus excisus. The sequence goes on from NC_080467.1 coordinate 19,416,358, forward strand.
AGGCGACCAACCTCAGGTTAATTCATGCTAACACTGTTAGCACAAACAGAGACGGTATAATCAGGGTCGTCATTGGGTTCTGAGGACAGGGGGGGCTTAGCCCCCTGGAGATTCATTCATATGAATGAATGTAGTAGACATTCAAAAAAATAAAATTAAATTTAAAAAATCCCAAAAAACAAATAACAAACAAGAACTAGGATATCACTTTTGGACAGATTTAGTAGAGATACTCAATTGTTTTAGGCCACCATTAAATGTACACAAGTACACACAATCTACACTGCAAAACCGCTGCTCAAGCTCTGCAACCATTCTGTCCAGTGGACAGTGATCAATGATATAATAATCACTATTATATTATTAATTAGCCTATTATTATTACTATCAACATTATTCTTCTTCTGATTATTACTACTACTACTACTAGTAGTAGTAGTAGTAGTAGTAGTAGGCTAGTATTAGCCTGCTCATGGCTTGCTTATTAGCCTGCTTTTGCCCCATTATATGAAATCTGTCAGAGATTTTGTGGAAAAAAAAAGCAATATATTTTTTTTTTAAATCAGTAAAAAATATCAAATTATTTATGGGGGCTTAAGAACATTTTACAAATAGGCCTGATGACGCCACTGGGTATAATCTCTCTAAAAAAAAAATCCAGGCTGATACTGGTGGATGCTGGGTCTGTATTCATTTTTGTGTTGAAAAAGGGGCGTTGTCTTATATTTGGGGTCTTGAGATGTGGTGCCAAATGACTTCTCCCCAAGGGAGGCAGGGTTTTTCGGTGTTCTGTACTTTTATTCCTAAAAGGCTTTTGTACAGATAAAGCCCAATAAACACGTATTCCCTAATAGATGCCCAACATCTCTGCTGTTTAGTAAACAAACACCCCCAGTAAACACCAAGTAGATATTTTAGTGTAATCCATACAGATACTAAACAGTAACTCTTGCAGGTATTCACTTTTTTTAATACACAGATGCTCACAAAGAAATGTAACAAAGCAAGAGCTCCAGTGATTCTGTCAGTTCTTGGAACAGTACCCATGCATGGACAGGGCGCACAAAGGAAGAGCACAATTCCCCACCGTTCCCCACCGGTAAGGCCAACATGAGAGGCCACTTGATAAAAGGTTTGAATATTTTTGGACTCAGATTCTCCCCACTGTCTGAGATCACAAAAGGCTGTAATCTGTTGGCACTGCTCAGCGTCCATCTGTGAGCATCGTGCCTGGATGTGGAATGACGCACCGGTCAAAAATGTGGTTGTCTCCTGGATTCAGGATTCTTGCTTATTGATGACTTTAACAGCTGTTTGGATTTTGATAAAGTGGAGAAGCAAAAGAGTCAAGATGAGTAGATACAGAAAATGGGATGATGACTATGATGGGCTTTGAGGTCAGGAGGTAGTAGTAGTTAGCAACCCTTTTGTGCTGGCCAATCACTTACTTAAATGCTCATATTTATTGCATAAAATTGTCTATAATCTTCATTTGATAGCGTGTTTTTTGGCTGATTTCAGCTTCCATGTGTTGCCATACGTATGGATGTAATCTGCCCAAGGCCTTCAGAATCAGAGAGTGCTGGCCCATGTCTTGTCAACAGGAGATTGGTGATGCCTGAAAGGCTATGCCAGTGCTATGCCGCTTATCCTCACTAGGGTCTAAGGCAGGGGTGGGCAAACTATGGCCCGGGGGCCACATGCGACACACCAAGTGTTAGAATCTGGCCCGGATCAACTTTTAACATACAAACTGGCAACATGACTTGCAAGTCGGATGTCGTATTTAGTAAATAAAAAAACAACAAAACTGTAAAATTAAATGACATAGTTTGATGTGGTCTGATGTTTCAAGTGCTGCTGAAAACAGAGACTTTTACAGATAAAATTAATAATAATAATACATTTTATTTGTATGGCGCTTTTCAATATACTTTACAGTGAAGAAAAAGAGTTGAGTCAAATAAAAAGTAAAAGTTTGACAAATAATTCAAGGAAAATTATAAGCATTAAATAGTGTGTGTGTGTGTTAAATATATGTTCTGGCCCCCCGGACAATTTTATTTACTCAATGCGGCAGTCAAAATATTTGCCCACCCCTGGTCTAAGGTACACTGGGGAATCAAATCTAGGTCTTCCCGATCTCCTGACTGTGTGGCCAATATACTAAACACTGGTTACATTTTTTTATTCTTCCTTCATGGTATTATATAAATATTAATTCTTAAGTTTGGAGTTGTTTTGCGCCATTGTATTTGAAAAACTAAAAAAAATATATATACATACAGGCGGTAACACAGAAACATTTACTGACCGGCATCCTTGCAGGACGTCCCGCTGGGTAGATGTCACACCTCGAGGGGCCACAAAGAATAGCGGCTGTCTTTAAAGTTTATTATCCTGAAAAATGTATATACTTATCTATGAACGTTATAGGCATATTATGCAATAAAAGGGTTGCTATTTCCTCACTTTATCCACGTTCATGTTCAGATATGTTAGGATGACCTTTAAGTCTCCACTGAAGGGTCAGGTCCACCATGCCCCGCCCGCTCGTGGTAGTAGTAGTAGTAGGAGTACAAGTAGTATTTTTACAAATGCTGTTTGAATGGTACTCAACCTTGTGCACACTAAATAGGACGAGTTCAAACTTTGTGCCAAAACACTGTTATTTCTAGTTGTATTCATTCTCAAGTGTTTCACGTTTTTTCAAATTTCCGAGTGCCTTTAAGTGCCCGCTTCCACTGTTCCACTTTTTTATGTGGAGCAATGCGGCAGGAACACAAAGTCCCCGGTGCTTTATTTCCATAATTTCAGCGCTTTCATTCATTTCATTCATCTTTCTCTTGTCAGCTCGTCCTTTTCATTGCCTTTTTCTTCCCGTGTGGTCCTCTACACTGTAAATAATCCCTTCGCACTTCACTCCACAATTCTGTTGATTTTATTGTCAGGAGCGCTTCCCTCAGAGAGGAAAAATAGAGCCGTAACATCGGGAGACAGATAAAGGAAAATTGAAAGTCACTCGCATGAATAGCTCATAGACAGAAAAAAAGGATAATTCTGTTGGTCTAACTGGCTGCTGTACTTCATTGTGTGTATTCTGGATGGAGAACTCGGTAGTGTTGAGTTTGTTTAGAAGAGCATTTATCCTGCAGGTCTCAGCTGCATCCTCCTCGGAGCCGTTCGAACTGTGACAGAACACGCAGGAGGAACACTGCAGATTTTGCATGACTTGGCGGACTTGTGACAGAGCACCAGTACCCGCCCCGCCGTCCCCCAAACTCCACATACCCATTTTTTACAGTAAGCATGTCCACATTGACAAGAACAGTCACCTCCTTCGCCATCCATTTTAGTGTTTGAGCGATGGCCCTTGAAAGACTCTGCCATCAGGAATGCAAAGTGCTTCGCTGTAATTGGAAAGAACTCTCATGGTGAACGCTCGACTGGGCCAAAAGAATTTGCATTCTCATAAAAGTCCATGGAAAACACACCAAAGGACTGGTACGCCTTTATTGCCGTTATAAGAGCCTCCTTTCCAACTTGTGACAACTCTCCTTTACTTCAGAAATACTAAAAAAAATTTAAATACTGTGGCGCTCGCGAGTCAGCGAGGAAACAATAGCTCTTTCAGTCACAAGCTCTCAGTGCACTCATGACAAGCTTGTCTTCATGAAATCCCATGAGGTTATCATCATCGTATGTAGAACACTAAACCCATCACACAGTAACACTTAACACTCAAAATGTATCCTTAAGAAAAATACAAACAGCTACCAATTGGAGTTTAAAATAAAAAAAAACTATTTTAAAGTTTTCCCATAATGCATTGCATCCAAGCAAAGCATTCATTGGTGCCTGCCTGGCTGGTAAATTGATTGATGTCAGCCTCCCTCTGGGCTCCTCTGGCTCCCTCTGGTGGACAGAGGCAGCATTGCAGCACAATCCATCCATTTTCTTGTCCAATTAAATGCTCTCCTGAGATGAAATGGAATAGGGGAAAACTTTTTATTTTATTTTAAACTTGTATTAGTACTTGTTTGTATATGTATTAGGTATACCTGTTGGGTGTTAAGTTGCTGTGTGATGAATTCAGCATCATTTGTGTTATAGTGTTATATCGAGTATGATCTCCTGCCATTTCCATTTCCATCATGGTTGGCTCCGGTCACTCCAATCCACTAAATTTGTGGATACGGCTTATGCACTGAAATTTGTAGTCATTTCTTACTCCTCTGTGGAGTTTACATGTACTCTGGATTCCTCCTATATTCCCAAAACATGCATGTTCGAGACTATACATTTTCCACAGGTGTGAATGGTTGTTTGAGAATGTGCAAACTCCACACGCAGAGGTCAAGCACCATTGTATCATTTGTACCTCTAGCAACGAGTGGAATTAGGAGTAATCGCCGCCATGTTAAAGTTCGGTCAGGTGATAAAGTGCCAGCATTATTATTTAGTCCTTATATTTGAACCCATCTGAAAGTGTTCTTTCTGCAGCTCTGCTCTGAATGTGAAGATGAAAACCTCTCTTGTTGCCACCGTGTTAGCGTGACCCCCCCGGAGCCGACATCTTTCTCCTCTGCCCCCTTTGCTTGCTGCCAAAGAACATTAGCAAGACACCGAGCATGTCTCTTAAATCTGAACCCTCATTTCTCCTTTCATTCATCACCCGTCTTTGTGTGTCAGCCACAGTCGGCAGAGCAGGTCTCCGGCTTGGCTCCGCTTTCACGCACCAGCTCGCGAATGAGGTCGCAACCTGGCTGAGCTTCACTTTGACTGGCAGACAGGATGGCTCTGCTCAGCTTCTCTTGGCGGCAGAAAACTTGCATCTAAGAAGGCTCTGACAGAACCCATCTGGCACATCCGTCGGCAGCGAAGGACCATTTAAATGTCGCATAAAGGTGGCCTTATGTCATCATTTTTATTAAAAAGCCCCATTATTATTATGACTACCTTTTAGAGGTTTATTCCTTTAGATCGGTGATTCCCAATTCCCAATGTGGTGTGAGACCTCATCATATGTATTACTTACAGTACATAATTGCTTCCATCCACCTTTCCCTTCATAATACATTTTACTGTATTCTAACATAACCAGGCTACATTTAACCCACTCACCAAACACCACAGCATATTTATGGTATATTTTTTGCATAATTATAGTCATGTACTGTTAAGTGCTGTGGAGGTCTGGATCCTAGCTGGGGAGGCGCGAGGCCGGAAAACCGTTCTAGTTTCTTTAATGCGAGTCACACAAAGCCAACAAAGGAGGGAGCAGAAATAACAGGCGATGGTGCCTATCAATTTAATTGAAGAAAGAAAAGCGAGGGGGGGGGCTGGGTGGCAGGGAAACCACTGGGCATTCTACTAGAAGATGCAAAACCTATTCGATGTAGAAGTAGAAGAAGAAAGAACCGGTATCTCCCAGCATCGGTTTTTAACTAGCCAGGCAGCCAATCAGCGGCAGGGGTGCCCAACCAGACCAAGGGCCTCTGAAAACAGACAAAAACCCAAAAAGAAGAGCAACGATGGAATGTAGCAGCCCTATAGTTTTATTGCAAGTCATCTAAACATTTCAAAAATCATTTTATGTACATGTTTATGTATATGTAATAATGACAATATTTTTGCCACATTTTGGTCGTTTTAAGTATGAATAGAGTTCCTTTTCCTGGGCACATTGATTTCATAGTAACGAATATTATTTTCATCAACACCAACAGCATAGAGAGCTTGACATTTTCCTCCACACTGTGCTGGATCGTTGCATCGACGACTGGTCTGTGACGTCATCCTTTTTCTAAAACAACAATTCCGCTTGGCTACATAGGAACAGTGTTTTCAGATTTAGCAAAAATGACTGTTTCAGGGCACCCACAACAGTTTCTATGTTGATGAAAGGCTGAAACGATAAAATGTGTAGTTTCTACCTGCTCATATTTTCAACAACAGCGTGCATACGTCTAAAGCAGGGGTGCTCACACTTTTTCAGCATGCGAGCTACTTTTAAAATGACCGAGTCAAAATGATCTACCCACTACAAAAATGCAAAGCATCTACAGTAAACCTCGGATATATCGGACTCGGATATATCGGAAATTCGCTCACAACGGACAGATAAAAAAGAACCGATTTTTCTGTAATGCATTTCCAATAAAAATTAATTGCATATATCGGATTTTTTATAACGGATTTCGCCTATTTCGGACAAAATCTCCAGTCCCGTTCCAATGCATTTCCATGAAATTTCCCTGGCATATATCGGATGGCCGCATCGTTATGCTAATCTTGTTGATGTCACTGGCTATTGTCTTTCTCCTGGCTCCAGATTTAGGACAAATATAAAAGTGAGTGACGTCAATAATACTAGCACAGCAGTGAATGAGATCTTAACCTCACTATTGGAAATAACGTAGGCCTGACGGGCGTAACAGGGCCTAGCTTAATTAACAATTTGTTATGCTCAGAGTCCAATAAAGTTCAATTCTCATTACCTTACGTCTCTTTTCATTGCCCAGTCCAGGTACATTGGAAACATAGTCAAGGAAGTGCCTTTTTATAACGGATATAAATCCGATATATGCGTAAAACGGACATTTTCCGGTATATGCATATAACGGATTTCGCTTATATTGGACAAAACCAGTGGGAACAATTGAATCTGATATATCCGAGGTTTACTGTATTTATTTTCAAATGTAGTATTGAGGATTATTTGTATGTACAATGTATGTTGATGTACCTTACATAACCAAATGAGCCAATATTGCAAAACACACATAATTAACTATTAACATTTTTTGTAATTACCTGAGTTTACTTTGATGACTTGCACTGAATTGAACCAGCCAGGGATGCATAGTCCGGACAGTAGCTGCTGATAGCCAGCCTCAAGCACACTTCCAAATGTTCATCAGTCATGGTGGAACGGTATGATGGCGATGGTAGAATGGCATATGAGGCAAACGCACTTCGAAAAAGACATTGTGGAAAAAAAGTCCACCTCCCATTCCGTATGGAAGTGATATGTTTTTGCCTTTTTACTTGGTCCAGTTCCTTCACTCATTTTAGTGACCATAAACTTTAGCGAGGGCTTGAAATCTGACGCAATTCGCCGACTAGCTTAGCACTTTGCATCGTTGTTTACGCATGAGCGGTGACCTAAAGGTCAAAATTCAGTTGTCATCTGATTGGTTGTGTCACGTTTCGGCATGTCTATGTTGCGGTGCGACCCCAGGATGCAGAGAGCAGGACCAAATGCAGGTAAAATAATATTTATTCTTGCTATAATAGCAGCAGAAGAAAAGGCAACTGAACTTGCTGACGGACAAACAACAATAATCCCACAAAGGGAGACGCACACACCTGAACTAAATAGACACTCAAATTAGGGACAGGTGTGGGTAACTAAGACAACGGAGGCAGACAAGGAAAAACAGGAAGTCAAACCAAAATAAGAGCGTGCCAAAAGGAAACCAAAGCCCAGACCGTAAACTCAAACCCAAACTGTCACTCAGGACCCCACACAGGGCGTGACAGTACACCCCCCTCAAGGACGGATCCCAGACGTCCAAAACAGCTAGAAGTCAAAGAGGGATGGGTGGTGGGGGGACCGGAGGTGGGTCGCCGACGGGACCCTTCAGGGGGCCGGCCGGGGCGGCAGGCCCGGCGGAGCCAGCAAGACCCCTCCACGTGATGGAGGGAATGGTTAGGTCGGTAAACACCCTCCGGGGGGCGCCCTCGACCAAGCGCAAGGTAGGCGTCCTCAGGGGGGCGCCCTGGGTGCGACGGCGAAGAAGCAGGCGTCCGGCCCTGACGCGGTGACGGCGAAGATGCAGGCGTCCGGCCCCGACGCGGCGACGGCGAAGATGCAGGCGTCCGGCCCCGACGCGGCGACGGCGAAGATGCAGGCGTCCGGCCCCGACGCGGCGACGGCGAAGATGCAGGCGTCCGGCCCCGACGCGGCGACGGCGAAGATGCAGGCGTCCGGCCCCGACGCGGCGACGGCGAAGATGCAGGCGTCCGGCCCCGACGCGGCGACGGCGAAGATGCAGGCGTCCGGCCCCGACGCGGCGACGGCGAAGCAGCAGGCGTCCGGCCCCGACGCGGCGACGGCGAAGCAGCAGGCGTCCGGCCCCGACGCGGCGACGGCGAAGCAGCAGGCGTCCGGCCCCGACGCGGCGACGGCGAAGCAGCAGGCGTCCGGCCCCGACGCGGCGACGGCGAAGCAGCAGGCGTCCGGCCCCGACGCGGTGACGGCGAAGCAGCAGGCGTCCGGCCCCGACGCGGCGACGGCGAAGCAGCAGGCGTCCAAGCCAGAGCCTCTTCATCTGCTCCCGCAAGCCCTGCTCCTCGTCTTGCAGGTGGAGTGGGCTGTGCCTCCTCACTCCCCCTGCAGGTGGCGCCCTCCCCCCTCTCCATAGGCGGGCTGGGCTGTGCTTCCAGCATAGCCCAGCAGGTGGTACTAGCCCCCCCTCTCGAAGGCGGATCCCAGACGCCGTCATCCGAGGGAGCCGAAACCAGGGTAGGGAGGAGGGAGGCTTGGAGGAGGGTCACTGGCTCCTCCAGGTCAGCAGTCCCGGCCACAGCCACTTGTTTGGGCTTGAAGCTGCGCGGCTTGGGCACGGGCGGGATCAGGGACGCCGCGCAGCTTGGCATGGGAGCCGGGTCTTGAGAACCCCTCGGGCTGCGCGGCTTGGGCACAGGCGGAATCCGGGACACCACGCAGCCTGGCACGGGAGCCAGGTCTTGGGAACCCCAGGGGCTGCGCGGCTTGGGCACTGGAGGAATCTGTGAGGCCACGCAGCTTGGCACGGGAGCCGGGTCTTGGAAACCCCTGGGGCTGCGTGGCTTGGGAACTGGAGGAATCTGTGAGGCCACGCAGCTTGGCACGGGAGCCGGGTCTTGGGAACACCTGGGGCTGCGTGGCTTGGGAACTGGAGGAATCTGTGAGGCCACGCAGCTTGGCACGGGAGCCGGGTCTTGGAAACCCCTGGGGCTGCGTGGCTTGGGAACTGGAGGAATCTGTGAGGCCACGCAGCTTGGCACGGGAGCCGGGTCTTGGGAACACCTGGGGCTGCGTGGCTTGGGAACTGGAGGAATCTGTGAGGCCACGCAGCTTGGCACGGGAGCCGGGTCTTGGAAACACCTGGGGCTGCGTGGCTTTGGCACTGGAGGAAGCCGGAGCGCCTCGCCACTTGGCGCGGGAGCCGTCGAGGAATGCACGACGGGCTGGGACTCGGCAACAGCGAGAGGGTTGCGCTGTGCCGTGGCGTGACATGGCGAGGCGGAAGAGGGCGGCCACACCTCTTGGCGACGTGCCGTGCGTCGGCGACGCCGCCGCGTCGGAGGGTGTGCAGCGGGTACTGGGAACACCGACGCCATGGGCACTAGGGTGCCGTCCGGCCCCCACACCATGGTATCCAGTTCCTCCGGCGTGTACCTTGCACATTCCTGCTCCATCGCCTCGAAGAACTGCCGGGTCCATTCGTCGAGCTCCGCGGGATCGTCATCGGGTTCGTCGAAGCCGGCAGGGCATGAGAGCGGGTGCACCTCGACTTGGCGTGGAGGGGAAGGCGAACTAGGCGTCGCTCTGTGGCGCCGCGGCTTGCGTCGGCGTCGCGGAGGATTTGGAGCGTCATCGATGGGTCCGGGATACAACCACGCCGTAGCGACGAACGTGTCGTCCGGACCGCACACCAAGTCCTCCATCTCCCATAGCGGTATCGCCATTTCCTCGTCCTCCATGGCCTTCAAACGCTGCCAGGTCCAAAAATCGCTCTCCGCGAGGTCGTCGTCACTTGGTGGGATTATTCTGTCACGTTTCGGCATGTCTATGTTGCGGTGCGACCCCAGGATGCAGAGAGCAGGACCAAATGCAGGTAAAATAATATTTATTCTTGCTATAATAGCAGCAGAAGAAAAGGCAACTGAACTTGCTGACGGACAAACAACAATAATCCCACAAAGGGAGACGCACACACCTGAACTAAATAGACACTCAAATTAGGGACAGGTGTGGGTAACTAAGACAACGGAGGCAGACAAGGAAAAACAGGAAGTCAAACCAAAATAAGAGCGTGCCAAAAGGAAACCAAAGCCCAGACCGTAAACTCAAACCCAAACTGTCACTCAGGACCCCACACAGGGCGTGACAGGTTGTCCTGTATGTCAATCAAGTAACAGGGATGGATGATAGGCTGACATCGTAAGTTCTGCTGCACTTAGAGACGTTGTTTGATTTGATTGGTCGCCCGAAAGGGCAACATTCAGTTGTCATCTGAATGGCTGCCCTGTATATCAATCAAGTGACGGCACTGATGCTAAGATGATATTTTTTTAATGTCATGCCGCGATCGACCAGTGATCGACCAGTACCACCTCCGCGATCGACCGGTAGATCGACTTAATGAGCACCCCTGGTCTAAAGCATGTCGTAGTCATGGACATTTACCAACACATACTTTGTGAGAGCCAGTAACGATGGCTGATTTGGAACATATGCCATACCGACGGAATTTGAGTGTGCCTGCTGTGTTACTATTGATGAAACGACTGTGTATATCTAGCGAGGAGGACACTGCTCTAAGAGATCATCATCACGGGATACCAAGAATTGTTTGCCGTAACACAAACCCTACAGAGGAAGAAACTTTTTTTTCCACCAACCCAAGTCACCACAATATTGATCCAGTAGCAGTTGGTGTTAGCTCCCCAATGACAATGTCGCTATAGCTTGGTTAATATGCAGGTCATGCATGTACATGGAACATTGTTGGTGGTTTTTTGGAAGATTTTGAAAGGGCTTTATCTGCAAAAGTGGTGAATCCCATTACATGCATTATTAGCTGCCTTGCGCTAGCAGTTTTTCATTATTTAGAATGTACAGAAAAGGGAAAGATATGTTCTTGTCTCTCATAAGAATTGCGGATGATGGGCAATGCAGTTTTCCTTTTAACTTTACTTTTGCTTTAAGAATGTACCAAAATATGAGGTCCTACATATGTGATCAAATTCCATTTATAGCACCATATAAAAAACTGGGGCTGACTTATCACCATATTACCTCAGTGTCTGCTTAACATACGATTGCCTGTATTGTAAGATATCTTAAGCGGTTGCAATATTCATTCATTCATTCATTTTCTACCGCTTATCCTCACCAGGGTCGTGGGGTGCTATCCCAGCTGTCTTCGGACGAGAGGCGGGGTACACCCTTGACTGGTGGCCAGCCAATCACAGGGCACATATAGACAAACAACCATTCACACTCACATTCATACCTATGGACAATTTGGAGTCGCCAATTAACCTAGCATGTTTTTGGAATGTGGGAGGAAACCGGAGTACCCGGAGAAAAAACATGCAAACTCCACACAGAGATGGCCGAGTGTGGAATCGAACTCCGGTCTCCTAGCAGTGAGGCCTGCGTGCTAACCACTCGCCCGCCGTGCAGCCGCAGTTGCAATATCACAAATCCAATTGACTGAACATACGTCTGCTGTCGTTGCTCACCTTCCAAATTCCTCATGAAGCCAACTTTACTGACCTATCCCGACCTCTCCCGGTATTGCAGAGACTCCTGCAGACACGTCCTTCATTCATTTCCCGCAGATGACGTCCCGAAGCAAAAAGAGCAAAACCCTCCTCCTCGCTTCATGATATAAAAATGTCACCACTAATCCCTCAAACCTTTAAATCATGGCGATTTTTTCCGACAGAGCTGTGCAGAAACATTGACAAAAGCGATGATGTATTACACCCTTTTCTCGTGCGCGCACACACACGCACACAAGAGGCGCTCGAAGCTCAAATAGAAACAAACCAAGCGTAGCTACTTCCACGGTGTAACGATTGGGAACAGACTCAGCGCCTTCAGCTGCCATAAAATACCTCCATTTTCATTAAGCCACAAGTGGACATGAGGAACAAGGCAGACGGGAGGAAATTTACAGTTGGGCCTTTTGCATGTTTTATGGCCAGATACTCAATCAAAGCATTCATAATTCATAATGGCTTCAGTAATTATCCATTGCCGCGGCAAATTGGACAAAACACCTACAGTTGCGGACAACCCCCCCATGGGACACTTCATTAGGTACATGTGCACAGTCTAATGCAGAGGTAGGGAACCTATGGCTCGGGAGCCAGGTAGGGCTCTTTTGATGACTGTATCTGGCTCTCGAGCATTTACCACAATAAAAATGTATGTTTGCTAACATTTTAAAGTAAACATCACAGAAATCACTGTTAAAAATAATATTAAAAATCAAAACTTTCTTATGCATTTTAATCCGTCCATCTATTTTCTACTGCAGTATGGCCGACCATATCCATCTTTCTTGATGATATTTTCCAGGTCAAACACCAAAACTTGATTATTACTGGGTAATGCGGTAGTCTACCTCGGTCATTGAGATGTCAACATGTAAACTTTCCTCCTTTAGTCAAATAGTCACCTAGCTAAAGCTGCAGAACCAAGCCTTCTGGCAAAGATGGCCAAAAGAATGAAATATACTGAGTATGGTGCAGAACCATGCAGCAGCAGAAGTTGCATTAATGGCAGCAAGTATTTGATTTATTATTGGACACTGCGCTGCTCACGAAAGTGTGCTGGCCACACCCCATTGGCGTGGGGTAGTGTGCCTGGTCTACGTAATTAGAGCCCATAATATCTAAAACTGTTGGTCTTACATAAAAATGCACACATTTTATTGCATTCAATGTCTAAAAAAATGTATATGGCTCTCACAGATATACATTTTAAAATATCTGGCCTTCATGGCTCTCGTAGCCAAAAAGGTTCCCGACCCCTGGTCTAATGAGTATATATGCAGAGTTAACACGCTCATAGAGAGGTATTCATTAACTTATATATGTGCATAGGATTCATTAGATATGTGACAGAATATACCAAATCATCACTCATTCATCCAGTGGGATATTTCCGATTTGCTGAGCTAAGCTATTATACCCTCTTTGAGTTAATTATATCTTAGAAAGGATTTATACTCAGGATTTGAGAAGTAGATCCTTTGTTAGTTACATTTTCTCTTAATTGGATTATCACGCTGCTTAAAAATTGCCTTCGCTTGCACCAACTTTCAAACATCTACAACTCAGCTCTGGGACAAAATGCCAGTTCCCCTAAGAAGATCCACTCAGCCTTTCCTGTTGTGTCCGTTTCCATGCTGCTCCCCCACCTCCCTCCTTTACTGCAATTGCCATCTTTCCATCTTCATCCACTCCTTTAAATTAATCTAGTTAAAGGACTTGGCTCATGTGCAGTGGGGCAGAAACAAGACCCCAAATGTGCACTGAGAAAAAAAACAACATAAAACACTGTGATGCAATTCAAACAACCATGAGTGGAATGCACATGATGGGAGTCAAAATTTCCATTTTTCTGACCTATAAATGCAGTTAGAATGTTGTATTCTCGTGTTAAACCATGCCAATGTTTTAGATGATGAGCATTTGGAAGAAGTTTGGGGTGGCTAAAACGCTCCGTTTCAGCAGGAGTGGCAAAACTGGACGTGTGTGATGTCACACATAGGCGGGCTTCCTTATATGGGCGTGTGCTCTAGGCGAAATTTAATGAAAGTATTTTATTTAAAAATAAGTACTATAAGGGCTGCACGGCGTACAAATGGTTAGCGCGCAAGCCTCACAGCTAGGAGACCCAAGTTCAATTCCACCCTCTCTGTGTGGAGTTTGCATGTTCTCCCCGTGCATGTGTGGGGTTTTTTTTCTTTCCAAAAACATGCTAGGTTAATTGGCGACTCCAAAATGTCCATAGGTATGAATGGGAGTGTGAATGGTTGTTTGTCTATATGTGCCCTGTGATTGGCTGGCCACCAGTCCAGGGTGGGTCTTGCCCGACGACAGCTGGGATAGGCTCTAGCCCCCTCCCCCCACCCCCAGTGACCCTCGTGAGGATAAGCGGTAGAAAATACGTACTATAATCAAATATCAATCAAAAAACTCCTGATAGAGCTCCTTTAAATATTGACAACTTTGCAGCTGCAAAGACAACTGATTTGATTTATGTGGCCTGACCCCAGCTGTCGCAATCCTTTAATTAGGGACTAAATCAGTGTGAGCGACAGGGCAGGGCATTATGGGAATCACCTGGTGGGGGTGGTGGAAGCATTCTTCAATATGCCGCAAATCTCCATCCCTCCCTTGCGTTGACTGGGACAGCTTTTGGAAAAATGTCTTCCTAAGATATTTGCTTTCCAGCACCATCAGAAATACTTTAATCATTTATTCTTTTTTGTTGTATGGCCTGCAGCGACTGCAAATTGCCTCTATGTGCACAGAAAGTGTGCGAGAGAGAGATCAGATATGCACCATTGTATCACATGTCTTGGTGTGATCTTGGTCTAATGAGGCTGGAAACAGCTGCTCACACATGCTTTTCTGAATAATAGATGTGATGGGCCGCTCCTTTTCCACCAGTCATCATCATGCAGGTTCCCTCAGCCTCCGATTGCACCGACTGAAGGAAGAAAGACAAGAGACGAAAAAAAAGGGGTCATCACCGTTCCATAGACATTTCATCTTTTTGTCAGAAGTACAAAGGCGACAAATGAGCATCTCCTTATCCGGGGGTGTGTCAGAGTTCATAAGAAGTCCAACAATTGACTGACGTGATTTTGTGAGTTAGTTCACAGTTGATGTAGTGGTTAGCATGTCTGCTTCACCGCTATGTGATCTTAGTTTTTCTCCCAGCATTCTCCTTTCCTCCTACTGTCTTCAAACACGCGTGGTGGGTTAATTGCTGGGTGGCAACCACGTGACCCGGAGGCAGTCAGTGTCACTTCTGGGTCTCGCTTGGGTGGCAAAGCTTCAGCACACAGTCGGTACGTTTGAATTATGGTTGGCAAATTAACACTGGTTCCGGACCAAAAGTGTGAAATCTTTCTTTGTGTAGGTCACTAATAAATGTCGACACATTCCGATAATTGACTGAAATTGACTTTTGCATCAGAATTTCTTAGAAACCACCAGGCAGATCATTATAAGCAGCTGGTGGCAAAACCCCGGAAGTCCTGCAAAGCCTTTGGCTGCAATATGTCACTTTTTGGGGCGGCACGGCGGTCTAGTGGTTAGCGCGCAGACCTCACAGCTAGGAGACCAGGGTTCAATTCCACCCTCGACCATCTCTGTGTGGAGTTTGCACGGTTTCCTCCCACATTCCAAAAACATTACACACAACACACAACACAATTGGCAACTCCAAATTGTCCATAGGTATGAATGTGAGTGTGAATGGTTGTTTGTCCTGCCCTGTGATTGGGTGGCGACCAGCCCGCCTCTCGCCCAAAGATAGCTGGGATAGGCTCCAGCACCCCCCATGACCCTCGTGAGGAAAAAGTGGTAAAAATGAATGAATGTCACTTTTTGCATTCCCATCTTGATTTCTTTCCATAGAACTGTGGAGAAGTAAGAGATGAACATTGAACGATTCCACCAGAACATTGCAGCTATGGAGAAACGATACCAGAGAAAGCGGAATCTATCCATCAAATGTTGGATTGTGGTCAAATAAAAGCATCCATAAGATTCAATTTCATACAGTTCCTCTATCTTCTGTATGTCTTTGTTCACACATGTGAGTTTTCCATTCAGATAATTGCTCAATACTATACTATATATATATATATATATATTTGTTTTTTTTTTTTTAAAGAGTAGCATTAGCAAAATGAGCATCCACAGTCTAGAGCACACGCCCATTGTTGGCGTAGTGCACCCACACCCACTAAATAAAAGCACTCTGTTTAATTGACAGACACAAGTGATTTGCTGAGGTGGCGTGAAGCATCCTAACAGTCCCAAGCTCAATCACCATTTCTTCACCAGCCTACAGCAGCAAACTCACTCCTCTCTTATTTTCTTACTGGTAATCCATGCTGGAATGGCAATACTGAACATCCTTGAGATTTGATGAAGGATTGATTTTTCATCTTGTGGTTCACCGCTGTCATTGAAAAAAGAGCAAACAAATGGGGTTTCATGTCACAGCGTGCCGTGAAAAGCTCATTGTAGGCTAATGTAAAACACGTATTGGATTAGTCCATGCAGTGCTCTAATTTACAGTAATTATCAGTAAGTACCGGCCATTTTAGTCGATTCTGTCATTTCAGGCGTACAGAATATTGTGTCCTATGACTATATCAACACGGAACCTACCAAAAGAAGATTAGACTCCTGTTTTTCAGCAGAAAAAAATAGTCTGTTTGTACCTTTGTACCTTTCTCAGTTCTTAAGTTCGTAATCAGCAGGAGAACATTCAAGCAGGCAAGTTTCAGGAAAATATCAGTTCCCAACTATAGGAGAAAATCAGCTTTTTGACAAAAGGTAAATTTCAAGCATAATTTACATTGACATTTACAAATATAACACCATGAACTATTTAAAATTTTCGACATTTGGAACTAATCCGGTTTACTCCCACATTCCAAAAACATGCTAGGTTAATTGGCCACTCCAAATTGTCCATAGGTATGAATGTGAGTGTGAATGGTTGTTTGTCTATATGTGCCCTGTGATTGGCTGGCCACCAGTCCAGGGTGTACCCCGCCTCTCGCCCGAAGACAGCTGGGATAGGCTCCAGCATCCCCACCGAACCTCAGGAGGATATGCGGTAGAAAATGAATGAATGAATGAATGAATGACATTTGGAACTAAACTGTGTGTGTGCATGTATTAAAATTCCCTACAATGTGCAACCTCCTGTATGCTACACTCCTCCGTGCTCTTCCACCTGCTCCTTGCTGTTGAGTGTGTTTTAACATGCAAAAGAACCATGGCGAGGTCTCATCAAATTCTTGTGGCGCATATTTGTGTCTGAACCTCTGTTAGCGTGACGTAAAAGACATATAAATACGTCTTTGGGATCGGGCATTTGGGTTTATAAAAACGCATAAATACATCTTTGGTACTGAATCACGTCAAGGACAGCCAACACCTCCACAATAGCAATCCACAAAGGCAGGGAAGTTACTGCAATAAAGCAGTTGAAAGCAAACTGAATGCTCAGTGTGAGCGCAGGCCAGCGGGGGCCAGGAGAGGGAGGGCGGCCTAGTGTGAGTACTATGCCCTTAATGGGCACTAACATTATGACTTCTGGACTAGATGATTACAGTAGCCTATCATGGGGCTGCAATGAGCCTCTAATGAATCTGACATTGTTGGTACCGGAAACTGCAGGTAGTGAACGGAGTTTGCGACTTACTTCTTCTTCTGTTAGTTTCCTTCGTCATTCAGGACTTCCTCAGTTAAATAGTACAACTTGCTTAGCTGCAATCTTGATTCTGACGGATCAGCGGGAAATGAGCTGTGTCTGCTTTGGAAATGCTGTGAAGTTTGTTTACTTCCGCTCGGATGATTCCATTAATGTTAATTTAAGAGAGGAATCAAAGGGGGGGAATTGAATATTTTTAAATCTCAAAGCAGAGAGCATTCATCTGATCTATGTTGCTATGAATTAGTAATCAGGACGGGGGGAAAAAAAAAACTTTAAAGGAAACCTACTCTATTGTGCTCTGTTTTTCATCTTCAAATCATCTTTTCAATTAAAAATATGGGAGAGGCAAATTTCACTGTCTCTTAAATATTGCATTTTATAGTTAACATTGCATTCTTATTGTATTCACTGCTAAGATATAAAAGGCCATACGGTATTTTTGCATTTGGCAGAATTGCTACTATGCATTATATGCTTCAGCGTATGTCTAAACGAGCCTGAACTGGACTGATGGACGTTACAAATGGGGGGAAGTGTTTTTATTTTTACAGAAATGAGCTCTTGATAATGTTTTCTTCCTTATAATGCAAATATTGGCTGTTTGACCCACATAAACCCCTTCCAGAGGCTAAACTTTTACCATCATAAGACTTAGATGGATCCACAAGGGAAATTCTCCCTGTGCATGCGTAGGTCTTCTCCGGGTACTCCGGATTCCTCCCACATCAAAAAACATGCTAGGTTAATTGTTGACTTTATATGTGCCCTGTGATTGGCTGGCGACCAGTCCAGGGTGTACCCCGCCTCTCGCCAGAAGTCAGCTGGGATAGGCTCCAGCATACCCTAGTGAGGATAAGAGCCATAGAAGATGGATGGATGTCTCATTATGTCTACTATGTTGGGTATTATGAGTGTAAAGTTGACTATAGGGGTGTTAGTTCATGTTTAGAGCGCTCAATGTGCTGTGTCACATTGTGTGTGGCTCCTGAGGCATGGTCATAGATTAGAAGTGTAAAAAAAATGGTACAAATGGTGCGTTACAGCAGCGGTCTCAAACACGCGGCCCGCGGGCCAAATGTGGCCCGCAGGACACTAGTTTGAGGCCCCCGCCTTGATATGAAAGTTTAATGTTAGTGCGGCCCGCGTAAGTTTGATATGGATGCTGTATGGTATCATGTACCCAGAAAAAATTATTACGTTTGATTCATGTTCATGTTAAAGGTTAAATAACTGTTAATAGTTATCCTCCCTATCCGTGTGGAAGTGGTACGTTTTTGGCTATTTAAGTTTAAAGGAAATAACTTGAAGGCTACCGTTTAGGTCGCTAGCTCTCTAGTTTGTGAGTTAGCATGTGTCTCAGGACCCTGCAGTTGCGCAATATGTTGTAAATAAAAAGAGTATAAATGTGACTATAGTCGTGTTTTGTCATGTCTACAGGGCTCTAATAATGCTTTGTTCATTTTAATCTGAAAAAAATCATTTGTCTACCCACCAACTATATGTGGTTTCTTAAGTTTTTATTATTTGCCCTTTTATTATTATTATATTTATTTATTACTGATTGATTGATTTTCTTTATTCTTGATTTGTTTATTTATTTTTCATCTTATTTTGTGCAGAAAAGTAAAAATTAAGATATCTCCAGTGGCCCCCAGGTAAATTGAGTTTGAGACCCCTGCTTTACAGTCTTTGCAAATTGCATATCTACAATCGAAAGGGAAAACTTGGAAATAATTCTAGAACACGGACAGACTGAGCTAGCAAGCTTTGTTGCTCTGTGGAGCACGGTGCAGTTTGATGAGGTCTCAGTCACGCACGCATATAAATATCAGCACAAGAACCGATAGCCAGTATCATCTCTAATTTTTGTATTTATGCTGAGAAGTTTACAATAGCTAGAGTAGATAGAAATGCAATGAAAACTGTCTTAAAGAGAAGGACAATGCATGCATATGTATAATGTACACACAAGGACATTAGAGTGAGAACCTATTGGATGCAAAGTGGAAAGAAGAGAAACAGCCAGAATGCCAGGCAGCAGAATGATCAGAAGAGTCGGTCCATGATGCATTGCTTGGCTGCACCCCCCGTGGTGCACCACTTTATATAACTGTCATGACCACAGCACCACTGGACTGTACAAGTAGCCTCTCACATATCCCGATATAGGAAAACAATGCTTGTTGAAATAAGGTGTAGGAATGGAGCATCTCAACAAGCTTCTTTTAATTCATGGTATGCTTTCTGTCATGCGGGGACGTTGGGATTACCACTGAGCAGACAGACATGAGCCTCGGGCGGACTTTGAGGAGGTCACTTCCAATCAAGAACACAATTTTCACTGAGGCTGTGAGCAGGAGGACCCATCAGGTTTGTCCTCCAGTATGATTAACATGGATTGAAGAGAGGCACATACAGTAGCTTTTAAAAGATGAAGAAATGAAGAATATGGAGTGCAGCTACCTCCAAGGTCAAGCACGGTCTGTATGGAACCCTTTCTCCCCATTGGAAATATCGCGTCAATAGATCCTCTTTTCTAGGGTCAAACTGTCATCATCCTTTCCGAAGGTCTCACAGGATGATGGCGCAGACTCCGAAGTTCAAAGAAATGTACTTTTCCTGAAAATGTCACCCACATTCGGACTTAGATGTAAAGATGTTCAGATGTAAAGGTTCCTGCTGAACAGGTAATTATACAGCTTGACATTACATAAACCACAGCTTTAATCAAGAACTGAATCACAGTTTTACCATCAATCCCACCTCGCGATCAATACGCGTTCCACACGTGCAGAAATATGGAGAGTCCGGTTGGAAAAAGCCATGAATTAAACATGACTACCCGAGCAGTACCATTTGGAACCTTTAATGAACCATTCATTATAACCCAATGAATCCAATTTAGGCTGTGAAACGGCGTATTTACTTATAGGACTCGTGCTCAGCGGGGCCACCCTTCACCATTTACTTAACTTGTAATGTCATTGACGTCATGGATCAACAAGCAGAAATTAGATTTACGATTTTAGATATTTATGATCCAGCATGCAATTATGATGCATCGCTTCAGGAGGAATACAAATCTCTTCCATCATGTGCATCAGCACTTGGAATCAAAAACGTAAGCATTTTGGCCTGACATATGTATACATACTTTATGTATATTTTCTCTGAGCAACGGAAACTATTCAAAGGCTGAATTTGTTCAATCTTAGAGGCTCATCTGTGTGAAAATGTGTCTGCTGCGATGCTAATGACCTTGAAAGTCACTTAATGACAATGTTACACATGCTGATGTTCATTCTGTATAATGTAGAGCAGATGTTCTCCTTATTTGCTGGGCTAACGTGTCGTAAACACAAAGCCACGCAAGGCTCATTTGGGTCCTTGTGTCGTCAACTTGACATTTTTGGAATATGTGTACTCAAAAATAACTTTTTCCATTTCATATCTCAGTTTTGGCTGACCTTTTTTTTTTTTTTTACATTGCCAGTATCCAAACCAAGAACAACATCTGCTGTGTTTCATTTGGGACACATACAGGCTTCATCTGTTATTTTAAGAAGGCACGGTCATCACTAGAACGGATCATTTCCTCCAGCAAGGTGTTTATAAAATTAGTAAGTCTGTGGGAGAGTCTTTGTGTACCACCCTAGGACTGTCAAGGTCATATCTAATAGAGCGAGACCCCCCTAGAGGAGGGGGGAAAAAAACAGATGCTTTTCAATAAACACATAAAATATTTAGCTTGCTGGACCTCATTTACCAAAATTATTAATGGTTAGCTAAAAATATTCTGACAAATTTGGTTCAATAAATAAATAAAAAATAGACAAAATATATACATTTAAAATATATATATATATATATATATATATAATAAATATAAAATATTGAATAAATTCAAAAAATAACTTGCTCTTTTTTTTTCCATGCTAATTTTTTTTGCATTTCTACTTAGAACCTCCTTAAGATAGAACAGTGCAACAATTTTTATGAAAATGATACGAGTGTCCATATGATGTGCAATACAGCACATTATTTGTACTGCATTGTAGTAATGCTGGAAATAGAAAAATAATGAGGGCTACACATAAAAGGCCTTTGCATTATACATACATACGTAGATACAGCCTACAGTTGTTCTACTTGTGATATGTGTACCCATTTGATGTTATTTAACTTTTGGGTGCCTCACTGTTTCCCATTTTAATTAGTCAGCGTTATAACCGCACTGCGCATTTGTGATAGTATCATTAAAATTAATTGCAATCATCTGGTGCACGTTTTTGATGTTCCGCTTCGTGAACATTCTGAATGGGGACAAAATCTTGTGACTCGAATACGAATGACACGATTATGGATTATTGTTTTGTGATGCTGATGCTTATTTCTTGTAAGAACGGTGTTGGGGTTCCAGAAAAAAAGTGATAAAACTTTCTGTTACCCTGCACTCATCGGAAAATAAAGAATCCCGAACCCAGAACACCCAAAAGGTATTGATTTCATTGATACCAATTCCACCCATTGGGTTGGTACATGATTCAATTGGACAGTAATCCATAAAAGGAGTCAGTCAACTGCTTGTTTAGATACAGTTCTGTTATGATTTATTCATTTAGTGTGCAATCAAATGTTGCAAGAATGTCAATACTGTATATTTCAGTGGTTTCACCAGAAACGGTCTCCGCCTGTACAATCTCCTCCGATGCTATTGCTAATCTTCTCACAGAAACACTTGACCTATTTCTTCTCAACCTCTGCTTTTGTCCTCTTAGTTTTCTGCTCATGGCCATCCTGCTTCTTTTGCTTTTTCAAAATAATCTTCATGTACGCACGTCTCCAATGGATTTTTGGACTCTGGCTTTGTCTGTTCTCGCCGCCTTTTCGTCTTTCTCTAGTCTTTCCGTTTCTTCTCGCTGTCTCTGTATGACGTCCCCTATTCTGCCTACATTTTTCTCTTTTCGCTCTCTGCCAGCTTTGCTCCTCAGATTCTTTGTCTTCTTACAATACAAACTCCCTTGAGAATCGTGTCATTGCTTTTTGGTCCAGTGTGTCTCCAGAGGAGTGTGAGGTTTGGGAACAGAGAGGCTCCCAGGTGCCTCCTCGGAACAGAGGGTGTCCAGGAGATGACCTGTGATGTGTTGGGATTCAGGGAAAATCTCAACATGAGTCTCTGGAGAGATCTCAGGGTGTAGATGTAGGGCACTAGGCGGGAGTTTAGATAGATTGCAGACACTGTGATTGGGTACAGAAGGGAGACGCCTGTCAGAGGACAAAACCACTTCTTTTGCCATCTGTCCTTCTCTTGTGAAGAGGACTTCCAGAAGGACTGAGCTGGAAAAAAAGATCACATGCAGTGGACAGCTTCTTTTGGGCATCACAGGGGAAGTAACCATTACTAGACCATGAAGGGAAGGACAGATCTTTGAATGAAGGTTCATCTTGAAAGTTGGGTTCAGTCCAGTGACTATTCTCTGTGACCATTCCACAGTACTGCTGCTTAGGATCTTTTGGCTGAACCCCTTGCAAGATCTTTCTGGTGTCAGGAGAGATCTTAGATTGTCTGGTCAGGGATAGGTGTGGGTGATCAGAAATGTTTGTCTCCAGATAATGTGAAGGAAAATCCACCTGGATCTTTCTGTAGGCGTCTTGGAAGGCCTCCGCCTCCTTCTGCAGTCGAAGGATCCAAGCACCGGGGTCAGTCCCTAGCGCCTTCTTGGGAGCGTTACGCCCACCCGAGTCCCATGTTGGCATGGTTTGGTCCTTGTTATCTTGTAAATCCGACCCCAAGCAAGAGGACTTGAAGAGGGCTTGGTGACGTCTTTTGAATTCTTGATTTTGATCAAGACGTTTCTTCAGGTTCTCAACATGACCAGTCAACCACTGCAAGTTCTCTTCGCTTTCTGTCAGCTGAACCTTGAGCTGATCACACCTCTTTACCTCGAGCCAAAGCTGAGCTTGCAGAAACTGCCTCTCATTGTTGAATGTTTCTTTTTCCACTCCGTGTTCACTTTGGAGCCTCTGGAGCTCCATCTGCAAGGCCAGATGCTCTTTTGACGGCATCTCCAAGTCTACGCAAAGCCGCTGGTTCTCTCGGCGTAAGTCCTCCAACTGTGTCTCGAGAAGCCGCTCCCGTTCCTCCAGCTGTGCTTTCTCACTTTTTAATCTGGGATAGTCACTCATGCGCTCCAATTTTTCCTCCAATTGCTCTTTCTGTTGATTGAGCACCGAGGTCTTCTGCTGTGCAGAGTTCAGTTCATCCCGCAGCCGTCTCACCTCTGAAAGGATTGTTCTGTGCTCCTCTGCTTTGGCATTAATTGCAGCTAAGCCTTTTTGGACGTGCATAGTTTCCAGGACATTTCTTTGCTCATTTTCGGTGAGTTTCTCGCCTCTTCGGATGTACTCTTCCCTTAAGTCAAGCTCATTCTTGGAGAGTTCATTCTGCAGCCTGTGGTTGTGCGTGTCTTCCATTATCTTCACCAGCAGTTCTCTCCTCCTGAGCAACTCCTCGGTGGTCTTGACCTTTTCGTCATGTATTCTACAAGTGCCTTCCAGAGCCTCCATTTGCCTCCTCAGCTCATTTCCTCGACGTTGCACCGCCTCCCTTTCTTTCAGCAAGGTTTGTCTCTGGATGAAAACATTGTTTTCTTTCATTTCTTCTTGTTTCTTCAATCGGTCTATCAGGTCGTTTTCCTCAGCATTTAATTTCTTCACTTTCATTTCATAGATCATTTCCAGTTCTTGTCTCAGTCTATCAAATTCCTCCTGAAATGTAACTTGTACTTCCATCCTCAACTTGGCAAGTTCAACATTTTTGAAATATTGCATTTTAACATCGACTTGCATCTGCATCTGCATTTCGGTTTGTTTTTTGTATGCATCCATCTCGGAATGAAATAAAACTTGGTCGCCCTCTCTGCTCTCTGCACATTCCCTTTCCGTCATTTCCATCGTCACAACAGGCGACCCGTCACCCGTTGTCTGAGTGGCAGCATCACGGGAAAGACGAGGTGTGTGACAGTGTGTCACGTGTGTCAGAATGTTCATTAAAACCCCTCGATCGTTCAGAAGACATCTGTAAAGTGATGAGTGAGGGCTAATTTCAAGAACTTGGAGAAGGTCCTCTTTCCTAGAAATATTCCCTGCGTCCAGGTTACTTTCAGGACGGAATACAGAAAAGGTGTACTCATACCCGGAGCTGTGAAGATAATCAGCGACTATGCAGTTACAAGCTGAGAGCAAATGAGAGTCTGCTTTCACAAGAGCTGGTCTGGGATCTGGGTCTTCAGTGAACGCTGGAGGTTTTAACTCCTTGATTAGTTGAGCGCGCAGTTGGGTTTTGAGTGCTTCTTGCACTCCCTTATCCTTAAATCTTTTGTAGAGCCTCTCCCTCAGATCATTGGTAGACAAAGCATCCTCATTGGCTGAGAACATCATGAGTGTCCAGTCTGATTGGTCCTCAAGGTGTGGCTTGTAAATTATGTATATATAGAAATATCAGCCTGATTTGGATGATAGCGGTGGAATGAGAAGCTTGCAGTTGCTTATTTTTTTCATGTGACCTCATAGGAATCAAAGACATTAAACGTGAGGTGCATCATAAAGTTTTGTACACTAGCTTGTTGTTCCCATGGCGACTGCAGAACATTCTCTGCATTATTTGTGGCAGGGGAGGGTCTTGGTAAGGGGTTACGGGATAGTGATCTGAAGCTATTGCCATTAACTGATGTAGAAAAGCTCAGCATCCAATTACACCCACAAAATGAATACCACGGTGTGGTTCGCTGGATCGGACAGGAACACAAACAATGTATTCAATGCCGTTGTTCAATATTCTTGGTAGTTACTTTGTATTTTAATTCA
Organism: Doryrhamphus excisus; assembly: GCF_030265055.1. Classification (NCBI taxonomy): domain Eukaryota; kingdom Metazoa; phylum Chordata; class Actinopteri; order Syngnathiformes; family Syngnathidae; genus Doryrhamphus; species Doryrhamphus excisus. The sequence goes on from NC_080467.1 coordinate 19,441,484, forward strand.
AAAAGACAAAACAACCAACTTCTACCTGCACACAATGAACAATAAATCGGCATGGAAGCAACCAGCATGAGCGACATGATAGCGTGTGCCCTACTCTGACCTTCATGTTTCCATAATATAATTAAGGATGTAAAAATCAGTGCATTAACTATGATTAATTAATTACAGTAATTTATTGTTTTATTTTTAAAATTGTGTTAATCAAATTTTTTGAAAATTAAGTCTTGAATCGGCTGCACGGTGGACGAGTGATTTGCACGCAGGGCTCACAGCTAGGAGACCCGAGTTCAATTTCACCCACCCATGCATTACAAGTCCATGCGTGGGTTTTCTCCGGGTACTCCGGTTTCCTCCCACATTCCAAAAACATGCTAGGTTAATTGGCCACTCCAAATTGTCCATAGGTATGAATGTGAGTGTGAATGGTTGTTTGTCTATATGTGCCCTGTGATTGGCTGGCCACCAGTCCAGGGTGTACCCCGCCTCTCGCCTGAAGACAGCTGGGATAGGCTCCAGCACCCCTCGCAACCCTCGTGAGGATAAGCGGTAGAAAATGAATGAATGAATAAATCTGAAAATTTCTTTTTTTCTCTGTTTCTAAATCCAAGTTGACAGTTTTTTATTGTTATTTTTAATTATTATCAACCTCAAATCTTTTTTTCTTTTTGATAACATCTGCGTGTTTTTTTTACGACTCGGTTTGGACTTCTGTTACGGCAAACTTAATTGAATACATGATTGAATGATTTTATGTTTTTGCCTTAAAATTGATGATTATGATTATAATCAAACCCGGCACGAACATTTATTATTTATTTGAAAGAAATTCAGTATATAAATATAACAATATGAAACAATGTACCAATAATAATCCATCCATCCACTTGCTGTGCCGCTTACGCTCACTTGAGTCGCAGGTATGCTGGAGCCTACCCCAGCTGATTTTGGACTGGTCCAACAATAATAAAACAATGATATCGACAATAATCTGCCAAAAAACAGCAATCATTAATTCATTCATTCATTCATTTTCTACCGCTTTTTTCTCACGAGGGTCGCGGGAGGTGCTGGAGCCTATCCCAGCTGTCTTCGGGCGAGAGGCGGGGTACGCCCTGGACTGGTCGCCAGCCAATCACAGGGCCCATACAATCATTAATTAGGTTATGCCAGGTTATGTCTTCTTTTCCTTTCTTCATAATGAGCCACTTGTATTGACTCCAAGTCCATAAGAGTCGGTGCCTCACCAGCCATGAACCTCACCGCCCGTCACCGGTTCAGACCCTTTTTTTTCTCCCGACAATGTCAAATGACACCAGAGCCGCTCCCCACCCCCCCTATCTCTCCTATCCAGGCGCTCCAGTCCACTCGGGTGAGTGAGGCGCGTGCTGGTGGGGACAAAAGCCCACGCAGCTGCTCCCATTGCTCAGTCGGGAGGAGGAGGGACGCCCGCGCCACTTGCTGTGGGATAGACCGACATCTCATGGACTCCACGCTGGCTCTACTCTCTCATTATGCGTGTCCCGTCTTAACTAACTTCCACCTGTTTTCATGTGTTTTATGTCTTTGCGCTCCACTGTGAGGTAGAGCCTTTCTGTTTTGCTTCTTTTACACCGACGTTCCACTCTCCCGTGGATGCTACTGCCGGGGTCGTTGTTCGAGTTCAGTGGGACCAGCCCGGTTCCTGTTCTTTCCAAACACATGAGGATTATATCTGCGGAGATGCTGCTCATTCTGTGGCTGCTACCTCTCAGCGGAGCTGCTCCAACCGAGCAAGACGACACCGGAGTGGTAAGTTATCTCCATTTGTTAAGAAGTTTTGTGGTGGATTAACATTGCTTTTTTTGTGTGTGGGGGGGTGCTGGATGCAAATGTTGCGCTGAATGTTAAGCAGCGGAGGTCTGATGGGGTTGATGCGGTGATGGGGAGCCGTGATGTAGGCTGTGCAATAAATAAGATAGGCTTGCAATAAATACACCAGGAGTGTATTCTTGCCTTGCCTGCCGACATGCCGTGCATCCTCCGCCGAATAGAGAATGAGGTTGACTTCCAGCATGGTGACAGACCGAGACTAGAAGACCTTATTGGATATGTCATCTTCTCCGTTATGCTTTTGAAATGTGTCATGACACACACTTTTTGTCAGTGTTTGCAAACAGATGCAGATTTTATACACGGAACTAAGCAATATACCTTGTTTAGTTAGGTAAATGTGGTGTAAACATGTGCTTGAATTAAAAAAAAAAAGACACTTAATTGCATGTGCAAACTGTATTTGTGAAGAAACATACATAAATATGATGAAAGTAATCTGTGCAGTGTAATGGTATGACAGAATCATGGTTGGGTTAGTTTTCAGTACAGTAACGGAATATAATGCAAAAATTCTTAGCTGTAATGATTTGTAAAATGAAACATTAACCAAAAATACAAATATGGATAAAGCATACAGTAATTTTGAAGGATGTGTGGGTCCATTTTGATACATTGTGTGCATTAAAGATGCTAAAACCAATGAAATAGACGAAAATATACTTCCATGAATCTTCTATGTTGTTTATCCTCACCATGGTATGCTGGAGCCTATCCCAGCTGACTTTGACCGTGAGGCGGGGTACACCCTGGTCTGGTCGCCAGCCAATCACAGGGCACATATAGACAAACAACCATTCACACTCACATTCATACCTATGGACAATTTGGAGTCGCTGGTTAACCTAGCATGTTTTTGGAATGTGGGAAGCTGGAGAGAACCCACTTGAGTGCTGTTTTTTTTTTAAAATTGGAAGCACATTATGTTATCTTTGACCGGCCGTCCGTTACCCATTTATTGAGTCCTGATCCTCCAGTTGAGAGTCACTGACATAACGTCAGATAAAAGAGAATATTTCAGTATGCCGCCTGTGTGCATTTGTAATGACTGCTCATTCAAGACTTGAAGATACAGACTCCCCAGCTCTCTGCCCTGATCCGATGCTGATATCAGATCTGCCTGCATCTGAAAAAAATCATGCTACCAAAGTAGCGAGTAGTATATGTGATGTCGGTCGTAAAAAGAAAAAGACTGGTGAGTGCAAAACATGTCATTCACAAGCTTCTGAAATTTCATACAACCTCACTGCACATTTGAAGCAGCATTACAGAAAACCGATTGAGGATTTTCGCCCGAAATTCCCACGGAATGGCAAAAAGGTTTCACATAGAACAGAAAAGAGACATAATGCCAAGTTTAAACGCTTCATTCAGCGCGTTGAGCCTCGCTACATTATGCTTAGCCACCATCACCAGATAAAGTTATACCTCAGATGCATAACCGAGTCAACTCCAGCCGCACTGTAGCTGTAGTTGAGACTGACTCGACAGGGCCTCCACTGGTTGCAAGCTAATATTGCACTCCATTTCGCTTCACTTGCTTCAAGATCCGGTTATTCAACAATGAGTTCTACACAAGGAATCAACAGCTGCACCCCTCCCTACCTGAACCACTTATCAGAAACATAATAATACACTTTTTATGCAAGGTGAGCTCATGGACAGAAAAGCAATGACGTACCAACGGGGGCCAAAGGATTATAACACTTAAGCTGGGCAATTTTGGAAGTGATATTTTGAAATTGTAACTCACCCTGAATGAATGCTTCCACTGTATGGACCGACTAAGGCAAGGCAAGTTTATTTATAGAGCAGCATTTCTACACAAGGTAATTCATAGTTGTTTACAGAAAAGAAGGGTACAACTATTCTAAAATCATTCATTCATTTTTTACCGCTTTTCCTCACGAGGGTCGCGGGGGATGCTGGAGCCTATCCCAGCTGTCTTCGGGCGAGAGGCGGGGTACACCCTGGACTGGTGGCCAGTCAATCACAGGGCACATACGTATAGACAAACAACCATTCACACTCACATTCATACCTATGGACAATTTGGAGTGGCCAATTAACCTAGCATGTTTTTGGAATGTGGGAGGAAACCGGAGTACCCGGAGAAAACCCACGCATGCACGGGGAGAACATGCAAACGCCACACAGAGATGGCCGACGATGGAATTGAACCTTGGTCTGTGAGGTCTGCGAGCTAACCACTAGACCACCGTGCAGCCCTATTCTAAAATCATTAAAGAAAATTCCATAAATCATTCCATAAAACAAAACCAAAAAAATGTTGGCAATATAAAACCGAAACGCAGCCTCACCATTTTTAGTCCTGCTCATACACCGCAATTCAAAAGTCAGGTAACCAACTCAAAATGTGGGTAATCTGTAGAGAGTACGCTGTGCATTATGCTAAATATGCAATGTTGCTGTGATAATTTGAAAAGCTCTGCAAGGGCCTCCCCATCACTCATGCAATTTCCAAGGTAATTGCCATTTCTCATTGGCTTCAGGTGATGACTTGAATTAGCGGAGAAAATACTGCAGGCTGACATCATAGGTGTTCGTACTGGAGCAGACGTTTTTGTCTCCCAAACTAAATCCTCGCTTCAAACCAGGAGAACATTTATCCCGATGCTGTTCAGCATCTGGGTCTAAAGTGTCTTCATATTTTGTTTAGCCTCAAACCAAATGTATCGACGGCCATTGTTTTCCTAATGCTGGAGAACCTGTGCTGTGAAATGTTCATTTCAGGTGTGTCAAAACAGGCCATCAAATTCACCGGACCAGGAAATTTGCTATGAACATTTTCATATGAGGACACAGAATGTATGTGGACGTGTGCTTCCTGATGACTGCAAACTCATCTCCTTATATATGCTTAGCTGCTGTGAGATTTGTCCTTCCTTACATACATCGGGGGCCGTTATGCGGATAGATTGAGAGAGTGAATCAGCGGCGATGATGTGAATACATTTACCCTGAATTTTATCATTTTATGAGTCACGTAGAAAACTGCATTGGTCCCGTACTGTAGATTGTATGCCTTATTCAACCCCTCAGTCCTCCATGTGCTGACTATTAAAGCCTTATTATGCTGCTTTGCCCCTGCACCGTCCCGTCCTGACGCTGCAGTTTGGGGTCAGTTGCTTTCCCACCATAATGTTAATGACAAAAAAAAAAAGCATTTGCATTAAAAGTATCAGTCATTATTTTTGTTTTAGGTATAGCTTTTTTGATTAAAATGTATTTTTGTTTTAGTTCAACTTCAGTTATGTAAATTGTCAGGGCATTGAATCAATCGCAGTTGGACTGTTCTGGGAGAAACACTAGTCAGGACAGCTGTAGACTGAAAACTCGGTGCAAGATCCAGTGTATTCATCCTCTGAAGGAGGAGTAGGAATAATTTTTGCTCTTTTGTGGTATCCATTAGAAGCTGAATGATTGACTGTTTTAGGGAAAGATGAAAGGACAGACTTGTACGTGGGGAAAAAGTGGGTGTCGCAGACCTCCCCACCTGCTTTGAGATGGCTTCTCAACCTTAACGGAGACGGCTTCCAACACTCCTCTTTCAAACCATCGGTCTTCTCTGTATTTGAGCTATGTTTTCTCTCATTTAGTTGGACTAAACTTCACAACATGATTTATTCACCATGTATTCCGTGTGAGTCAAGGAGTTTTATTCCTGGTTTAACTCCTGAAAGAGCCATTTGGTTTGATGTTCAACTCTCCTCATGAGATGTGTGTTTTTTTTACTGCACGACTGAGTCAAGTTGTTGTAATTTTGTGAAGCTACAAACCAAAACAATGAGCTGAATCCACATTCTCTGTCAGAAACAGCAGTGCAAGCAGACCATCCAGATTACCCGGGAATAATTAAACTTTTTCTCATCAGGTGCTGGTTTTACTAGCCAAGCGCTTGCCAATTTCAGGCGAATATCAGTGCTCTTTTCTTGTAAACGGATAAAGTGAAATGAAAGAAGTGTCATAGGCTCCTCCATCAATATTCTAGACCACTAAAGTAGGTGATCTGGGGTCACCGAGGCTATAATTGAGACACTGTTCTCCTTGTTACAAGCCAGTGCACCGTCCCATTTATGTCTGATGTCATGTCTAAGTATCATTGAAATCATGAAGCATGGGATTTACTCTATCGTACAGTGGTAACTCGTTATTATTTCCTTCCAAAAGGGTGAAAGAAAACCAAAGCATCCGAAAACCAAGGTCATTTTTCCCATGGGAAATAATATAAATTGAATTAATCTGTTCCAGGTATCAATAAATGCAGAAAACAATGCAAAATAATTTGAAATGATGAACAGATTGCAATATTTTATTGCTGATGTTCTCATGGCAAGATCAAATCAAGTTTTGTGGCAGTCCATTTTGCAAATGATCCCAGTACAGAGCAAATGTATAGATTTGCTTCTTATATGCAATACTGTATGAAAACTGAGACAGTGTATGGAAACCCAGGCAAAACCTTGTGATGACAAAAGACTCATGGAAACTGGGGTGTCTGACTATATTTTTCATTACATAATGGATGGAGGCTGCACAGCGGTCGAGTGGTTAGCGCATAGACCTCACAGCTGGGATCCGAGTTCAATCCCACTCTTGGCCATCTCTGTGTGCTCCCCGTGCATGCGTGGGTTTTCTCCGGGTACTCCGGTTTCCTCCCACATTCCAAAAACATGCTAGGTTAATTGGCCACTCCAAATTGTCCATAGGTATGAATGTGAGTGTGAATGGTTGTTTGTCTATATGTGCCCTGTGATTGGCTGGCCACCAGTCCAGGTTGTACCCTGCTTCTCGCCCGAAGACAGCTGGGATAGGCTCCAGCACCCCCACAACCCTCGGAAGGATAAGCGGTAGAAAATGAATGATGGATTGATTTCATATACAGTAAACCTCGGATATATCGGACTCGGATATATCGGAAATTCGCTCACAACGGACAGATAAAAAAGAACCGATTTTTCTGTAATGCATTTCCAATAAAAATTCATTGCATATATCGGATTTTTTATAACGGATTTTGCCTATTTCGGACAAAATCTCCAGTCCCGTTCCAATGCATTTCCATTAAATTTCCCTCGCATATATCGGATGGCCGCATCGTGGCGCTCCGATTCGCCGAATCGTGACAGGCCGCTATACGACGTCATTTGCAGCGTTTGCAGCGTTGCCTGCGCGTCCAGGTACATTGGAAACATAGTCAAGGAAGTGCCTTTTTATAACGGATAAAATCCGATTTACGGACAAAAAACGGACATTTTCCGGTATACGCATATAACGGATTTCGCTTATATCGGACAAAACCAGTGGGAACAATTGAATCCGATATATCCGAGGTTTACTGTAGTACCTTCATTCACTCCTCAGCATTTGGAAGTGAGCCCTGAAAGAAGTTTGTGATGGCTCTGATCGCTTAATTTCAGAGAGATTTTATATCACCAGCCGGACTTCCTTATATGGGCGTGTTCAGGTAAAATCTGCTGTTAGCTGTAGTTTTGGACATACAAAGAAATACAGCTGGAATAGGTGCAGATTCTGGAAGATCTAGAAAGCTTTCTGTGCAGGTTATTGTGTAGCTGCTCTACAGGAGTCCACAACAGAATACAAAGAGACGGAAATTAGCATACTGGGTCCTCTTTAACATAGTACAAACTAAACGTCAACAAGTCAAAAGTTGGACAGCCTCTTTGAATGGATTGCGTTGGGGTGTCGTGATGGAACACTGGAGATGTTCGTTGAGTCTTACATCTGATTGTTTCATCAAAGCCAATTTTGATATAACAATAGAATGACAATAGAAGGGATTTGGAGGGCCAGATGGGCCACAGACACCCCACATGCGTCCCACCAGTGACCGTCATGATTGATTGATTTTAAAATAAGCGCGCTCCCCACAGATGGAGCTGGACTCAGCTGTTGGGAGCAGGTGGATGTATTATTCTTTTTTTCATCCAGCGTTTTAACTGAGCTTCTTTAACGCGGCCCAGTTGTGTTCATAACTGCTGTACATTTGGGACACGGTCCACAAAACAACCACCCGCCCACAGAAGCGTGTCCTCCTCCGCCTCTCCTGCTCCCCCTCCCACAGTCCCACAACACCCCCGCCATTATGCTGCATCACTTTAGTCTTAGTGGCGCTTATGCGCTGCATCACTCTCTTTGAAACTAATTAACTGAACCACAAACTTTGAGCACAGCTCTGAGGCATGCATGCTTTGCTCTTATCTAGTGCACTCCAACGCTGTTCACAATCGTGTTCGGGAGGTGATGTCAACATAAAAGCCAAAATATGATCATAACTATGTTCCGTGTTCACCTTATCTACTTAGATGTTTCTTTTTGATGGCTGTTTCTGAGTTGGCTCTTTCAACATACCTTCAGGTGGTTTAACTCTGCGGGAACGCACAATTAATTGCGTCTGTGTAGTTCTCCATCTTGCAGAGGAAGGTGTCCCTGTTGGGGAAACTCCTTCCCAGTTTGCTTCACCATGCAAATTCCTGGCCTTTCCATCTGGTCTCATGTTAACTGACTTAGAGGAACGTGTTGCATCCATTTCTGGTCCCTCCCACGAGTCTCATGTAACAAGTCTTCCCAGAACTAGCTTAGTGCCTCATTAGCTTTGCTATTCACGTTCGTGTATTTCAATAGTATCACATTCTGCCAACCCCCGGCTTCCTCCTTTTCTTGCTTTATGTCCGTGAGGTTAGTTCTTCCATTTGTGGTTTCCTTCTTCCATCACATTCTTCTGATTGCACCCAGAAGCTAAGGAATGGAACAAGCTTTAAGAAAAACATTAGCACACAAGTAATAATAAGATGGAGGAACCTTTGCACTGAACATGACTCAACAAAGTCAATAAATTGTGTTGCAGTTGTAGCTATTGTTAATAATTGTGATGAAAAGGTTATTACCCAAGCTTAACTATTATAAATAACATCGGGGTGGTTGCAGTGGGGGAACATGCAGACTTCATTTTCTCCAGGATATGAGTCCTGAAGGTCCAGTCCACCTACAAAGGTATTTAATGACACAGTTGGTCTTTGACGCTTTTGGTAGTCAGACCATTTTCTAAACTGCAGAAGCCTATCCCAGCCTATCCCCCTTATACCATATTGACATAAACTACTGCTGGTTGCTCATTGGTTGAGCAAATTTGTCATTTTTAGGGTACATGCTGAAAAATGACGAAAGTGAACACATTCTTATTTGTCGACTTCATTCAACAACAACAAAAAAATTAGTAGTCCAAAAATTTTTTTTAACATTTTTACCGTGTTTTTTTTTTTGGGTAAATTCAAGCAAGGTTTACGTATTTTTTTTTTTTAACAAAATTAGGCATTTTCAAGCATAAAAATGTCTAACTGAACCAAAATACGATGCATTCAGAAGATGCACGTGATGCTAAGTTGTATTCTCCATTGGAAACTAGGTGTCAGTAATGTTACTGTAATGTTTGGTGAGACACACAAATGTCAGATTTGATTGCAGGTTTGATTTGTCTTACACCATTCATGATAATAATAATATAATAATCTCCATAACAGGCTACTGTTGTAATGTTGCTGTAATCCACTCCAAGCTAAACTATATTGGGTCATAAAGGTGACTGTAGGGGTGTTATTTCACGTCTAGAGGTCTGGAAAAAACATATTGAGAAGGACTCATACTTTGTGGAAATTCACTTATCATGGTTGGGTCTGCAGTCGATGAACTGTGATAAACGAGGGATTCCTGTATTGTACTCCAGTCTCCACTTGCATAAAAACGTCTACTTACTAACAATAGCCACGTATACATGGACCCAAATATTCCAATTGCATTTAGTTTATTTGCTCAAACGGAAAGAATTGAACCTTTCCCCAAGAAAATATATATATCTACATAAAACATGTCCCGAGTTTAATTATAAAATAATAGCAAGGTTGAATTTGATCTTTTCCTGTTTAAATTTATCCCGGGTGCGTTCTTTCAGCGCATGCTCAGGTATGACGTAACACGCAGCTCCAGACGTTTTAAAAATGGAGGCCAACAATCGGCACTGGACTGCTGCGGAAAGTTTGTTTTTGAAATAAATTTCAAGACTGGAGGAACGAAAAACTGGCAATACGGACTTATTCCAACAAGTGAAAGAAAAACTCTGGAAAGTCTGTATCACGTGATGTTGATGTTTACGTTTTACTGGGCATGCCCCATTGACTATTCTGTTTGATTATAGCGGCGCATGTAGACAAGAGATTGGAATATTCCTTTCCATGTATACCATTGTTTTCGGAAAGATTCCATTCGGAAAGAGAAAAACACGTCATGTAAACGTGGCTAGTGACAGAGCAAAGTCACTACAGGAGACTCTTTCTCTACCGTTGTTGTTCTTTAGTGTGATTGATGTGGCGTAGGTTTGATAGTGCCCCATAGTACTATTCGGAAGTAGAAAACCCCACCCCAACCTGGTAATTAAGAACCTTCAGGGAACCTAACTCAATCTTCTCGGCTTACAGGATGAAGACCGTCTGTGGATAATCAAGACACATAAATTACGAGTTAGCATCCATGAGTTTGAACAATTAGGTGACTTTTCACTCTGCAGTCACTCTTTGAGCCAAGCGGTATGACCTTTCTGCGTGGGGCCTTCTGCTATTGGAGGTTAATAAGGGCAGCTCATCAGTTTCTCATTGCGTGCTGATTGACAGTAATGACTGACAGTTCAGTGTCTGACATGCATAAAAATCCACATTTCCCCGTGAAGAGGGAGAAGCCAAACAGTCCCTCCGACGACACGCTGCTGTCCAATCCTCTTGTCACAGCTTTGTTAAGTGTGAAAGTACTGCAGGGACTTTTTCACAAGGTTGGCGGGGTTTATTGTATCGTAGAGGATAATTCGACATGGACCTGACACTTAACTGGCTGCCAATGTAGCGTGGCCACTGCAACATTTTCATCACTGAGATGAATATTGATGACGTTTTTTGGCTTGGATTGTTCATTCAGGTATCAGGTCATACATTTTAGAATAGGATTTAGTGAGGGATCTGTTTATTTCCACACTAGTATTTATGTTTCTGCCTCTACAACGACATCTGCATGAATGATTGTGGTGTCAAGTCAAGAGAAACCTTTGATGGTTATTGTACATGTGAACATTTACATATCTAAAGGCTAGTGGATGAGAGTAAATACAGCTGCTGGTTTTAGTGGCAGCAAAAGCAAAGCGCTTGTATGTGTAGCATTATAGAGTGTGCATACAGGATCGGATTCGGGAACACATGGCTATATGTTAACGGCTGACATTTTAAAAAGATAAATTGCCATTTATTATCAACTCCTATACCGTTTTTCAACTAAAGTTGGGTTTGCGGCTAGCTGCACACACCGGAAGTCCTTTTAAGCACTCGGGAATGTGACCATCCACTGCAGACTGGGCGTGCCTGGAAGAATACATTAAAACAGACCGTTTTGGTTGGAAGCACGAAATCCAAAGAAATACAGGTGAATAGGTGCATATTCTGGAAGAACTAGAAAGCTTTTTTACAATTTTTTTCCCAACTTTTTCAAAAATAATAGTTATTTTCATAATATTATGATTTTACTCACACAATATTATAACTTTTTCCTCAACTGAATTTTCCTAAAATTACAACTTATTATGACTTTAAAATGAATAATTAGTTCAACTCTATGCCAGTGAAATTACATTATTAATCTTCATAGTAATATGGGTTCATGCTCTTAAAATTGAGGTATTTTTCATTTAATATTTGTCACGTTATTCTCATAACATTACATTTATTTTCTACTATTTCTACTATTCAACTATTTCCACTTTCGTCATGTAATTTTACTTCTACAGTTGGATATTGTTTTGATGTTTGTTAGCATTTATATGAGAGTAACTGATATATGTCTTACATTTAGAAGAAATAAATAAAAACGGTAAATTAACATTTATTACCACACAAAAAAAACCACACACAAAAGTAAGGCAAATTGGTACCGTTACCGTGTCAATTAATTGTTAAAAAAAAAAGAAAAAAAAGCAACACAAATTCAACCACAAGTTGAATTTTCAACCACAAGTTGAATTTTCTTTGTTTGTTGCATATTTACAATAAAAAAAATAACACAACAGACATGAATTCCTTCCAATGCTTGATGGAGTTATCCTTCAAGGGTGTGTGACTTGCTCTTGGTTGTTATGATTGGACCCATTCATGGAATAAGACGCTTCCCACATCAAGCTATTTTCTTATTTTCTTTCTCTATTTTCTTTTCCCTTCACGGTTTACCTCTGAATATTTTTGTTATATTTTACAATTCTCTTACATTTTAACATACGAGTATTACGACTGAGGCGTTTCTTTCCGGACGGAGGCGCACGCAAAAGCTTTTCCATGCGTGTTTTATGACATGCCCTCCATAGAGCCGCCTATAAGGGGAAACCTCAAATCAACTCCATGTGGACGGTTCTATTTTAACCGCTCCAAGCCCCGCCCCTTCAGCTCAACTTTGACCAGATCAAAGTTTGGGTTTGCTGCTGCTTTTCAAACGATTGACCGGATCGTATAATTACGGCGGTTTGTGGTGTTTGTGCTGGCTTGCATGAAGACGCTGAAAATAATCTATAGCTCTGCCATCCGAGCTGCCAATAGTCTGCTTTAATAACATGATCAAGAAAACCCTGAAAGGGATGGCAGCGCTACTCTCAAATTGCTTGCAGAAATTGGCGGCATTATAATAAAAGTGGTTTGAGTGTGTGCAGCGTTTGTTTTTGTACATGCGTGTGTTTCAGTTTGATGTGTTTGAGCGAGCACTGCCACGTGGTCTCACGTTGTCGTTCCGGAACAAGCGGCAGAAATGATGAGGATGAATGGATTTGCGGACTCGCTGCTATCCCGTTTCTGGGAAATGTTAAGTAAAGAGACAGGAGGAGGATGGGAAGAGGCTGATTGGGTGGCAGAGGGAAGCGTGCATGGACAAGAGGGCCGCTTGCTTTAGTCCTGGTGGTGTGAGTCGCTGTCTGGGGGCACCCTGCTGTGGTACCTACAGGACGTTAAAATAGAAGGAAATATGACAGTTTGCTGCGAGATTTGAAAGTGTGCCTGCGGGAATTTTGGAGGATTTGTGAGTCAAAGGTCACGGTCACTGTTTTAGTTTAGTTTAGTTAGGTATTTTTTTGATCGACAACATAAGAAATTGAAATACAGAAATACAACAATAACGTCAAAATATTTAAAGTTTTCCAACATGAAAAAGTCGTTTTTTTTACAGACTAGTGTAATATTATGAGGAAAAATATAAAAAAAAACATTTTTCATAATATGTTGTAATATCAGAAACTAATTAAACCACAAAAAAGTAAATAAATAATAAATAACAGTTGCAATTTCTAGAAAATTACATTGCTGAAAAAGTACAAAAATATTATGGGAATAAAGTCATAATTATGGGAAGAAAATGTAGCAGAAGAAAGTTGAAAAAATAAGAAAATAAACAAGAAAACAACAGCAGAAATAGAAAAATCTGTAATTTTACGAGAATAAAGCCAAAATATGAAGAGAAAAACACTGTAGTCAAACAAGAAAAAAGGTAGCAATTTTACAAGAATAAACATCTTATATTAAAATGATAAACAATGTCCTTAACAGCACAGAGTCGAAATATTAAATAAAAACTAAGTTTATTATAAGTCAGAACTAGGGGTGTCTGATAATAATCGGCCCGATATTGGTTCATATCGATATAAGTTTGGACACTCATGTAGCACATTGTACATGTTGACTCTCCGACATGTTGATGTCACGTTGTGGTTCAGTTGCAAGACTGAACAAAAGGATGGTCCTAAAAATAAATCACATATATGTATTTTTGCACATGCATGGTCAAACCCTGTGTGACAGCTGCCAGAATTCCTGACATGACACCAGAGGGATGTTTTGTATGCGTCTAGGATTGTGCTGGGGACATATTGTGTGGCCTTCATGAACATGGTGCGCAAGGACACACTGTTATCTCAGGCTTAAGCAAGGTTCTTCTTATAGAAAACTGTATACAGACATCCCTGTATTTTTAGAGTTAGAACATACGTAGACCTTTTAAAGCCCTCTAGACATGAACTAACACCCCTATAGTCGGAAAAAAATTTGACGCTGTAACAATGGGTGAAGCTCTGAATGTCAGAACTTTTCACATAACTTTTTTTCCCCTCTTAGCCACACCAACCCAAAGAAAAGGTCCCGGTCTGAGGTCTCCTGGGTTATGTTGACGTCTTGCATGACACCATGCACAAAAACGGGTTGCAGTTTGTACTTTGGTGTGACTTTACAAGCTATTTTTCTTCGATGAACATACCAGTCCTGACTGGAAAAAATGACAGGGAAGTGGAAATGGGATGTTGGAAAACTTGTGACTCAGAGAGGCTGATCCTTTAATCAGCGTCATACACAAAATCTTATTCCCTTCATAAAACGTTACCACAAATGCATGTTTATTCCCTTGACTTTTATATATCAAACTGACTGAAAATGAAAGGCGAGGTTTTCAAAAATAGGGCGAAGGCAATGGAACTACCAACAAGTGATGGCAAAGTCGACGTCGGTTTAATTGAAGGCACTTGGAATAAACGACTCCCTATTAGCAACTGTACAAACAGCTGGTGATAACAGAGGCAGGATAGAAATGGCTTCCATAAATGATCCATTTTCACACGTGCAGAAAAAAACGCTTATTAAATGTTGAGGAAATGACATTCATACCTCCCAGATGCCTTCCACACTGGCTGTCGGAATAAGCACACGTACCCGAAGCTTCCATATACTTTCACTTAAGTCACACTGGTGTCTCATTATATGCTCTCTGTTACTCCAGCAGCACCAAATACTTCCTGGAGTGAATCGACTGAGCACTCCAGCAAAGATGATGAGGTGGCGCGTTCTGGACACAACGTGCGGTGTGTTGAAATCTAATAGACTCCGTTTGGAGACCAGCTTCTTCTAATGGGGTCTAATTGATAGTAATTACTAATAAAGACTTTGTTTAGATTCAAATGTGATGAGAATGTGAGTGAGGGATTCGTCACAACAAGTGGTTCGGAAAGCACTGGTGAAACGGTCATTTTTATCTTAATTACTTATCTTACTCTTTTTTTATTTTAATATTTTAACTTTATTCCTGTAAAATTTCAAGACAGATACATAAGTAAATAGATACTTTATTAATTATCTAGAGAAATTCACATTCCAACTGAGAAACTGTCCTTATGACTATTATATTTTGAACTTTATCTCATAATAGTATAACTTTTTCCCCAACATATATTTCCAAAAATTACAACTTTATCATTTGTTTTGTTTGTTTCTTGTAATATTACGTCCTTGAAAAGGGTATTTTCTCTAATATTGCAACACAGTGTTGCTCAAATGACATTTCTTCATTCATAATATTGTTTATTTCTCATTAAATTGTGATGACTTTTTTTCTTTTAATATTTTGATTTTATCAGCTGTTTTTTTCCATTTCTGCTTTTTTCAAATAATTTTACAAATATTTCAACTTTGTTCTCATAATATTCTGACCTCATCAGTATTAATATTCAGTTTTTCCCCCTCCATTCTTTGATTAGTTTCGTATAATATTATGACTTTTTAAAAAGTGTTTTTTCTGATATAATACTACTTCCTTCCTTTAAAATTGTGACATCTTTTCATTTCACAGTGCCTGGGGTAACTTTGAACAATGTAAACAGTATAACAGGCTGTGTGGCTCCATGACCCTTAAAGAGTCATCAAGGTCGCAAGGTTAAATGGGTCATTTCCTGTCAGTGAAGATGAACACGAAGGGGCCCAGCAGCTGTGTATCAGTCTTAAACAGGGGGGGGATTGTGGGACAGAAGAGATCACATGCGGGAGAAGTTGCCATGGCGATGATACCACGGCCACACAACTTGGGTATGTGTGCGTCTGCGACGGTCATTCATTAAAGGGTGTGATGTCAGCGGCGCAAACAAAGGTAAGGCAGACGGAATGTGTGTGTGGTCTAATTTAGCTGCTGTGAAGAGAGAGGTCATTATCCAGGGAATTCATAGCGAGTGAGGGGGTTGTTGGTGTCACGTCTATCATGGGACTGGCAGAAATTATCTGAGGATGAAGATAAAAGACGCAGTCTACAATTGTAAACAGAAAACGAGCAGAAAAGAAGATTAACTGCACCACAAAATAAGCAAAAATAGTCACAGTTTGTTATTTCTGTCTTTGAAGCGCCTTGATAAATGTCTCACAGTTTAAAACAGCAAGTTAAGAATACAACTTCGACGCATCAGAACCACAGTTCGTTACTGATTACAAGCGTTCACATTTCTCGTTGGAAGTCGAATATCAACATGCAAAAGAAGACGCAAGAAACCGAAAATCCAGTCTGCAATTTACCAGCTTCTGTTCTCTCTTCTGTTTACCAGCTGAGCAAAAGATTCAGACCGTCACCTTAAGAAGTCACAATCTGTGATTTCACTTTCTATCAGATCTTCATACGACTATCATGACCTCCTGATGGCAAAAGCAAAATGCCTGTCTGTATTTGATTGGAAGATTGCACAAGCAATAAAACGCAGTAAAACAAAACAGATCAAAGTCAAGTAGACCCAGAAACAACAAAAATGTTACCTCCGCAGAGCCGGAGAGGATCAGACGGCCTTGTCTGTGAATTATAATTGATCGGATATGTAGACACCCCCCCCCACCACCACCACCCCACGGGCTTTACAGTGAGAACCCATTACAGGTGGTCCTCAGATTACATTCTAATTATTTTCCTAGGCCGTGATGTAAGTCAAGTTTGGATCTTAAATGATCTCCAAAGTCACACAGAACATATGAAAGATATAAACGATGCCAAAAAGTACGTGTAATACGACGAGTTAAACAGTAGCTTACCAGAAATGTCATTCGTGGCCATCTTCAGCCTCAGAATTGAACAGCCTCAAAATTCCTTTGTCAACACACTTTCATCAACACTCATCAAACAGTAGTTCAGCCTTTCGAAACTGGATGGCGATAGTGGATTTTTTTTGACACACTATAAAGAAAGACACACTATAAACCTTGCAATCCGACCCCCGCTTGATGTTCCCAGTGTCACGCATTAGCTTCGATGATGAGACGTGAGATGCATTTTTCATCGGAGTTCAACATCCAAACAGAAGACTTGATCAAACTTACCTAGGATTTGTCAGATCAAAACACAATCGCTACATAAGCAGCCAAATATTCATGAATCTGACAAAAGCCTTTGATACAATCAATCATGACATCCTAATAACTAAATTAGAAAGGTACGGAATACCCCAGAGGTCAATACTGGGACCAAAATTGTTCAACTTGTACATCAGTGATATCTCCAAAGTCACGAAAGACTTAAAGCTGGTAGTATTTGCGGATGATACCACTGCTTTTTGTTCCGGAGGGGGCACAGACGAAATCATTAGAATGGTCATATTAAAAAGATAGTTTGATAACAATAGATTGTCCTTGAACCTAAGTAAAACTAAAATCATGCTGTTTGGTAACAGCAGAAAGGACATGTACCAGCAAATACAAATAGACGGTGTAGACATTGAAAGTTATTACTGTCCCTTTCAGTTCGGAGTCTTTGAACTTGACACAACTTAACTGCTGTTTTTGTTTTTGCAATAAATAGATTGTTGATCGATTTGGCAGGATATGAGGTAAACCAAAAGTTAATACATTTCCTCAGCTGCTACCCAAAAATGACAAAATGGCATTCAGTCAAAGATATAAATATCTTGGCAGGCCTTTCTGCGATGTCACCCCCACGCTCTGCTTCTCTGTTGCCCGTTTCAAATATTACACTGATGCTTCAGCTCTCACGTTAATCAGCATCTCTCTTGCACAAAGCTATGATTTCTTCTCCAGCTCTGTTTATTCACCACATTGCACAAGTTGATGTGTCGCAGAGGAAATGCCAGTGCCGCCGTTCAACCTCAGCTACATCAATAATCTTGTAATGTAAAAGATGATTTAATTAGGTTTAGTGTGGGCGATGTCAGACGCTGCTGCCTCGTGGATTTAAAGCTCTGTACATATGGAAATGCCTTTAAAGCACGCCATTCGTCAATTACCCTTTTTACTATATAGTCCTGCAGTTGTAATATAGATACCATACTATAAATGCAATTTACTCTAATGAGGTGGAAGAAGATGCGGGATTTCAATGCAAAATGCTTTGCAAAACTATTTATAGCCCGCTCGCTATGTGATTCAGTATTTTCACTGTGGAATTTCTGAATACGTTGCAGCTTTGTAGCATCTCTTTGATGCCAAACCTTTCTGTATTAAAGGATTACACAGACCTGTGTTCAGGATTACCGGGTAGCAAACATCTTCACTACCAAATACAGTAGCCCAGAATGGGAGTATGTCAAAGCAGAACCTGCACGTGCTGGGTTTTAATACACAAAATCCAGGAGTGCTTATGTTTGCTCATTAAATAGCAAAACAGGAAGAGATATTGTTGTGTAGTAAGAATATGTTGTTCCCTCTTCCTGAAGACACTTTAACACTCTGACTCTGATAATTTACCTCCATTATCAGCCAGGACTGATGAGATCTTGTTCAAGTCCAGACCCTGTACAAATGAGGTACACCATTGGAGGTTGTACCTTCTGACCTTGACAGCACCTTGTCCCAGTCGAGAATGTGGAAGCTGATTAATATTCCCCGATATGGCTCAACAAATATGGCTAAATCTAAAATGTTAGTTTAAAAATGACCGGATGACCCTCCCTGAAGCGCACCAGCAGAGGAGAGAATAGCACGAGATAAAACACCGCTCACCTTCACACATTGTGACCTTCCATTGAAAGAATTCACCAACCAGCAGATGAGGCTGAGATCAATCTTGTGGACGCTTAATACAATTAAAGGCTGAGGAGAAAATCAATAAAGATTAGTGGCTCAAAAGTGTTTGCACCCCCCTAAGTGCACCAAAACCATATTTAATAAGGCGTCCGCTGTATCATCCACACTACTAATTGGAAAGGGATGAAATGTGCCTTCTTTATGTTCAAAGGGGACGTTATCTTTTGTCATATATCCATTATCTCAAGCCCCTGACCTGAAAAGTAAGCATGCCTGGAAGTGTTACAGTCTGGTGCAGGAAGAGGATGTTTGATGTTACCATCGTATCGTATTCCTGGCCTACATGCGTCCTGTGGTTGACTGGCAACCAGTTCAGGGAATGAATGAACAGAGAGGCAAATTAGCAAGAGAACCCCCCCCGACCCCCCCACCGCTACGGAATGCTTTTGTAGGTGGCAGCCTCTCACCGTTTCCCTCTCCCTATCCGTTCTGACTGATTCCTGGCTGACTTTGCATACCACTCTTGGTAGCATGAGGTCTTATCTACAACCCACAGAAGTCGCTTAGGTAGCGCAAATCCTCAAGGATGGCACATCAATACTCCCAAGTTTGTTGGGTATCCCAGAAAATTGCCAGGAGACAGGGCAGTAGACAGTAGACAGGAAGTCGGGGAGGGCAGCAACCCAGCAGGTGGGACGCTATCTGTGTCCTGAAATTGTCATTTCAACGTGTGACGTTCCACTTTACTTGGAAGCAGATTGATTATCTATTACCAGTGTGTCATTCCGTATCACCTGGGAGAGGATGAGCACTTGTGACTGATTCAACTCATGTGTGACGATCACCACTCTTGTTTGAGATCCAGCTCTTTAATTTAGGTTTGTTTCTTACTTGCTTCAGTACATCTGCCATGGTTTTACACATTTTGTCATTGAATGTGTCGCATTCAAAGCAAAAGGATCGTGATATTTTAAAATGCCATTGGGTTCTATTAGCCAGAGGTGTGGATCCACGGCCCCCGACTTGGACTCAGGTCAGAATCAATCGAATCAATCAGTGAAGCCATTTGATCTCCGGTGGTTCTGTATGAACTGCACAGTTCAACATGCCCATACAATTCCACCTTAAACACGCTAGGAAGCCAAACATGACAAAGTTCATCATTTTCCCTCCAGGACTGGCTGAGCAAGTTTGGTTACCTCCCGCCCGCCGACCCTGTGACTGGCCAACTTCAGACCAAGGAGGCCCTGACCAAGGCTATCAAGGCCATGCAGAAGTTTGGAGGACTCACTGAGACTGGAGTTTTTGGTATGTTACACGGACTTGTGCAGTTGCTCCTCGACTCAGTGAAAAACCCCTCCCGTGTATTGTGGAAGTGGTACGTTTGTGTTGTCTGACTTTGTTCTTCTTCTCAACTCTATTTAAAAGTGTAGAAGAAATGAATTGACATGTGCTAACCACCACTTTTCATAGTAGATAGCAATAGAAAGACGGCAACATGATCCACAAAGTCAATATAAACACGTGTCATGTGTTGATATGTGATTGCTTCTCTGCACGGAATACAGAGAGCAGATGGGAAATTGTAAACATGACCATGCCGTGACAAATGAAATGAACCTGTTTATAACTTTCTAAAAACGTTTCTTTTACCATTAGAGCCTTGTAGACTTGAAATAACACCCCTATAGCCACCTTTACACTTGTTATTCTAGCATATAGCAAGCTACCGAGCTAACTATTAGCCTTCAATTCATTTCTTCTACACTTTTAAATAGAGTTGAGACGAAGAACAAAGTAAGATGACACAAATGTACCACTTCCACAATACATGGGAAAGGTTTTTCACTGTGTCATGTCGGATATGCCATTGCTGACTCCATGCAGTGTTAAGGTAATGTAATATAAGGTAATGTATCATCTGTGTAACATTACTGACGCCCTGTGACCAGAATACTACATTTGACTTGACTAATAATTGACCATGGTCAACCACGAAATAACGATCATTAATTAATGAATAAAATTTTTCTCTTCCCTATGCTAAAATCTACATCAATCATCCTGAGATCGCTCACACAGTGAACTTTTCTTTACAGACCAAGCTACGTTGGGTCTAATGAAAACACCCAGATGTTCTCTGCCAGATGTCTCTGAGACTGAAGTGACGGCGGGACGCAGAAAACGAAGCCTGACTCCTCCCAACAAATGGAAAAAGAGGCATTTGTCCTGGAGGTAGGAAGCAATTTGATGAAATAAGCGGCTGGAGCAACAGTTCTGCACCTGCTGTTCAAGCTGTTCCGTATTCTCTCTAGCAGCTCTTAGTAGGACCGGCACTGTAGCAATCTGAGGGAGGATTGTCAGAGTAACGATGCTATGGTAGAAATGTGGCTATAGAGCATTAGCTCTCAATTGTTTTCAGTCATGCCCCCCCCTACAGAGGACAGAAATTTGACTCAAACCACCGTTTGAGGTGTTGGCACCAGCATTCTGTGTGCAATCAAAATGTTATTGTCATGTTGTTGTGTTGTTGCGTCGTTGTTTAGACATTTTGACTAAATATACGGCATATGGCTAAATTTGTGTCAAAGGGAAAGTTATGCTTTAATTGTATCTTTTCACAAAACACCGTTTTTCTCCCTTTATTTTGTTGAGAACTGATATTTTCCTGAAACGTACCTACGTATGGTCTAGAGCTGATTACAAAAGAACAAAAAGCTTAAAATTCATATTCTGAGGGAGATTATTGTACATACCATATTACATTGTGGCAAGGGACCACTGCATTTCCACCACTGGATCTCCGGACGTTATGTCATACCAAACTTTTGGTCGAACTATGAGTACGAGCTAGTAATTCCCAATGAGTTTTTGTTTGTGATGTCACCGGAATGGTGGTTTGTGGCTGACATAGTGGCGACATTTGTGGAGCACATGCGTACATCCGCGACACAACACCAATAACAGTGACTGGAATGGATTGCTGATAGTTGAACTGATGGTTGATTAATTGTGTCTTGAAGCAAATGATTCAACATGGGGTGCACTACTTGGCTTGGCTTGGTTCGTTTTTCCATTTCTGAAGCTGAGTATGGGTGTTATTTTTAGGGTGAAAGACCCAGGTTGAGAAGAAAATGTAAAATAGACCCCAGGAAATCCGAGCACTTTCATGTTCTGAGAGAGGAGGCAAACTTTGAAAACCCCTGCTCTAAATAAGAGCATCATGACTATGGGAAGTGGAAGTACATCCACAGAGACCTCTTCTATGGCATTTCTACACCTGGCAGCATTATTATGCTCGGAACAACACTGCTATTGAAAAAGCAACATTCGATCAAGGAAATTGAGTCTATCCCGGGTAAAAGCTGTGCATGACACATCTATTGTGAAATTACAGTACTTCACCTCTGCAAAAACCTGGTGTACCGTACGTTTCCCTAATGGCCGGGTGCTTTTCATCTGAGACTTGGTGAGCTGAATGAGAGGAAACACAGACAGACGGCGAGAAAGCTAATCTTCCCCTGTTGCATTTGCACGTCAACACCGCAAATTCTATTTCATTATCAGCCTCTGCAGAGCTTAATGATGGCCTGTTCGTTTGAATTGGATGTGTGGGTTCAGACAGACGTCTGGAACTTGCAGGACAGTGGGTCAGCCCACCCACCCGCACCTGCACCACGATACCAGGCACACAACTACGTCTATTTCTTTTAGTTCTGCATTTATCTTCCTAATGCAGCAAATGGGAAGTGTGCAAAGAACATTAGTTCCTGAGATGTACCTGAAGTCCATTGTGATATTACTATGTTTATATCATTAATATTAGCCGGCGAGCGAATACAGCGTATTTAAACGAAGTGAGACCTGATTGAAAGTCAAAAGTGGTTGCTAATGAAGGAAGGGTAACCACAGTCATAAGTCAGCAGCGGGGGTCCGTCATAGTGCTAATTATAGTCATAGCTCACAGCTGTTAGTGGCTGTCAAGAACCGCCACAGCTGTATCCAAAGGGGCTGCGATGTCGTCCGTGTCACCGTATGACTGTTTCAGCTCGTCTCGTGAAACTGCTTGCGCTAATGACCACGCACACCATAGCATGGCCACATCATTTTCTTTTTCCTTTCAATCCTGTGCAGTATTTAAATACATATTATGGTGCATTAACGTGTTCGTTATCTGGCACTGGTGTCATTTCTCCTGCACACCAAGAGAGGATTCTTCTCTTTTAGAGGTCACCGCATCCTCCAGACATGCCGCAATTTCATCTAAGTTGGGATAATTGGGAACAATAATATCAACCTCTGCCTGAGTCGCTAAATTGCATATTGCTTTAACGATATCAGCTGTCGGCAGCACTGCCTGCTATCACCTTGCTGGCACATTCCTTTTTCTTTTAGGGGAGCATAAACCATGCATTTATTTACTCTAATATTTATTTTTGTATTGGTCGAGTGGTTAGCGCGCAGACCTCACAGCTGGGAGACCTGAGTTCGAGTCCACCCATGGCCATCTCTGTGTGGAGTTTGCATGTTCTCCCCGTGCATGCGTGGGTTTTCTCCGGGTACTCCGGTTTCCTCCCACATTCCAAAAACATGCTCTGTGTGGAGTTTGCATGTTTCGGTTTCCTCCCACATTGAATGCTAGCAAAATCCTAGCAAAACATGCTAGTTTAATTGGCGACTCCAAAGTGTCCATAGGTATGAATGTGAGTGTGAATGGTTGTTTGTCTGTATGTGCCCTGTGATTGGCTGGCCACCAGTCCAGGGTGTACCCCGCCTCTCGCCCCAAGACAACTGGGATAGGCTCCAGCACCCCCCGCAACCCGCTTGAGGATAAGCGGCAGAAAATGAATGAATGGATGAATGAATGATGATATTGACATCTCAGCACTCACTATTTGAGAAGCAGTGCATTCAATTCATTCAAACTAATTAGAGCTCTCCATCTTAATGAATGATTTCACTTGGTGCTGAAACAGTTTCTTGCATATACTGTATATCAGAAATAACTTTAATTACAAATTACAAAGCTTAAATTCTCCCCTTCATATTGGTCTTCATAGTCCAAATAGGTGTATCCCAATGACGTTCATTGTTAGCTAGCTCATATTAACTTGTTGTCTTAATAATAATGCACAGAAAAGGGAAAGTTCATGTTCATGTTTCACATAAGGATTGGGAATGATGGGCAAAATTCCACCAAAAAGTGCAGTTGCCATTTAAGCGCATATTATGCTACCGCACACCATTTCCTTGCATCTTTGTTAAGATTCTCAAGCATTTGCAAAATTCTGTGCGTCCATTTTTATGTTGCATAAAAGTCCCGCCCCGTTTGATTTTGTTCTACGTTTCTCCACAATATTCCTTTAATAAGTATGCATAGATGTTCTCCGAATTTGCTGACTCGAAACTTGACAAGGGAGTAAAAATTTGTAGTTGATGTTGAATCAAAACTTGCTTATTTTTTGCAGTGTTCGATGACAAAAGGGAAAAAAATAACTACCCAAAAATAGTAACAACTTTTTTATTAACAGCGGCGATGTTGGACACCACATGATTATTACAATACATTCATTCATTCATTTTGTACCGCTTATCCTCACAAGGGGTGCTGGAGCCTATCCCATCTGTCTTCGGGCGAGAGGCGGGGTACACCCTGGACTGGTGGCCAGCCAATCACAGGGCACATATAGACAAACAACCATTCACACTCACATTCATACCTATGGACAATTTGGAGTTGCCAATTAACCTAGCATGTTTTTGGAATGTGGGAGCAAAACCGGAGTACCCGGAGAAAACCCACGCATGCACGGGGAGAACATTCAAACTCCAAACAGAGATGGCCGAGGGTGGATTTGAACTCAGGTTTCCTAGGTGTGAGGCCTGCGCGCTAACCACTCAATCCCGTGCAGCCCATTACAATACATAATGATTTGAAATGATAGTTATTGCATTAACTGTGATTAACCATAATAAACCAGGGATATATTTGTATGTATTTGTTTAGTATTGGTTTAAAAAATATCCCCTTGAGACCCTATCAAACCAAAGTTTATCCAAGTATGACGGTTTGTTTTTGGTGACATTATTGAATTCATTTGTATTTTACACAAAACAACACATCGTTGACTAATGTTCTTTTACTCAAAGCTACCAAGTAACATTCATCTGCCAGCTGCTCTCAACAGGTGACATCCTGACAACTCGCCTGGCGGAACCACACACACACACACACACACACACACACACAAACTATAGTGCCTTATTCAAATCTCATATCACAGTGTAAGTTGGTGACTTTAATAGTCACAATGGTCGAGGAAACAGGAAAGAGTGAAATGCCCCAAAAAAAGCGGAGAGTAAAAATGTGAGAAGCGTGAAGATCCTCACAAGACCTTTTCATTTTGAGCCCTTCATCCTCAGCCTGAATGACAAGACTTGTGTGCGAGTGTGTCAAATGAATGTGCTGAGTCTTTGCTAATACACAGCGTGGGGTTGTGTCTCCTGTCAGCAAAATAGCTTAGAATGCACGAGTGGGTCCATGAGTGTCAAGAGTGGGAGACGCTTCATTTCAATGAGGAGGCTAATTAGTGCGTGTCTACATAGTGTAGCGCCGCACAGGAGGTCAGTGTTGTGTGTTTACGTGTGCGTGGGATGTCATTTGCATGTACTGAGCATCACCGCGTCTCTGTGGAGCTGCACAGCCACAGGACCTGGAAGCATGCTGGGAAGCTGTAGGCCATGGGCAGCAGGTAATTTGTGGCGTTTTCCTCTCATGCTTCTCCCTGTGAGCTTGCCACCCTGCGGTAGTCTCCTCTACCTCTCAGCCGCTCTTCAATTGAAACGCCTCAAATAGAAAGTTCTATTAGATGGCGCCAATGTGTGTGCGAACTATCCATGCGCATCAATGCTCGCTCCCTTACCCGGTGGACAAATGGAGGTGGAAATTGTGCGAAGGAATTAACGAGGTTGAGAAAATTAAATCAGGCGTTCATCACTTGCCGCTCTGTCCAACTCGTTTCAGGGTGCACACAAAAATGGCGTAGACCTGCTCAACGCACATCACACTCACTCAGGTCAAAGTTTTTGATGTATTTACATACAAGTCAACTTTTCACTATTCAGTTGATTGGTTTCATCAATGTAATGATTCATTGTAGCCAAATATATGTAGTGGAATTTATTGTGGTTCATTGGACTCCATCCATTTTTATGTATGCTGGAGCCTATCCCAGCTGACTTCGGGCAAGAGGCGGGGTACACCCTGGACTGGTTATTCCATAAATGAAATATTTATACGGAGCATTACAGCTGTCTAAATATTAATCGGGCCCTATAGTCACTTATTTTGGTCCCATGGCAGGTTGTTTAGCAATGGCTGTCAATGACAAATACACAGACAGTAAGCCCGTATGGAGCTTTGTTTGGGCACTTGATTTCGCAGAATGACACAGTACAGGGAAAGCGGACGAGTTTGCTGCGTGGAATACTCAAACTCTGCAATTTTACCTCAAAAATTTGAGCAAAAAGTTTGGATGAAAACCAAGGTTTGACGGTAAAGCCAAAGGAAAATGAAAACACATGTGAGAGGCTCACTGAGCTGAAGTCATGGATGATGTTTTGTTTGGCCTCATGTATCCCACGTGACCTTGCTTCTTCCTTCTGCTTTGTCTCAAGAGTGCGGACCTTCCCGAAGGATTCGGCCTTACTGGGCAGGGACACGGTTCGAGCCCTCATGTATTACGCCCTGAAGGTGTGGAGTGACATCGCACCGCTGAACTTCCACGAGGTGGCAGGAAGCAACGCCGACATTCAGATCGACTTCACCAAAGCCGACCACAATGATGGATATCCCTTTGACGGGCCCGGGGGTGCTGTGGCCCATGCTTTTTTTCCGGGAGAGAGGTTCACCGCTGGGGATACGCACTTTGACGACGACGAGGCTTGGACCTTCAGATCACCAGGTAAGAGAGAGGAAGAGTCTTTCACATTTCAACCGTCATCTACAGGGTTCTCGTAAAGTTGATTGTCGTTGTTATTCCAGAATGTATGTTATTTTAAGAAGCAGATTATGTTGGCTCATTCCAGTGTTAACAAATTCAGTCGGCGTGTTTCTGGTCTAAGTGCTTATCTTCATTGATCAAGCCAACTTGTTTTCATCCAAGCTTACCCGTGAGAGATGTGCCGGTTTGAAGTGAGGACACGATGCTAAGTCAGCCTGCTTATTTGTGGTCAGATCTGGGAAAACACAGCATTCTGTTCGGATGTTTGGAGTTGGGAATGTTTGCTCTTCACGATGTCAAAATCTCACAGCACACAATACGTCTTCCTTTGGAATCTCCTCTTTGCTCCACTCCTTTTTCCAGTGCAGTGACAGAATTAAACGGGCTTTGCTGTAGGTCTTGGATAAACTGAAAACAAATGTCTGTATTATAATGTTCCTCATCTCAGCATCTGTGGCTCAAAGGAAGAAGAAAAATAAAAGTCAGTGCGAGACTGGTGCCCACTCATTCAAATGAACCGAGTCGATGGAGTGATCTTGTAGGCGGCGGATGTGTCTTTACCATCAGACAGTTTATAGCTTCGGCATTACTTCCCATTTTATCGTACTCCGTGTCTTTAGTGTCACTTTCATCTGAATGACTGAACTTTTATGTGACCTCATCTACTCGCCAGTCGCTTCTTCCTGAATGACGTATGGACAGGAGAGAGATAGCAAACAGTCCAAAACTAATGTTGAGTTGGTGTATTTGGATATACAGTAGATATATACAGTTCCGCTCCTACCTAGACTCAGAGTTCCTAGCATCACGTGTCAGCGGCGGTTCAAGCAGAAACTGTAGTAATTTTACAGTTGATCAAACTGATCAAATTTGTCAAATCATCATAAGAATTCAAAACATGTTTTATTAACTTCTATTGTGGAAATGCACTACTTTCTGTGTCGGCACTCTAAGCACCATGGGAAGTGTAGTTCTTTTAGCCATAAATTAGCAGGCTCCAAAATGTGGCTTATAGATGGGAAATGACAGTATATACCATTTAAGCGCATATCATGCTACCGCGCACCATTTCCTTGCATCTTAGTTAAGATTCTCAAACATTTGCAAAATTCTGTGCGTCCGTTTTTATGTTGCAGGGATT
Organism: Doryrhamphus excisus; assembly: GCF_030265055.1. Taxonomy (NCBI): domain Eukaryota; kingdom Metazoa; phylum Chordata; class Actinopteri; order Syngnathiformes; family Syngnathidae; genus Doryrhamphus; species Doryrhamphus excisus. The sequence continues at coordinate 19,469,377 of NC_080467.1, forward strand.
TTAGTCCCGCCCCGTTTGATTTTGTTCTATGTTTCTCCACAATATTCCTTAAATAAGTATGTATAAATGTTCTCCGAATTTGCTGACTCGAAACTTGACAAGGGAGTCACATTTTTTTGTTACTTGCTTATTTTTTGCAGTGTTCGATGACAAAAGGGAAAAAAATAATAAAAAAAATAGTAACAACTATTTTCTTAACAACAACTGTGATGATTGGACACCACATGATTATTACAATACATTCATTCATTCATTTTGTACCGCTTATCCTCACGAGAGGTCAAACAACCATTCACACTCACATTCATACGTATGGACAATTTGGAGTGGCCAATTAACCTAGCATGTTTTTGGAATGTGGGAGAAAACTGGAGTACCCGGAGAAAACCCACGCATGCACGGGGAGAACATGCAAACTCCACACCCCCACAGGGGTGGGCAAACTACGGCCCGGGGCCCATTTGGTTATTTAATGTGGTCTGCTGTTTACAAAGTGCTCCTGAATAAAAGGGACACAACACACACACTTTTACAGATACAGTACTTCCAGGTGGACTGATACATGTCAAAATATATAGTCTGGCCCCCCCCATAAATTTGGTTAAAGCAATGCGGCCCGCGAGTCAAAACATTTGTCCACCCCTAGTATATACTGTACATAATTTAGCATGTGCTGCCTTTAAGTGTTAAAGGATACCGGGAATGCTTTCTAATATGTGTCTGGATGTGTCTGTAAGTTATGTGCAACTCCAATGATATCAGAAATGGGGTATTTTAGACCGCGGTGTTGTTTAATTAGGACACTAACTACTGGACGCTAACAGCATCTAGCTTGGAGATCATAGCCATCTTGGCAGCCGCTGACTAACTCAATACACATGTATGATTTTCAGTCTATTTAATAGAAAGTTTTGGTGTTAAAATCCAGTCGTATCTACACACAGGGATTCGTCCAGGTGTTATGTCATGTAATAAAAGCATCTTCTCCGAGAACAGTCTGACATTCATGCAACAATTATTTTTTATTGTGTCCATTTACTTCCAAGAACGGACTTATTTCAGCCTCTGTAGCTTTAGTTTGTCTGAAGCCTCTATGTTTGGCCGTCAAATAGAAGACAGAAGCTAGTGTATATGCGAGAAGGTTATTTAAGGAATGTGTGACTATTGTTGTCACCAACATGGCTGAGAGAATCCAATTTTGTAGTTGGAAAGTTCAGTCTCCATCCCAGATGTGTCTGTGTCAAGGCTCCATCCATTTATTCCTGTGAAGGGTTGCAAAGTGCAAGAATGATTGCAACTTGTGCGCCGTGGATCCTCTTAAAAAGTGCCCATTGCCGAGAGATGAGTTTGTCATGATGCCTTTTACATTATTTCTTACTCCCTCCTTTTTCCCTCCAGCAAAACCTTACAATCTGTTACACCTGCTTCTTCTCACATTATCTCTATGTCGTCTGAACAGAGGAGCGGATGAATCATGCTCAATTTCAGTTCATAACAAAACCAAACATCTTTTTGGAGGCTTTATTTGAGGTGCTGATGAACCCAGCCATTCATTTTCGACCACACGTCCTATTCAAGCTGGAGACGACCCTGATACATTTCAAGCGTACTGATGGCTTATTTTGCTCTTATTTTTTGATTGTGCAAGGTGGTGATTTTCATTAATAACTGGCAGAAGGAGTGATTGTATTAATTATATGACTGGTTGAGTGGGAATTGAGCCCACAATCCCTGCGACTACCACATAAGGGGTGGTTTACCCTTTTGCAACATTTTTGCCCAAATCCTGTTTCTATATGTTGTATTTAGTATTATAGGAGACTTTTAGACATGATATCACACCCCTATAGTCATATATACGTTTGTATTACCCAATATAGTTGACATAATAATAGAAATAAGACGTCTTCGAAGTAAATGAGAAATGACATAGACTCTCATGTTAGCATTGACAGCATAGTTCAGGGGTCTCAAACTCAATTTACTTGGGGGGCACTGGAGCTAGGGTCTGGGTGAGACTGGGCCGCATCAGGTTTTCAAAAAAAATAATAAAAAATGCATTTATTAAAAACAGAAAAATGAATAAACTTTGCTTCTGTTCCGATTTTCTACAATAAAGCTCCAAACATTCCACTGTTCTCAAATATCTTACTTTTTATTTTTCTGCACAAAACAAGATGAAAAATAAATAAACAAATCAAGAATAAAGAAAATCAATCAATCAGTAATAAATAAATATAATAATAATAATAATAATAAAACGGCAAATAATAAAAACTTAAGAAAGCACATATAGTTGGTGGGTAGACAAATGATTTTTTTCAGATTAAAATGAACAAAGCATTATTAGAGCCCTGTAGACATGACAAAACACGACTATAGTCACATTTATACTCTTTTTATTTACAACATATTGCACAACTGCAGGGTCTTGAGACACATGCTAACTCGCAAACTAGAGAGCTAGCGACCTAAACGGTAGCCTTCAAGTTATTTCCTTTAAACTTAAATAGCCAAACACTTACCACTTCCACACGGATAGGGAGGATAACTATTAACAGTTATTTAACCTTTAACATGAACATGAATCAAACGTAATCATTTTTTCTGGGTACATGATACCATACAGCATCCATATCAAACTTGCGTGGGCCGCACTAACATTAAACTTTCATATCAAGGCGGAGGCCTCAAACTGGTGTCCTGCGGGCTGCATTTGGCCCGCGGGCCGCGTGTTTGAGACCCCTGGCATAGTTGGTGGCTATTGTCGCCTCAATCCTGACTCCTGGTGGCCAGTATGTTAGAATACAACTACTAATTAATCATTTTCAAAACCTTTTAAACAAACTGCATGGATGCATTGATGTTGAAAAATCTTGGTTATTTTGGGACACTTTATAACAGAAATGCAATAAAGTGTGTACCAAACTGAACCAAAAAGTTTGTTTGTGGCTCCTCAATAAATGAGTTGTTTTCCTTGGAAACTATCAAATGAAATGTCTTTCTGGCGAAAAATCAACCTTGACATTTCTGAAATGTCCTTCCGTAGCTTTCTCTGTCATGGCTATAAGCCATATGTAACAGGGCCGCCCTCGGTCTGGCCCCATTACATCTCTCACCAGTCTGCATTAGCGGCAGGACAAGCGGTGCGTCGCTGGATGTTTGCAAGTAGCAATGGGGTGGGGGGGGTGGGGGTGGTGCATCGGCAACAGCTGCACAAATGCGGGTTAAGGTAATGAGCGCAATGAAGTGAAGAGGAAAGGGGTCAGACTCGTCCAGATGACTGTATTCATTATTTGTCACAACACGTTCCCCACGGCCTCCTGTGTTAGAGCACAGACTCGTACAAGTCGAATGAGACATGCTTCAAAAATCAACTTAGTCCAAGTGTTACAGCTCAAGTGGCAGGATTTGGATGTTAATCTTCACAAAGAACTTGCATCATGACAAGATTACTCATTTTTCAAAACACTCCAACTGAGCCCGTGTGATGCAACTACGTATTTAGTGAGAGTCATTGTTTTGCTCGTACATTAAAGTGACCTCCAGCGTACTTACTTACTATGTGTGGGTCTGAAAGGGTTCTATGACTCATCAAACTTTGCAAGTCATTCCTCCTTTCAAGCCAAACCCCTGCAGTGATGAACCCCCTCAAGGGTGAAATTTACTTCCGAGTGCATCAGACCTTTTAATCCAAAAAAGCAAACGCATACCTTTATGTTTGACTGCTGGATGCTTGGGGAGAAAACCACCAGGAAATCTCCCTTTTACCCAGAGTGGACACGGCCTTGGGGGGTTCCTCAGGAAGCATCGTAGCCTGTGTAGAGGCTCGACTCTCAACCTGGGACCCCCACTGTCCAATGGTCGTTAAGTCGTGACTTTATTTTGACTTTACTTTTATTGAAGTCAAACCAAGCAAATGTATACAGACTTTGATCAGTAGTATATGATTGGATGTAGCCGTAGTCATTTGTAGTTGAGACTGAATCAACAGCGCCCGTGCCGGTAAAATGGAGTATTAACACTCCATTTTGTCTCAATTGCAATGAATCAACAATTAATTGAACTCAATAAACCAAATGTCATTGATTTCCAACTGTTTATTACTGTAACGGCTATTGGCATCGGATTCATCAATGTCCAACTTTCATACTAGACGCACTGATGCCTTCAGGAACTTCTTAGGTCATATGAATGTTAGCGCTACAGCTCTGTAGTCATCTGTTGAGAAACGGACCTTATCGGATCAAATCCAAAGCTGAGTAATTGCCTTGGCTAATTCCCTTCCACATCCTCCCATTGCATTGTTCTCAGCGGGACATTAAATCTCGGTCCGCTAAGGCCATCTCCTAATGTGTGTGATGATGCTGAATAGTGGAATATTAAGCAGCACATTAACTGGACCCGTTGGCCCTTGCTGTGTCTTGACGTCCATTAAGAGTAGCGAGAAGGGTAATCAAATAAGTGGAGGTCCAAGGAGTGGTCTTTTTTCCTCTGATAGGCATCCAATGGCTTACATTAATTATCACCCTTTTAGAAGATCTGATGCTGACAACTAATTAGCTCCCGTGTAACAAAAGCTTCATTATGCAGGTGAATTGTTCCAATGTACTGTGTCTGCATATACTATTATATTAAAAAATATGAATTTATGGAAATTTTGCTTCAAATTTCATAGCTTCAATGTATCATTTTTATTTTTTCAAATACAGTATATTAATTCATAAATCATGCTAAATGGTTATGGTTTAATATGACCAATTGTTAGTCCAAACATATTCATATTTCAGCAAACTTTCCAATTTTTTTTTGCCTAAAATAATCTCTTTCAAACATAACAATTACTAAATGAACTAAAATACAAACATAAGGCATCCTGAAGATGCATTCAAAGACCTTCTGATGATATGTTGTATTCTATGCTGGTCACCAGGTGTCACGTGAGATAAAGATTGATCGCTTTTTTTTTGCAGGTTTTCATTACAGTTGTCCTTCTGACCACGAAAAATGAACTTCTGCAATACAGAATTCAATGTTATATTATTATTTTATATTTTTGTAATTAGACCATAGAAAACCTGTTTATGACCAGCTAACCAGCTAGCCTCAAATTTATTTCTTCTTATTCAGCCAAAAACTTACCACTTCCACACAGAATGGGAGGAGAATTTTTTTTTCCACTTTATCATGCCGGACATGTCATAGCTGACTTCATGCAGTGTTAGGGTAGCGTTATGTAAGGTAATGTCTCATCAATACCGCCTTGTGACCACAGTTTTTGTAGGATTACGCCAGTTTTTATGCCACTTGGTATTTGGGAACTGGTCAGAAAAGGTGTATACATTAAAAGAATGAATAAATAATGTATATGTCTAGGGAAAAAAAATTGATTAATGAAAAGATACTGTATTCTTGACCTAAATAACGTTTGGAGGTGCCCCCCCCACCCCCCAACATCACACGGCAAAAGCATTCAAGTCGATATAAAAGCTACTTAATGACTCACTTGTGAATCCGACGGAGCAAAGCCGAGACGGGGGAACATAAAAGCATTTTCATCGCCTGTAGAGCTTCACAAAGCTCTTCCGTCTCTATCGCGCTCTGCCTTCATCCGCCCGATTCTCTACACTTCCACTTTGTCCGTGGGCATGATCTCTATTGTTTCATCCTCACATGGGTCGTAAACACCACGCTAGCTCTCTCTCAATCCCTCCTTTTGTTCACCTTTCCTCTGTCCGCCGGGTGCTCCTGTAGATTACATGTGCCATTTGTCTTGCTGGGACCTGGTAGGACGACAGTGTGTCCCTAGCGGGTGTCAAGCTAAGGTTAGCCAAATGTAGGCTTCAGCCTCCAGGTGCAAAGGGGCTGTGCATTGGCTTAGCGCCGTATTTTTCAAAAGCCTCAGCCTTTGTATCGAAGCGTAGGGTTGCACATGGAATTTAGGAGGCTTTCTTTGTTCCTCTTTTTTCTACCAATTGCCGCGGTGGAAGAGCCTGAAGCCTCCCGAGGTGTCTTCCTGCTCTCTGGTTCTAACTGGCAACCCTGAGACTTGGCCAGGATTACCAAAGTTATCTCCCTGTAGCACCAACAGTGCGGGAATCATCTTGATTTAGCCTGTCACGGCTTTTAATTTGTTCTGTAAGCATGGATCTAACATCTGGAATAGGTTGTTAAACAGGTCGTTCTCGGGTACAAGTAATACGTCGGAGAAAAGCCCTGTCCCCAACTGACAGGAAGGTTCGGTCAATCAACCAAGAATCATCAACATTGTCAACAATTATAACGATTTTCTTTAATCTGCAGCACCATAAGTCACTATTTATGTAGCTACTGCCGACACACCAACAGACCCATCCAAGGTTACCAATTTAAATGTGTAGTCAGCACATTTGCCACAGATAAAACCCAAATGTGGGTCAATAGAACTAATCACTGTCTTCTCTGTCTTCCTCAGACTCCCACGGGATGGACCTGTTTGCCGTGGCCGTCCATGAGTTTGGTCACGCCATCGGTCTGGTCCACACCTCAGCCATGGAGTCCATCATGAGACCGTACTACCAGGGTCCTGTAGGAGACCCTCTGAAGTATGACTTACCTTATGAAGACAAGGTCCGAGTCTGGCAGCTCTATGGTAAGAATCCCTTTTCCTCACTATTGACACTTTTCCAAAACCAGGTACTGTTTGATGTTGAAAGGATGCGATGCCGATACCAAATTGTAAACCCCTGCAGGTGTCTTGTATGTCCGGTAGATTCGTCCACAAATTGTAATGTTCTAGAATCAAAATGGCTAATAAACGTGCATGCTTACAGTGCTTTGCTTCGTACAGTCTAAATCAATGATTATTATCAATGATATTGCCCAACCTTCAATTCTCGATACCGATATCAACCGATACCGATATGTGTAACATGACGTATGTCCTTTGGTGGAATGAACACAGGTGCTGGAGCCTATCCCAGCTGTCTTTGGCCGAGAGGCGGGGTACACCCTGGACTGGTGGCCAGCCAATCACAGGGCACATATAGACAAACAACCATTCACACTCACATTCATACCTATGGACAATTTGGAGTCGCCAATTAACCTAGCATGTTTTGCTAGGAGCTATCATTTTGCTATCATTCATGTGGGAGGAAACCGAAAACCCACGCATGCATGGGGAGAACATGCAAACTCCACACAGAGATAGCCAAGGGTGGAATTGAACTCGGGTCTCATAGCTGTGAGGCCTGCATGCTAACCACTCAACCGCCGTGCAGCCCATATAGGTGTTTTTCATGATCTGGAAAAAAAATCAGATACCGATATCAACCGATTTGCATTTTTATGCTGATATCAGGTTGATATCAGGCAGCTGTTCCAAACTGTCCCTTTAAATACAAAAGAAATTTAAGTAGAAAGAATTCTGGTTGATGGGTTCCACAGCCAAACCAGTTGCGAACCACTGGTCTAAATGGTCTATCATCTGGTATTGATAAGCTCCATGCGACCTGATTGCAAGGAACGGGCTGTTACGTGACCTCATGGTACACGGAGAGAACAGATGGTGGCAATTAGGCGACGCAAGAAGCAGCAGCAGAGGACATTAGTGACACTACAAACAACAAAGTGAGCATTATTATCCCGCATTAGATCACATTATCTTGTGCGGGCGTCCCGAGTGTTTTGGCTGGGGGCGGATCTATTCATTCTATTTGACCTTTCCCCTCATGGCAGGTGTTCGTGACTCTGTGTCCCACACGAACCATCCAGGCACCCCTCAAACATCTGAACCTCCCATCCTGTTGGACATTCCACAAAACAAATCCATTCTGCAGTAAGTAAACATATTTTTCAGGGAACAATACAGAGAAGATTCCAAAGAAATGCTGACACATCCAATTAGGAGAATGCTTTTTCATGTACTTTATACTTACACAGATTACTGTAAATTGCTTTAAATTGCATGCAAGGTTACAGAACCGTAACGTTGTACACAAAAGAGATGAATCCAGTCATTTACAAACATTGTACTCTTAATGTTTTTCTCATAAGGCAGCAAAGTTAGACTTGGTTATGGGGCGAATTTCACATTTTTATGGCTTTTCTGTACTTTGGAATGTATAATGCTTTTCTTCTAATTTGCTGTAATGTTTTCCCGCTCATGCTGAGAAACAGACGTAATGAAGCCATGCAGGAATACTCAAAACGGCCTGCATAACCAGTGTTTGCGGCTTAATATGAAATAATGATATGAGGTGCCGTATCAGCGTGGTGCATCGGTAAGAGTGCGCTCGGGAGCCAGCCCAGCTAATTAAGTGGTTCCCCGAAGCAACTGCAGCTCCTGTCAGCTTGTATCTTCTTCCATTATCAAGGATAATTAGACTTAAGTTTGTCCATTTATGAATCATGTGCGTGTGTGAGCCTTAACGTAAAAGGAGGGCGTCCCCCCCCCCGGGTCCGACCGCAGGCAAAAATATTTATAAAGCTTAGCAGGGAGCATGTCTGAGGAAAATGATCCTTTGGCTGAGGGTATAGTGTCACACTATTATCAGGAGCTTTTTAAAGCGTCGTATAACTGTAAAATGGAACAAAAATGGGGGAAAAGAACCCGTACTGCCTCGGTACACCAGAGGGAGGCTGACGTCATTGCAGCGCCCCAATGGATGTGCTGCTGAGACACAATGCAGCAATTAGTAGTCGTTCTGAAGTAATATAGTCGTGTAGAGCGCTTTTCCACCTCCAAGGCACATACCTAGATCCACGTTTACAAAGTACGGATCGCTTTGACGTCAGTAGAACTCAACCTGTGTGTTAACAGAGACCTGAACGGAGATCTGTGTCGGTGTATAGACCCTCCTGTACTCGGCCGTGGGTGTTCAATGGAGTCATCGTTAACATACCGTCCACGTCTATGCTTTAAATCGCTCATAAATGAAGAAAATTAATTTGCTCTCGTCAACCTTGAGTGTAGTCCGATCCCCTGACTTCATCCACAGGTCGGGTTTCAACACGAATAAATGTGGATGTGGAGATCAGTAGACTGCACAAACAAGTGTGCTGTTTAAACATTAAAAAGATAATGTCCACTTTTAGCTGTTTTTTTTAAAGCAGTCTCTCTTTCTCAGGCTTGCACGAGACACTCCAGACAGATGCAGCAGCTACTTTGATGCAGTGGCCCAGATACGAGGAGAGGCCTTTTTTTTCAAAGGTAAAGCCAAGCACCAACGCGAGAATGACGGAAGCAAAAGCCACGTGGGGGTTGGTGGGTGGAATTTTATTATTTTTTTGTGGAAAGAATGAATAGAATGAGCCGAAAAGTTGTGAGAGGAAGGGTAAATGATGAAAAAAAAAGGGGGGGGGGGGGTGGCTGAGAGAGGGTTTGCTGGAGACGCCCGACTGAGCCAGCTGAGCCCCGCTGAGAGTCGGCGCTTCCGAAATTGCATCAGACTTTCATGCGCGCCGTCTGAAGGAGGCGGCCTCCCGCTGACAACAGCAAGAGGAAAAAGCCTTTTGTACCTTCGCTATCAAAGCTGTTTACTTGCACTGACATTAATAATAACCTGTCTAATCTCTATTAGAAAGTCACTGTTTCTTTTTCAACCTTCTCATACGATCGGAGAGTTTTTTATTCCTACTTGTTCGCTGCAAACGATTGCTTTTGAACACACGGTACCTTACGCTCCTTCTGTCTTTGACCTCAAAGGGAAGTACTTTTGGCGTCTCACTCGAGAGAAGCACCTGGTGTCGCTGCGTCCCGCTCAGATCCACTGGTTCTGGAGGGGCCTGCCCGCCAACCTGGACAGCTTGGACGCCGTGTACGAGAGACCCGGAGACCACAAAATAGTCTTTTTTAAAGGTACGCTTCCTCAACCACGGCTGTCCAACGTGCACCAGGATTTTTATCACCAGGATATGCTGGATGGAAAAATAAACAAGAAATATAAATAAGTAATTCGCATTTTTTGAATATATTTTATATCTTTGCACACCTTAACCTACACTGGAAACTTTCAGCAAAATAATAGTTATACATTTAATTTAAAAAATACAATAATGTTTACAATTTTTTAAGCCCTTAATAGTAATACTTATTGGGTTTTGGTTTAATAATGAATTAAAATATATTTTTTTAAATGCAATAAATAAAATAATAAATCTAAAATGCAATATATATTTAATAATATATATAAAAAATTATGTACAATAAATAACATTAAAAAAATTCTAATAATTGTATTATTACATAACAATAATATTAAAAGTAACAATAATTATCATCGCAATGTATTGAACAGCATAACCTTAACATATCATAAAAAATAACAAATATAATGTAATTAAAAATAAAAAAATATATAATAAACAATAAGTAATGTATAAATAATATATAATAAATGAAATAAAAAGTATACATAATATAATAAAAACTACATAAATAACAATAATGCTCACACAAAAAACACTCCCAGAATTATTATTAATTATCAGTATATGTATCTTCGTGTGTATACTTTACTGTATTTATGTATTATTACTTTACTATACTGTAATATTTTGCCCTACATTGGAGTGATTTTTCACATAAATAAATGCTAAAACACAATAAATGCCATAAAAAAATTTAAATGTCATACAAGGTGGCACGGCCGTCGAGTGGTTAGCGCGCAGACCTCACAGCTAGGAGACCAGGGTTCAATTCCACCCTCGGCCATCTCTGTGTGGAGTTTGCATGTTCTCCCTGTGCATGCGTGGGTTTTCTCCGGGTACTCCGGTTTCCTCCCACATTCCAAAAACATGCTAGGTTAATTGGCCACTCCAAATTGTCCATAGGTATGAATGTGAGTGTGAATGGTTGTTTGTCTATATGTGCCCTGTGATTGGCTGGCCACCAGTCCAGGGTGTACCCCGCCTCTTGTCCGAAGACAGCTGGGATAGGTTCCAGCACCCCCCGCGACCTTCGTGAGGAAAAAGCGGTGAATGTAATAAAATAATACAAAATACAAATAAGTAATGGATAAATAATATATAATAAATGAAATAAAAAAGTATACATAACAAACTAAATAAATAGCAATAATGCTCACACAAAAAATCCCAGAATTATTAATTCTTATTAATTATTAATTAATATTATTAATTAATTTATTATTAGTAGTATATGTATATTAGTGTGTATACGTAGTAATATTTTGCCCTACATTGGAGTGATTTTACACATAAATAAATGCTAAAACACAATAAGTACAATAAAAAATACATTAAAATGTCATACAAACTATAGAATAAAAAAATCAAGAAAAGTGACTAATATCACATCCTTAAATGCTTCTCTACTGTATGTAAAATGTATCTACTTTGTCAGCTTGATTATGAAATATGGCTTGGTTGATTTTGGTAAAAGATGAATAATTGCCATCCTTACACTTCTGTTCAAAGATCGAATCTCATTTTGAAGTTCTAATTAATCACGTTATCGCTGCCAGATAGGACGACAAGATAGATGGATGGATGGATGGATGGATGGATGGATTGCTGCTGACATCTTAAAAGATAAGATGATAAAAACAAGTAAACACATGAGGAACATGCCATGAAGGTGTGTGGCAGCATACCTGATGGACGTACACACTGGTGTTGCTGGGATGAAAACAAAGCCACCCTGTTGAGGCACTCATAGATGCTCTATTATATCAAAGAGTTAGTCATTTTCTACTGCAGCCTCTCTCCACAAATTGTGTTTCCGACCTCCCTTTAATAAGATATCATAGGAGCGCCTGGGATTAACTGAGTGGGAGTTGCATGAAGAAAGGTCAGGACATTGATTTTTCTCTCCAACACGCGTCTGCTCGGCCTTTCAGGTCTCAAGTACTGGCTGTTTAAAGACAACATCATGGAGGAGGGCTACCCCCGCCCCATCAGCGACTTCGGCCTGCCTTTGGAGGGAGTGGACGCGGCGTTTGTGTGGCCGCACAATGAGAAAACCTACTTCTTCAAAGATGGCCGCTACTGGCGCTACGATGACCACCTGAGACGCATGGATCTGGGCTACCCGAAGGACAGCACGCTGTGGAAGGGGCTGCCGCCGCAACTGGATGACGCCATGAGGTGGTCTGACGGTGAGTCACTGGTCTGATATTTGAATGGATATAGAAATATCGGGAAAAAATAAAAACATGTGCACGTCCGCCTCCTGTATACATAATATGTGTATTCTGCACATTGTCCATGTTGCGTATGAATCCAGCTGTGTCTGCAACATAAGGCGTGCTGTGTGGAGTCGAGTACTGAGGAGGGAAAACGTAAACACTTTGAAAGCCGGCTCACTGATTCATGAAATGAGGCCCTTGATGATACGTGTGTTCTCGTCTTGTTCTCTTAATGAGACCGCAGCGTTCTGTGCAAGTACTGAAATAGGACTAATCCTAATTCTGGGATTGCCGAGCTCCCGCTAGTGGTCAGAGTACTCAAGTTGTCCCCTCTCCGCTCCTGTGCAGGTTCGTCCTACTTCTTCAAGGGGAAGGAGTACTGGCGTGTGCCCAGCAGCGACATGGAGGTGGAGGAGGGCTACCCCCGCCTCATCGCCAAAGACTGGCTGCTGTGCACCGAAATGCAGTCGGACTCTCCGGGCGCGGAGCCCAAAGACACCAGAATCAACGTGCGCCAACACCCAGACCACGCCGAGAACGGCTACGAGGTGTGCTCGTGCACGTCGGACACGGCGTCGCCTCTCGGCGCCCGGCCCTCCCCGTCCCCCTTGTGGCTGCTGCCGCCTCTCTGGACGCTCTGGCTCACCCTCTGCTCTCAACCGCTATGATGCCAAAAGCCAGCGCACGCCGTTAGCGAGCACTCAGCAGAAACAGGACGGTTGCTTTTGGAATTATTTATTTCACCATCCTTCTGGCAGCTGGAGCTGTTTTGTTTACAGAATCAGCAACATAAATATTCTTGTGTTGCATCCAGGAAGTAGCAAACATGGGGCCACAAAATGAAACGTACGATACCCAAACATAACGTCTTTACTGTTTTTCAAGAAAGTATCATGTGTGTTTGAGTATGACAGCAAGAACATGAAAACACGGATGGTTTTTTTGTCACTGTCCACTACAAATGGCCAAAAAAAAAAAAACACCTAAAAAGACGATTCTTTATGTCCAAAGTGCGGCCCGGGGGCCATTTGCGGCCTCTTTTTTTTCCCCATTGGCCCACAGCACATAATAAGTATATAATTAACAATAACAAAATTAGAATAATCATCCGGATTTTTACAACAACAAAATCGAAATAGTTGAGTTAAAAAAAAGCTACAATACAGCAAAAAATGTTTTATAAGAACGTAGAATAATATTATTTATTTTAACGTTTAGTAGCATGAAGTTGAAATTATGAGGAAGAAAAAAAATGATGTTATGAGTCAGAATGTTATGGGAATAAAATCATAATAACCAGAAGAATATTTAGAAGAGGAAAGTTGTTAAACATCGTTTTTAATGTAACAAAAAACAGCAGAAATTAAAAATTGACGGGAACAAAACTTTACAAGAATAAAGTCATACATTTATTAGAGAAAAAAGTCGTGAATTTGTGAGAATGAAGTCGTACATTTTCGTGAATTAAAACAAAAAAAAGGAAAATATCTAATAAACACCCACGGCAAGCTGAAACTCAACTCTGAACCGTCACTTCCTGTCCGCCTGCCACTCTGCTCCCCTAGGGAACAAATACTGTCTGATTTATGTCTATTTACTCTTTTTATGTCAACTATTTTGGGTAATAGAGGTATAAAGGTGACTATAGGGGTGTCATTTCCTGTCTAGAGGGCTCTAATGATGTTAAAAATCGTATTTAGAAGGTCGTAAGCAGGTTTTCTGTGCGCTAACGACAAAAATCCCAAATCTCGTACCAATTAACCGCGATAAACGAGGGATTACTGTCACCTTTCACACAGACAGTGTCCCGCCTTTGTTACGGTTCTGTGGAAAATTGCCAAGTTGGCTTTCCTCGCCGTTCTGTGAGTGTCACAATAAAAAGTGTTTGTGTTTCCTGGTTTTGTCAGCAACAACAGATGCTTGGTTCCAAGGTTTAGTACGACCGTTTGAGCTGAAGCCACATCAGCTCAAACATCCACCGTCTAAACTTGTACAAGCTGATTGCTGCCAGGAGAACATCTGGCTTCCACTTTTGGAGCCAAAGTTGCCAACTTTCAAAGTGATGGTTTCCTCGCACACACACAAAAAAAAGAAAATCCCTTAACTGCTCCCTCGAGGAGACGAGCGGCCGCTCTCGTTTTTTGCCTTTTGCAACACTTTATCAATTTCCCATCTGCTTCAGCGGCGTGGGCCGCTCCCGCTGCAGCTTCTTTGAGATTGTGTTGATCATGTCATTGAGGCCTGATTGAGTCGTTTGCTGGAAATGTTCTATTTCTCTGTAAGACCCGCCATGTTGGACTGGAGGGGTTCTGCACTTACTGCAAAATTTAGTGTATATTTTAAGTTGGATTTTGTATTGTAAAATATTTTTATAGAAAAAAATTGAAATGTATATGATGGACTGATCTCTATTGAGGTGTTGTCTTCTTTTCTTGCTCTTCATCTTGTCCGTCAGCTCGCAAACACACACTTGCACACATACACACACACACACAACAAAGTATTTAATATGCTAGTCAGTGTCAAAACCCCGCCTTTTTTAAAATGATTTTGTTATTAATAATGTTTACCGAGAAGGCTTTGGCTCTCCATTGAGGAGGTAAGCGAAGCAATGCTCCTTTTCGCCACTTGGTGGCAGTGTTGGCGAGGGGACGCGAATAGGAAGTTTGCTTTAGGACCGTCGTAGAAAACATTTGTTATTTTTGTGTGGTAGCTTTACCTATGTACGACCAATAATTGCAAAGAGCTTGTATTTTATAATGTGTAGGCAAAATACATGTAGTTGTGAGCCACGCACGTTTAGAATGTAAGCCTAATTTAAAACACACGCTTTGTGTTTTGTTTTTCTCCTGAGGTCGTCTCATAATAACGGCAGTGATTAAATTCATCATATTTACAGGTGGGTGGCGAAACGAATAAGGTATAAGATTTTTGAGCATCGTGGGAAACGGAAAAGCTGTCACTGGCATTAAACGAACACAACAGTAGAGACAAATGCCTGCTGTGCTGGACGTGTACATTTTGTGTGCTTTATCGCCCTCTGCTGGTCATAAAATCATTTCATTGCACCGTGTTTACCATGTTTTTAGAACCCTGACGCTTTCTACCAATAGTATGTCATTCATATTAGTAGTAATTCAAGTACTGTTATTCAAGTGGATTTTGTAAGTCTTATCTTGCTAGTTTTTGAAAAAATTGTGATTGTTATATGATTACAGGCTGCATGGTAAATAGTTAGCGCGCAGGCCACACAGCTCAGAGATGGGGGTTCGATTCCAACTTTGAGGATCTGGGTGGAGTTTGCATGTTCTCCCTGTGCATGCGTGGGTTTTCTCCGGGTACTCCGGTTTCCTCCCACATTCCAAAAACATGCTAGGTTAATTGGCCACTCCAAATTGTCCATAGGTATGAATGTGAGTGTGAATGGTTGTTTGTCTATATGTGCCCTGTGATTGGCTGGCCACCAGTCCAGGGTGTACCCCGCCCCTCGCCCCAAGACAGCTGGGATAGGCTCCAGCATGCCCGTGACCCTCGTGAGTATAAGCGGTACACACACACACATATGTACATTCATACATACATAGTACATACATACATACAAGCATAAACACACACACATACATGCATATATACATACACACACACTGCATGCATACATACATACACACACACACACACACATACATGCATAAACACATACACACATACATGCATATATACATACACACACACTGCATACATACATACACACACACACACACACATACATACATGCATAAACACACACACACATACATACATACATACATACACACACACACTACATACATACATACATACATCAACACATACACACATACATATATACATAAATGTGTGTGTAAACACACACATACATACAAACAAGCAGCATCGAGGAAGTTGATATATTTGATATGTTTGGAAACATATAAAATAACCCCCCCCCCCCCCCCCCAGCCTCCTCGTCTAGTTCCTCGTCGGACACCCGGGGAAAAACCAAGCAGACCAGGTCAGAACGAGTGGATCTTCCCCTGCAACAAGTGCCCCCCCCCCCCTGAACGAGTGTCCAGCACAGCAGGTGAGATGATAACAGCTGAGCAGTTGGCTTCTTCTTGAATTTTGAAACAATTTTAAAAGGTAGAAGTTGTTTTCCACTTTCTGCTCCTCACTACTGTATTAGCTTACCTCCTAGTGCATTCATATTAGCATATGTTTCACAGACAGACAGGAATATAAACTATCATTGATTCCACTGTTCAAAGTGTCACTTGAACTTTGTTGTTGCTGGTACTGTATTTTTTACAGCAGCACTTATTGTTAATTGTTTTACATCAATGAACCACTGCTATTGGAATTGCTTAGCCAATGTGAAAGTGGGAGGAAAGTTGTTTTTGAAAAGTCGTTGCTGTTTTAAGATGGCAGAAAGAATGAACAAGAAGTGGTGCATAGTAAAAAAGACAAACGGCACTTTTGTTGAATTTAGGAATAAATTCAGATAATGCAGATAAGGAATGAAGCCAAATCCTTTTTGTAGGACCATAGTGAATTCTATTTTTTTCCTTTGCTTATTTGCATCATATGCAAGAAATTGCACCTTTTCGTATCGGATCGCATTGATCGTAAATGATTATCGCATCATATGACATTGTGAAGAGGGTGAATCGCATTGCATCGTATCACCAGAAAATTCCATGTATCATTAAATTATCATATTGCTGGGAGTGCATGGAGATGTCTATCAAATTGTCCTCAGTGCTGAGATTCACACCCCTAGTGCTCATGCATTAATGATGCAATAAATTTATTGCGTTTTATTTATTTATATTTAGATTTATATTTGGATGCTCCCAGAGTCCCTGTTGAGTGTGTGTGATGTTTAACTTGATTTTTTTTAACCGGAAAAAAAGAAACACGTTAAAAAAAAAAACCCCGAAAGACATATACTAACCCTGTACGATTTTTGTCAAAAATCACCGCCCTCAAACACTGGCATTTTATAATGATTTTAGGTGCTTCTGGGGCCTCGTTGTGTGTGTGTGAGTTTTCCCCGGTTATTCTGGACATGAAAAGTGCATTAAAAGCAAGTTGTAAAAAAATGAAAAAAACGACATACCCTTAAATTTTTTGTCCAAAATCACCGCCCTCAAACATTGCCATTTTATGCCCTTTTTAGATGCTTCTGGGCCCCCTGTTGAGTGTGTATAAGGTTTCTCCTGTTTTTTTTTGTTTTTTGTTTTTTTTTACCAGAAAAGTTCATTAGAAACAACTTGAAAAAAACAACATAAATTGTCAAAAAACATTATTTTTGACGTTTTTTGTCAAAAATAACCACCCTCAAACATTGGCATTTTATGCCTTTTTCTGGGTGCGTCTGGGGCCTCTTTTGAGTGTGTGTGAGGTTTCCCCTGATTTTTTGACCAGAAAGGTGCATTAGAAGCAAGTTGAAAAAAACTGAAACAAAATGGAAAAAACGACGTACTAAAACCCCTTGTTTTTTGTCAAAAATCACCGCCCTCAAACATTAGCATTTTTCCCTTTTTGAATGCTTCTGGCCCCCCTGTTGTTGTTGTTTTTTTTTTTTTTTTTTTTTTTTACCAGAAAAGTGCATTAGAAACAAGGTGAAAAAAACTGAAAAATATGACATACTAACCCTTTACGTTTTTTGTAAAAAATCACAGCCCTCAAACATTAGCATTTTATGCCCCTTTTGGATGCTTCTGGGCCCCCTGTTGAGTGTGTGTGAGGTTTCTCCTGTTTTTTGACCAGAAAAGTTCATTAGAAGCAAGTTGAAAAAAACTGAAAAAACACGCACTCGTGTAGAAAATGAATGAATGAATACTAAAACCCCTTACGTTTTTTGTCAAAAATCACCACCCTCAAACATTGGCATTTTATGCCATTTCTGGATGCTTCTGGGCCCCCTGTTGAGTGTGTAAGGTTTCTCCTGTTTTTTGACCAGAAAAGTTCATTAGAAGGATATTGAAAAAACTGAAAAAAAAAAACGACATATGTTTTTTGTCAAAAATGACCGCCCTCAAACATTAGCATTTTATGCCATTTTGAGTGCTTCTGGGGCCTGTGTTGAGTGTGTGAGGTTTCCCCCGTGTTTTTGACAAGAAAAGTACATTCGATAAATACATACATGCATTAGACACATACATAAAAAAACATACATACACATGAAAACACAAAAACATCACACGAGAGACAAGAAAGACAAAAGCCGACGTGTTTTAAGGCCGGCCATCCAATAATAATCATACATGTCACAACTGCATTGTGAAATGTTCCTAGACTTGAACCTCCTGGGCTGCCGTTGGGCTGCACAAGCTGGAACTTTCTGGATTCCACCTTCCAGCGTCAAGTTGATTCAAGCAGGGAATTCTCAGCATGTCTGCAGACCTTCTGCAGCTGTAACGCTGAAACATGAAGCATCATGAGCTCCCCCCCCCCCCCCAAAAAAGGGCCACTTTAACTACGTAGCTTAGTTTGTTTGCGGATGATGCAGTTTTACATGAAATGAGGCTTTCATGTCAACGAGCTGACAACTGCTGGCTCCATCTAATAGAAGCGAGATGCTCCCCTTTTTGTGGGTGTTGGGGGCGGGGGGGGGGGGGGGGGGGCAATTGGGCCAAATGGCCTGGTGGCATTTGCAGTATTGTTCACTATTGTGGCGGTCGGAGGCCACCTCTCTAATCTGGAGGCTGCTTCTCAATACACAAGTGAAGCAGTCAGGATGGGACCTGTTTGTCTACCCCCACCCTGCCCTCGCCCACTTTCAGACTCTGCCCTTCACCTTGTCTTGGCGGAGTAGATATTCCTTGCATTTTATGCATGGACTGTACAACAGGTTGTGTGAACTTTAAACCCTGTGATTTGAAGCACATTGTCAAGCTATGAAATTAAATCGAGACTTATCCTAACCTTAACCCTAAGTCTAACCCAGGGGTGGGCAAACTACG
This sequence comes from Doryrhamphus excisus, assembly GCF_030265055.1. Classification (NCBI taxonomy): domain Eukaryota; kingdom Metazoa; phylum Chordata; class Actinopteri; order Syngnathiformes; family Syngnathidae; genus Doryrhamphus; species Doryrhamphus excisus. The sequence continues at coordinate 19,488,491 of NC_080467.1, forward strand.
GCCCGGGGGCCACATCCGGCCCGCCAAGTGTTTGAATACGGCCCGTCCGTTCTTTCCAAAGTATTTCATTTAAACTCAACATACGAACTGGCATTATGGCCTGAGCCAACCTTTTGATGGTTTTATCAATTTTGTTATTTGATGTGGTCTGTTGTTTACAAAGTGCTCCTGAAAAAAGGGACACAATAATAATAATAATAATAATAATAATAAAATTTAATATATATATATAAATAATATAAAATATTTAAATATAAAATATTTAAATATAAAATATTTAAATATAAATATAAAATAATAAATAATAATAGCAGATTGCGTGACACTTTTACAGATACAATAATACCAGGTGGACTGTTACGTGTAAAATATATAGTCTGCCCCCCCCCCCCCCCCCCCGTTTTGTTAAATCAATGCGGCCCGCGAGTCAAAAAGTTTGCCCACCCCTGGTCTAACCTTATCCTAAGCCTAACTTTACATCTAAACGTAACCTAACCCTAAATCTATGATGATTCTTTCGGCATCAGCATCACCCCATCCTGGTCCGAATGTAGACCAATATCTGCATACAGTCTTTAACAGTATTGTGTTGAAACTAGTCAGGAACTCCGCTGCTTTGGACACGCCCATCTCCCCTGCTGCTGTTGCCCCGCCCCCTCTATGATGACCAATCAAGTTCAATGGTCAGGCCCCTCAAGATGGTCTCCAACAAGATCTCGCTAGTCAAAACATCTCCTTAGAGCAGCACTTTCTCTCCAAGCTCCAGCGGAGGAACCATGGCACACATTCACGGTGAGGTCATATCGACAATATCACTTTTTGACACTCCTTGTGTATTTGTACTCTGAAAATACCGTGTCTGTGCAGACTCCAAACCCAACACGAGCATGCTGCCCCCGGCCGCCGACTCCATCCAGCAGGGAAGCATTAGAATGACCTTGGAGAACGCTCATCTCTGGAAGTCCTTCCACAACATCGGAACAGAGATGATTATCACAAAACATGGAAGGTAAATGCTAACATTTCTTAGGAGATGTCCTCCAAGCTGACGGGCCTGTGTTTTATTTCAGGAGGATGTTCCCACACTGCAGCGTCAGCGTCACGGGCCTCCAGCCTTTTGCCAAGTACATCATCATGGTGGACATGATTCCAGCAGACACTTTCAAATACAAGGTACCACACAGTCGGTCTTTCACTCCTCGCAGTCTGCACCCAGACATGGACGGGCTTTACATTTCAAAGTCTTCACCGCTTCCTGTTTGCGTACTCTCAGCCGGGAGCCCAATAATTAGCATCCCAATCAATCAGGTCGTCCGTACTTCCAAGTGGCTCGTTCTCTCAGCAGTTTAGGGCCCCATTTGGTCACACGGCAGACTGGATGCCTTTTAGCACCGCCCTGAAAACCAAACACAACACATTATTTTCGGTTAAAAAAATACATTTTTTAATATTACATTAAATAAAGATATTTGTATATACTGCAACAAGTAATGGACAAAATGAATGTAATATTTATAATCTCTTTTCCAAAGTGTGGCGCCATTTTCAGCACATACGGTAGCTCATTTATTATTGTCCCTCTTTATATTCCATGTACTGTATAAATGCATTATTAATGACGCATTCAGTTACATCAGGGTGTCCAAACTTTTTCCAGTGAAGGCCACATGGTGAAAACAAAAGGATGCAAGGGCCACTGTGATATTTTGTAGAGCAACACATGTACAGTAGACGTTGTACATATTTCAAGAAAAAACTACATCTCAACTTTGTGATTAAAAAAAAAGCATAGTATCTGTACAAAGTTTGTAATTTTCAAAAATACATATTATATATATATTTTTTTTCAGAAATATTTCTACTTTCTTCTTAATCTTTGTAAATGACTTTATTCCCTAAAAATCTTTCGCCAGCCTAATGTTCCTCATATTACAGCCCACTTTTTCTTTAATATTTTAAATCTATGCTACTATAATAACATTATGTTTCCTCATATTTGAAACTTTTTTGGTAAAATTGTGACTTTTTCCCCATTCATATTTTGACATTATTCTAAAATTGCATTTTTTTTAATTTCACAGATTTGTTTCCTCTGAATTATGACATTCACCTACTTTGAATTTGCTCTCGTAACATTTGTTTTGCAACCTCATTTTCTGAAAAGTTTAACTTGGTTTTTCTTGTAAAATTTCTGATTAATACTTTTTTTGTTAATTTTTCACTTTCTTTTTGTATAATAACTGCAGATGTTTTCTTTTTTGCAGTTATTTTTCAAAGTTTTGTTAAATTGTATTTTTAGGACATGCCGCGGGTCACAAATGACCCCTGCGTCGCACTTTAGCTAGCCCTGTATTTGATTTGTCCTCTACGACACAAAGCTAACAGCACGTATTGAACGACATTGGGTTGGTTTTAGCAACTAGAACACACTAAATGTATCCGTGTCATCCTGCCATGTTTTCTTGGTATTAGTCTTAATGCTCTGTTGCCATATGGAGTAGTCAAAGGACAGAAAGACATGGCTACTATATCTGCTGGATGTGTTGGGGCACTGGCTCGCTTGCCCCACATGTAAAAATCAGCATTGTAGGAAACAAGAATGTGCGATGATGAGTATTTCTTCTTGTCTTTAGTGGAAAAAGGAGCAGTGGGAGTGGGCGGGGAAGGCTGAGCCTCAGCCCCCATGTAGGTCATACATGCACCCAGACTCCCCCGCACCAGGAAGTCACTGGATGAAGCAGTCTTTGTCCTTTCTGAAGATGAAGCTCACCAACAACACCTTGGATCAGCATGGCCATGTAAGACCCGAGCACCCATCACATCACATGACTTCACGTGGTTCAATTGTATCTGTTTTTACCAGATTATCCTCCACTCCATGCATCGCTACTACCCCAGGTTTCACGTCATCCAGACAGACAGTCCATACCTGGTCCGCTGGGCCCCCTTTCTGTCCTTCTCCTTCCCGGAGATGACCTTCACCGCAGTCACCGCCTACCAGAACCCAAAGGTATGAAGGTGCATTCAAATGATAGTAATAGAGTCATACTAAGAATATGTTTTTCTGCAAGATCACAAAGTTGAAGATTGACCACAACCCATTTGCTAAAGCATTCCGAGAGGGAGGCACACATTCGCAAGGGAAAAGGTAGGTGCAAAATTCCAGGAATGGATAGTAGCATTGGGGATAAACAGGAATATTGAATATTGGAAGTGAAATCATTATGAAGCACACCATCCATCTCACCTGTGACTTTTTGTAGGTGTCGTCCTTCAGAGAAAACATCCCCAGGAGACAGGAAAATTGTATGCAAAGATCCTTCAGGTAAAACCGGTCTTATCCTATACAGTAAACACCCTCATATTATACCAGGGGTGGGCAAACTACGGCCCGGGGGCCACATCCGGCCCGCCAAGTGTTTGAATACGGCCCGCCCAATCTTTCCAAAGTATTTCATTTAAACTCAGCATACAACCTGGCATCATGGCCTGAGCCAACCTTTTGATGGTTTTATCAATTTCGTTTTTTGACATGGTCTGTTGTTTACAAAGTGCTCCTGAAAAAAGGGACACAAGCACATAATAATAATAATAATTATTATAATAATAATTATAATTATAATAATAATAATAATTATTATTATTAGATTATTATAATTATTAGAACTATTATGGTTATTATAATTATTATATTAATGCAAATTATTATATTAATTATATATAATATTATTGTTATATTTGCATATTTTACATAATAATAATATAATAATTATTATTTTAATTTTATTGTAATTATTATAATATTTTATTATTTTTAAAATATTTAAATATAAATATAAAATAATAAATAATAATAGCATGACAATTTTACAGATACAATAATACCAGGTGGACTGTTACGTGTAAAATATATAGTCTGCCCCCCCCCCCCCGTAAATTCTGTCATATCAATGCGGCCCGCGAGTCAAAAAGTTTGCCCACCCCTGTATTATACGGTAAACACGACAATACGATTCCAGACTACAGCGTGTTGTATGTCCCCTCTCAGGCCTGCAGAGGACGCCTTCTTCCACTCAATCAGAAGAGGCCGACAAGAGTCATGCACAGACCATGAAGCGGGGTCCACATCCCAGCTGGTCTAAGGAGCAGGACGCATCAGAGAGTCTACACGGGGAACCCCTGGATCTGCACGAATACGACTACAGCTGTGAGGAGCAGATGGTGCCGACGTCAGTGACCTATCAGCACGACAGGTCGGATTTAAGGTAAGATGGCACATTGGTGGAGTAGGCCAGAAAATAAACTTGTATTATCATTATTAGAAAATGCAGTGGTATATCAGTATTAGAAATGTTTTTAGAAAGCTATATTCTACTTCCTGTAAATTATGCATGTAAAAATATGTGCACATGACATACAGAATTACGTTCAGATATGTCGTACATCCTCCATGTGCGAGATCATACTCCTCTATCATCACCACAAATACCTTATACACGAAAAAAAAAAAAACCTAGGCTTAATATACAGTTGTCTATACAGGATGTTATTTTTATATATGGTAATGGTGTAGTTGGTTTCCTATGTGCAGTACTTAAAAAATACTTAAATAAATATTTAAGTCATTCATTCTCAAAAGTCCTATTTCTTCTCTCGTCATTTGGTACCAGATCAGTGAATTCCATATTTCTGGACTATAGGGTTGATGTGTTGACCTTTTTTACAATACAAATATCAAGTGTATCAATATTGAAGTGCCACTTGGGGTATTTTCTTCTCTTGCGACCCCTAAAAATGTGTTTTCATTGGCTGTCTACTTGTGTTTTGAATGAACTACAGTAAACCTCGGATATATCGGACTCGGATATATCGGAAATTCGCTCACAACGGACAGATAAAAAAGAACCAATTTTTCTGTAATGCATTTCCAATAAAAATTCATTGCATATATCGGATTTTTTATAACGGATTTCGCCTATTTCGGACAAAATCTCCAGTCCCGTTCCAATTTCCCTCACATATATCGGATGGCCGCATCGTGGCCTTTGATCCATCTTTGATCCATGTTCACAGCCAAAGCTGAAGATTATAACATCTTTGTATGAATTACAGACATGTACATGAGCATGTACAACGAAAAAAAAAAACAATTCTCAAATCTGTAGAAATGCCTTCTTGTTGCTATTAGGGAGGTTTAGAAACCAAACGATAAACGTAAGTGCAAACGATAATGACGTCACATGCTATTGAAATGTATGGGAACTTGCCGACTTGTCAATATCCTGTGACGTCATTATCGTTTGCGTTTACGTTTATCGTTTGGTTTCTAAACCTCCCTAATAGCAACAAGAAGGCATTTCTACAGATGAGAAAATTTTGTTTTATTTCGTTGTACATACTCATGTACATGTCTGTAATTCATACAAAGATGTTATAATCTTCAGCTTTGGCTGTGAACATGGATCAAAGAAAGTTCCCCCGTGGCATTGCGCGTCCGTGTAATGAATGTGGCGGACATTTTCCGGTATACGCATATAACGGATTTCGCTTATATCGGACAAAACCAGTGGGAACAATTGAATCAGATATATCCGAGGTTTACTGTAATACCAAATGACAATATGCTATAACGTGAATATTTCTATACTTTCCTCCAGGTCTGTAGAATACACCAGATTTGGGTTTCCCTCCAGTGACGCAGACACATCCCATGCCTTTGCCCCGGCTGACCAGGGCACCCGGCAACATGGGTCCTCCCACCACCACCATCACCACCCCAGCAACACAGCCGACTGGAGCCAGTACCCGCTCTTCTCCTACTCCTGCTGGTGAACCCTGACCCAGAGGAGCAGACAGTGGAGATGTACAGAAGTGTATAAATGTGTAAAATGTTTACAGTCTTACCAGGAGCGTCCATCTTTTTCCTTTATTTTGGCTTGCAAATACACTTTTTTTTTTTACTTTGCATTTTTTCATAGTACATTCATTCTTTGTCATTTATGGGGTAAATTGGGGCAGAACATTTGCTGCCCCACACAGTGTTTAAAAGACAGGGAATGTCGGCAGGAAGACAGTCAGACAAAGGAAATCACAATTCTGATTCCCCAAACCACCCATAATAATAAAAATAATAATCATAATCATTAAATGTGCTGTAAAAATCCTTGCAGCTGAAACACAAAAACCATCGTGGTAGAGAGCGAGGTGACAGACTGTCTTCCAGCACCAAGTGTGGAATTACCAACATGGCCTGGCAAGTTTCCCCCGGCAGACGGCACAAACGTCTGGGCTGTAAATATTTTAGCACACACGCACACACACGGAGAAGCAAATGTATCTGGGACATTTATCAACCTGCCGAGAGAAGAAATGTCAAGTGACACGTTTCTCCATTATGAATTTTACTTAACAGTCTGACTTATTACCTTAAAAGGGGTGCGTATTAAAGCCACAGTACGTGTTATTTTGGTTTCACCCATGGAATGGACATGCTTTTCATGATGCTGAAAAAGCAGAAATGAGATATTATGACAGATGAAATTGTATTAAAATACATCATCTGAAGCTAAAACATAGCAATATTTACAGAGTTGCACCGCCACCGTTTTTTACAGCGCATGCAGAGCCAGATACGAGCTGCTGCATGCTGACCACTCGTGGTACTTCAAACGCAGCTACTGCCAACTGCGGAGTTTATAAAGACGACATCAGGAGGTTGCCCACAGACACAGCTGCTAGCACCCGCTGCTAATTACAGACGCCAGCGGTTATTTGCTTTTGTAGACCACAAACCCGGCAGCTATAAGAGAGACAGCGGTTTCTTGAACAGAGATGTTAAATGGAGATTTCATTTGATCTTTTTAGCAGGAAATAACCAAAGAAAACGTTTTTTACCGGTACAGAAATGTACTGTATGCAAATATGAAATATTTTCATTAACATCAATTTTCAGGCAACATAACTTCCACCATTCGCATCCTATTAGAGATATTATTCATTAATATTGAACCTATTGAAAACATTAGTATTCACTCCAAAAAAAAGTGAAATGAAAATGCCTAATACGATACATGCTGAACTCAAGCACATCTTACCGTCACATCCTGTCTTAAAATAGGCATGTTTTTAGAGTGCAGCACATTACAAACAGGGTTCAATGGAGGAATGGCAAAGGGTGTGGTGCTAATGGACTGGATGATGGCCTGCATCGACTGTCATGCTTTCACAACTAATATGCACACAGACGGAGTGAGAGGAAGAGGGAGAGCGAAAGAAGAAAGAAAGTAGCCCGAGGAGAGGTCAGACTCATGTCTGAATGCCACCAGGCATCAGTGCTGTTAGGAGACATGACGTTAGATCACATTAACTGCAGAGCCAGACTGAATGGGGGGATAGAGGCTGGTGGTTTTCCTCTCCTTCCATGTGGAAGTGGTAAGTTTTTAAGTAGGCTTTTGGCTTATCTGTCCTTCCCCGCTTCGTTTCAAACACCAAGTACAAAAAGGATAGCAGGAGTGTAGGTGGCTAAGGATTATTATTTCGTTATTTCATGTCTACAAGGCTCTGTGTGAAAGGAAAAATGTTTAAATGTCTAGATCCTGTAATTTCTTTGCTTTAAATCTTATCCTAAAGTGTGTTTTTTTCCTAACATGTATTTGGATTGAGAGTTTGAGTCCTGGTAGTCTCCAGCGGAGAGAGCCATGTACAATTGTTGGTGAAACCCTGTGTTTTGCTATTAATGTTTAGTATTTTCTGTTATTATATTAATACAAAAATGAAAATGTACCAAAACACTTATCAAGGTTTTTTAAATATAAATTAAAAAAAGGACCTGAGAGCCATTTTGTTTGTGCGAGGCGTCGAAGAAAACAGCAAACATGCACTCCTACACGCTGCCCTTGAAAAGTTTTCCATCTGCCACGTCTGGGTCAGCTGACTGTCTTTTATTAGCGCTTCATTAAAATTCATTAATTGCCTCCTTTCTCCTGGGCAGAAGCAGAATTAACAGAAGTGGAACTGTCACGTATTGGAACACGAGGCGCTCCAGTTACGCTCAAAAGGACAACACACACGTGCTTTAAAGTAGTAGATGTAAATTTTATTTACTTGTTCTGTACATAAAGGGTCAATACCAGCACAAGTGTTAACCATGGGAAATATTAACACGTGTCAATGGTATAAGAAAATAAAAAGGCACAATTCTTTTAATTCTGAAGTCCAAGACAGGCTTTCCTAGAAGTTGGGAACACAGTAATACTGTTAATGCCATTACTAAACAACTCAGAAGCACGAGAAGTTCCCCTCAAGGAGGGCTAATTGACAGTCAGGGTGTGTATTGCTTAAGTAGTAGGGTCTGATCAAGTCTCATGACGCCACGCTGGTCACAGACCAGGAGGCTATGAAATGAGAACCATGAGGAAATACATGACATAAAGCAGCATTTGGCCACAAGCGTCTCCTTGCACACAGGCAACCAGCAGGCCTGTTTCCCTTTTGTTGAAGGAACACATCCCAGCAAAGAAAAAAGGAGCAAGTAAAAACCATTTCAACCCAAAGCTTTGAGGTGAGGAAGAGGCAGGTTTTTTTTTTTTAGTTATATATGGATTTTTTTTTACAGCAGATAAGGGGTGGACAATCCTATGTTTAAAAAAGAAATGATGGCAACATTCCCATCACTGACATGAGGCCATTTGCATAAAGAGCGCATTTAAATAAAGCTAGTTAAAAATCCTAAATAGACGAGTACATTAAAAACATTGAGAGGAGAATGAATGCGGAAAAATGCATTTATCCCACTCTCTTTTTATTTTATTTTTTTTTAAAGGCATTTATTGAAATGTAATTGGCTGACAGATTTTTGGGGGGTGTTTGTCACCTGCAGAGTGGGTATCCATGGGATGTGCTATAGTGGGAAGTGCTGTAGTGCTCGGGTGTCGCTTGCATTGCAAACAAGCTAATCTTTAGGTACAGCGTTGTTGTGCTCCAAGCCATGCAAAGACACCCCCTCCTACATAAATCCCTGGCTAGTCCATGGCTAAATTGTTGATCAGGTGGCACAAATTTAACAACAACAAAAAAGGTTTGTCCATGACACAAAAATCACATAGCGTGTGCTTAGAATATTAGACTAGCTTCTTGTTAGCTCCTCGTAGCCTGAGTCCATTGTTAGCCCACTTTGTACAAATAATCACTCACAAACGCAACATACACACCCGAAAATTGTCAAGCTGTGTGGTAAATATACACTGTGAACACAAATGTAGAAATGTAATGGAACCCGGTGTAAGAACACTGTTTTGTCAGGGGAGTCAGGTTTTTAGTTCGATCCGAGGATGTAAACAGTCAAAGCCTCTGGCAGCAGCGGCAAAACATAGGAAGAAAGGGGGTGGGCCTTGTCAGGGTACCGCCTCTCAGCAGGAAAAGCACAAAGTGACACTTTGGGAGGGGGAGAGAGAGAAAGAGAGGAAGGTTGGGATTGGGAGGGGGCACCCAAAAGACTCACGTACAGCTCGGTCCAGGCAAGAAGGTTCCAGTCACTTGGCTCGGGTCATTCAGTCACTCTCGTCTGGGTTCTGGGGGTCTACAATTTTCACGTGGGTGAATGGGAAGAGACCCCTGCGCCCGTTCACCTCACCCTCCCACTGACCACTGATGTTCATGCGCGTCACCTTGACTATGTCGCCCACCTGAGGGGAGGAGGAAGAGGGGGCGAGTTAACACAGGACCAGCATAGACAGAATGAGCCTATAATATTAGCATCTCACATATGTCAACAACATATCTGGATAGATTTCGTTTCACTACAAAGGCCCTGACCACATGGGAATGCTCATGGGAATTTTTTTATGCAGGTTTGAAAAAATAACATTTTTAAACACCTTTGTGCCTTCATTCATATTCTCGTGTGCTTGCTATGCTAACTACTAAGAGGATCTTTCGCAGCCTTTGGAAACCTTCACACCACTTGGTTTCCAAACTACGCACACATTTATGTGATTCCTTTACATCTGCAACAATATCTAATAGAATGTAAATGCCTTCAACAAATCATGAGGGTGATGCACTTCTTCAAGGGTAAGATTGCACCGATCAAAACATCATGTCAAATAAGTTGATAGTCTTATTACAACAGCAGCAACCTTCCTACCTCATACAAAAGCACAATAAGCATTTTGTCAAAGCGTTCCTTCAAAGCCATCCTTGTTTCGTCCTGAATAGCCCCACTATGATACAAGCATCCTGACCGTAGCCTACAATGTGTGCGTTCAAACTAACTTAATACATTTTTAAAAAACAGAAATGGTTTAAGCAGATGACTGCGAAGACTAGGGCTGAGGTTCAGGTGGTTGTAACCTCATTCTGTTTAACACTGCATGGTCTTTATCTGGATGAGAGAAGAAGAGCCACACACACACTGAAGCACACGTGAAGACACGCCATTTGTACTTTTAACTGAAGTTCCACTTCAAAAGGACAGCGGGTCACATTGTCTGTCACAATAATCTTTTACGGCACTCCGGAATGCCAAGAATGCTGCAGCCCAAAGCTTTGGTGGGATGCCTGACCGACAACTATTAAGAAAAAAGGTCAGCTGGATCAATCGGTCAAAGAACCACGGTGCACCGAAACTAAGTAACATACAACACATACTTTGTTGATGTACACACAAATACATATACATACATAAATAAATGTGAATATTTAATCGAATTTGATTAATCAAATTGTATGTATTATTGGCCTGATTTAAGCATTTTCAAACATTTATGTGGCTCAATGAATGACACATAAGAATGTAGAAGATGTGGTAATAGCCACAGCAAAAAAACAGGAGCTCTCCCAATGCAAGCGTGTAAGATTGGGAAATGTGTATTTATGTCTAATGTATGCCTTACTAAAATGTTATGTCTTCTATAGTGGATAATATAAATGTAAAGGGGGCTATAGACTTAAAATGGATATTAGTTGCAAACAGAATTTCTATGCACTAACTAAAAAAATATGACATTTATAAAGAATCCTACTTCATAAAATGATCACTCATGATCAATTATTTACAATTGTGCTTCTTTCGACTTCAACTACTTCAGAGTGACGCAACGGGGCCCTGCTGGGTGCTCATAGTACATTTCATATATTTTATAAGTAGGTTATTCTACATTTGCAACAGTGTTCCACAGAGGAAGCATTCAAACGTGTAGATTTATTCGGTACAATCAATCACCGTACCACCGTCGTGGAACGGTATAAGCTGCAGCAAAGCAGGCTATCAATTTTCACAAGTCATTAAACATGGCATCCAGCTCTCTTTTTGCAACTGTTCATCTTTTTTTACTTTATTTTGACAAGACGATCACACATGTTCCTACTAAATATACACCTAAACTTCCATTTGAATGATGGAGCAGAGGGATACATTTATTTCTTGTTTCCTGTGTGGTTTCTTACACTTCCATGCTACATCAAATGATGACACATTCTCCAACACATATTTTGCCCATTACCTACTATTTGCAGAGCTGCTTAATTGACCGTGCAATTGCATCATTACTATTAAATGAAATATCCCATCTAGGTGGCAGGGTAGACAACTGCACTTAAGTAATCATGCCTAGCAGGGTTGGATGCTATTACATGTTCCTTATAATCAAGGCTAGGGGAGAAGACATAGGACTAATAGTGTTGCTGAGTATAAAAGGGAGTAAGCGCCAGTTGATGCAGTAGACATTGGGTCTGCCTTTACAGTGGAGCACCTTGCAACCCTATTACATGTTTCAACATGTTAGCGGGAGTGAAGGCAGATCTGAATGAGATATCAGTCATATCCTGTGCTGTGCAACAGCGCTAATGATAACATTTCAGTGGACAATCTAGCTAGGCTACTCATTTGCCACCAAACTGTAACACAATCTCGACTCAACTCCCACTTTACAGATATCCACATGAATTATCGAGGCTCTTCGTTTGAAAGGGTTAACATTTTTACCTGAATTTAGATCAAATGTAATGTATAGCTCAAATGGGCTAAAGCAGAATTTGGCTGACCTGCCTGTGCTCTGCCAAGAGCTCTTAACAGTCTTGTTATATTTCTAAAGAGTCTAATGCCGATAAGTGATTGCTCCAAAAAGCTCTTGGTGCAACAATGCATTTAGCTCCTAATGCACGAGTAGACAAGCTACATGTGCGTATTGATGACTTGTCAGTTTTGATATTGTGATTGGTGCACGCTCCAGATTTCTGGTTCGATGTAAAATGTAATGGACAAACATTCACACTGAAATAAGGCATATGGCGTTTACCTCCAACGCAAGAGCTGTTTTGTCATAGGCGCAGGGCACTCGTTTCTGGATGGCCTTTGCAATGACGGGTCCGTTCTGCAACGACGGCAGCGGAGTGATGACGGCTCCGGGAGTGCCAGGAGGAAGCGGCGAAGGGGTCTGCGGCTGGGCATAGGCATGGATGAGGGCGTGCGAAGGCTCAGGGATGCCGTAGCTGTTGGAGTTGCGGGATCCGAGGGTGGGCTGGCCCGGGTGGGGCGAAGGTCGTACCAGTTTCTCGACATAGGGCACGGGGATCATGCCGACACGGCCTTCTTTGCTCTTGGCACTCCACCATTGCTCCTCTGGCTTCTCCAAGATGATTAGAATCTCACCCTTCTTGAAGGGGAGGTCCTCTGCGTCGCTGCCAGTGAAGTCATACAGAGTCCGAACATACTCCAGGTTCTCCTCTTGGCCAACCATGGGCTGGATGGGACCACAGACTGTGCTTGGGTACCTTGGAGTTGATGAAACACAGGAGGGAGACATAAGTAATGTAGACTACACCCATGCAACTTTGGATTTTTCTCATGCAAGTAGTTAGTAAACCAGGACAAAATTGTATACTTTCATCAAGGTAAAAAGAGAAACCATGGGTGAGGACCCCCTGCATCATTGAATAATCCAGCCAAATGCTTCAAAGGTAAAGGTGGTTATAGGGGTGTTATATCTTGTGAAGAGGACTCTGATAATGTTATAAACATCTGTCAAAAGGTTGGAAACAGGTTTTCCATGCTACGGCTTTGGAAATATTACATTTATAACAAAGGAACCACAAAAAGACAAATAAAGTTGATAGATTTAGTAAATTTGATGATTGTGAACATTTGCTCCACAATAATCTGTTTATGAAGTTATCATATTGCCCCATATTTATTTCCAGTAGGCAATTGTGCTTATCGCAACATTCGGTAATGATAAATAGTTGTTCTTAATAGAAACGTTCAACTGATGAAACAGATTACTGTAATTTAATTTGCACTCATTCTCATGGGGAAATGTATTAGAAACCTGAATGAATCCAAGGCCAAAGATGGTGTTCAATTCTATGAATCCACCAAACCATGTATACATTTTATGTATTCTAAAGGAGGCTTTTACTTTAACAACCTCCCAAAATGTGGTATGACGCGTATTCTATTCATTTCGGAGGACTCCAGGCTGCATGAGTGGTTGTAGAGGAGCCATGTGCACCATCTTCACATTTGTCTTGATCCTTCATGACATAACAGTCTGCAGTCTGCCTGAAAGTAGGTTACTTCTGATAAAAATAGCCAACCTAGATAAAGTTGATCTGCAGGCAATCTGAGGAGGAGACGACGTGTGTACTTTAATCCTTCCTACCTGGGAGCTGGTTCTATCAGCGTGGTCGTGTCCAGGTAGTGGATTTTGTAGAACTCCAAAAGGGCAGGGAGGTGCTCAAACTCCTGGTCCCCAATCTTAAACCTCTTACTGGGCAAAGAGTTGATGATATAGTGAGAGACTTTGGAGTTCTCAGACACAGACAGCACATAGTCGCCGGGGCAGGTGGACGAATCCCGAACCAGAAACATGCCATGTCTCTGTCCCTGTAACCTATTCTGTGCCTCTTGGCGTGACACGGGTCCGAAATACCAGGCCGAGCGATCAGATGAGTCAAAGCGAGCAGTGGACATCTCTGTTTAAAAATAAATTAAAAAGGTCAGCCAACAGGTGAGGAAAACTACAACCTGGTCTCTCGACTGGGAGTGTTGACGTCACTGCAAAGTGGAGGTTGCAGGGCAGCTCATTCGCCGTGGGCCGCCCCACCTTGCAGGTTGTGGAGCTCCCCTCAACCAAACTACCTGACGTGCTCACAAACAGCAGGCTCGGATCCAACTTTGGACCATATTGTGCTTCCTGTGGTCAGCAGGGTCGAGGAAGACACACAAACAAAAAACTTAACACAAATAAACATGGACGGCCGTCAACGCAACAAATGTTCAATGAAGCTTCCCCTTTTGCTTCCTCCTTACGATAAGATTTTCGTCTAGTAAGTTATCTCCTCTGGTTAGTGTCTGTTCTGAGAAGGCGACGAAGCGGAGGGAGCGGTGTCCTCGCTTAGTCTGTTAATTCCTCATGTCTGCTCAACGTCGCCGGTGGAAAATTATTTAGCAGAATCTTCTCGGGGTCTTAAGGTAAGGCACGCGTCGCGGAAAGGCCTCCTTGAATCCCGCTTCTCGAGTCGGAGCGGACTTTGGAGGCGCCGAAGGAGAAAAATGGCGGCCCGCCACACGTCTTCTTTACCCGAGAGAAGATTGCACAACAGCGGCTGGTCTCGTGCGCGTGCATGTCACGTTACACGGGAGCGGCCGCGCGCGTTCCTCTCCGCTCGGTCGCTTTGGAGTATTTCCCAAATACTTTGTCTTATTCCTCCTCGTCTGCGCTTCCCTACCGATCCGCCGAGGAGCTGGAGTACGAGGCTAAAAAATGGCGACGGGAGGGCAGGTCCCGCTCTTGAAGTGTGCACGTCACTGACGCCCGGAGGGGGAGGTGGGAGAAGGAAGAGAGCGAGGGAGGGGAGGAAAGCGGTGGGCGGGTGACGAGACTGGGCCAGCCCCTCCCCCGCAGCTGTCAATCATATTGCCATGACGCAGCATTGGTGTACTACATTGTTATCAGGGCCTGTATTTTAATAAATGCCATTTCTCGCACAATTTATTATATTATTTATTTTCATAACATTGTGACCTTTTTTGTTTACTTTTTTTCTCTGAATATTTTTACTACATTCACATAAATGTCCTTTTCTGCTGTTATTTTAAAATATTATTTTCCAACTATTTCAACGTTCTAGTGTAAATTTTCTTCTTGTAATTACAACTTCACTTCCATAATATTTAGACTGTATATACTTTATTAACTTAAAATAACTTGACTTGCTTTTCTTCTTGCCACTCACGCGCACAGCAGTGACCTGGAGTGATGCCACAAATGAATGAATGTATGGGAAACGCTGCACATGTTCTATCAGTGCGTAGTAGCTCAAACTGAAAGTGAAACAAAAAATAAATGACGCAGCATTGTTGCATATTAACCAGGTAGTCTTCCATGATGTGGCCACCACCCACACTGGCAACAGTTAGCATGATCATAATTGCCATACTTAAACTGTTGACATCAAACATGAAGCTTAACATAAAGTTTTTTAAGGTGTTAGGTAACAGTGACTAAGCGTGAAAAGCGGCGGTCCAATGCGGTCACCACCAGTTAAAAAAAAGGGGGAGGGCAGCACCGTTCCTCTGCTTTTGAGGTTTCGGTCACCATCTCCCTTGTGGCTGCAGCTGCCTCAACAGAGCAGCTCTAAGCACTGCGACACTGTGTGCATGTTAATGGAGCTCAGACCATTGAGCATCAGCGGCTGTAGGGCTTGCTCGTTCCGTACACCTATGCCAAAACATACTAAATATTTGTTTATCATAGACATAAACAAACACCATTGTGCTTGCTTGTGGACGGAGGACTATGAATACATTCTTTGCATGATAATAAGAACGTTGAAGCAACATTCAGGTATGTTTGGCGGCAGGCCAACTTTTAATAAAAAAATAAAATAAAGTTTTGATTTGATATACTAGCTTCCTTTTGTGTCTTTTTTTTGTCGTCTGACCATTATACCCACAGGAAGTGAAAATACGAACTTGTTTAACAGAGATACACTCTGTCACCAACACTTAAACATCAAAAATAAATGCCTGAGTCAGTCCGCTACCGGAAATATATTCCAGATTGCATTCAGTCATTCAGTGGCGGGGAATAAAAAATGGACCTGAGCCATCCCGCAGGTGGCTGGCGGCGAGAGAGGTGATGATGAGCTGTTATCTTCTCAACGCACTGTCGCCTTGACGTGGCCTCTGTGCACAGCACGAGTCCTCTTCTGGCGCTCCGCCACAGTGGAGCCGATGCTTTGTGTGAGCGCTGGCAGGGTCACACCCGTCCTGGGAGAGACAAGAGGCTGTTGTGTAGGTTGTTTGTTGTGCATTTCTATCATTTCCTCACTGTAAACATTTCTTTAATGACATTTATTGGTATTTTATTTCTTTGATGACCTTTTAATTTATTTCTCAAGTACCCTGAAAAGCGCCATCAATTCAATAAATGTGTCATAACAGCCATTAAAGATCAAATATGTAGGCTTAATGCAGAAGATATATATTCATATTTACATACGTTTTTGTCGTTTGCAGACCCAGTCTAGGAAACATGTTGATGTCTGAGGATTTGCTGGAAAAAAAAAACATAATATAAGAAAAGTCAGGTAAATTTTATGGTCTCTGATACTTTACCTGGTGCTATCAATGAGGTATGTTTTGGTCAGATTGTAGTTTTCTGGGGTGATCTTCTTGTTGAGCATAATGTCTGTCAGCAAAGCCTTGTAGCGTATAATCTAGAAGGCACAGTGAGGTAGAGCAGAAGGTTTATTTTATCACGAGAAAACAGGAAGCTTTCCGACTCTGGAAACGTACTTCTTGAGACTGTAAACTGTTGGTGTTGTAGAGCTGCCGGATGAGGAGCTCACACTCCCGCAGGTTGGAAGCGCGGGGAGGATGGGATGATGGATTGTTTTGAACTTGTCTAGGCTGTGCTCCCGGCATCTCTGAGCCACGGTTAGGTCTGCAGTGTCCCACATTAGATAGATTATCCATCAGTGAGCTACAGATAGACATTTTATGGGGCCTATTATAATAGGGCCTATTATAAGTCAAAATGCATACTTAAGCAAATGTTTTATATTCTTGGCCCACATGAAGCAATTTCATGTTCATGAACTAACATAAAAATATAAGGCATGCAAAAGACGCATACAAAGACACGGACGTAATAGTCAACGCTGGTCACTAGGTGTCAGTAATGTTACTGTAATATTCTGTGAGATACACAAGCACCAGACGTGCTTCTACTGCAGGTTTTAATGATCTCACAACAGGCTAAAACATGGGCCACAGTTTGTGTTGGGCTACTAAATCATGACAAGCTGAAACTGAACTCTGAACCCCCAAACTCACTCTGCTCCCTAGAGAACATGACATGAGCACAAGACGTATGTCTTAAATTGCTTATGTATGCTTGTTATGTTATATTGGGTAAAATGAGTGTAAAGGTGACTATAGGGGTGTTAGTTCTAATCTAGGGGGCTCTAATAATGTTGAAAAAACATTTAGAGGGTTGTAAACTAAGATTCCTTGTTCATAAATAAACATTTTTAAGCTGTGTGAATCCCAGCATCGGGGTTAGATTTTGGGCAATACAAAATAATAAAATGAGAAAAAATAAAAAAATAAAAATAATATAAAATGAATAAAACAAGCAATTAAAAAATACATAATTGGTGACTAATACAATTCTCTCTAGTCTGACTAACTTGAGATGTGTTGGGAATTCACCTGAGCAAATGGGTCTGTGAGGGTCCTTTTTCCTGAGTTGCTGGACCAAAAGCCACGTGACTGTTTTTTTGACCTATACAAAGAACAGCACATGTTATCATTTGACTTCTGTGTGGGCACCCAGTTTGTTACATAAAACTGAGACAATGTACGAAAACCCAAGCAAAACCTTTTGACGGAATTCAGGTCAACTGGGCCCCGACAAATGAAGGTACTCTGTGAGTGCTGTATTTTTGTAAAACCTCTGTAATTAAACCTCCATCTCACCTTTTCTACTTGACTTGGGATCATCCATGATCAGCTTGTACTTCAACTCTGCAACATCCATATGACAAAAGGGACATCAGGGGTTCATGATGGAGGAAACAAGAGGCCTGTTAAATAAACTGAAACACTGAAACCGGACTTAATGTCTACATCCAACAGACAGGACAACAGTGCCAACATACCCTGATTAAATACCTTTTTGCATTTAATTATCAGGAGCAAGATAGATGTGGAGTCATTGCTTTTGTCTACTAATATGAAAATACTCTAGGATCTTATAGTAGGCTCTTTCCTTATGCTTTTATTTCGAAGCTTACTTGGCACAGGCAGGAAGTCACTGCGTGCACGAGCCCAAGTGCAGAGACAGCTAGCTAAATGCTAAAAAGTAAAGTTACTCCTCACCTTTGTTCTCCCTTCTAAGATATTCCACTTCTTCGTGAAGCTTCTCCAGAGTGTGTTTATGTTGTTGCTGTAAGAACTCAATATTCCTCTGTAGCGAGGTGACCCGGGGGTTTGAGTCGCCCTGACCGGACCCAGCTGTCACAGCCCCTCTCGGCCCCTCTCTGTCCCTCAGGGCAGGCACATTCAGTGGCTGCAGGCGGTGCAGCGGTAATCGTCGTGGCGGGCAAGGAATTCCGAGACGCCCGACTCGGCTCCACTGTGGCAGGTGTCGCACCGGCGGGAGATTATTGTTGGACATGGCCTTGCTTCATCCGGCTAGCATCGGCATTAGCCCCGTCTTCTTGTTAGCAAAGTAGCGGCAACTTTGTAAGCTAAATCAGATTAGCAACATGGTTGTTTGTTTTCTTAGATGCGGACAAACAAGTCGGCATTGTTATTGCATTTAATTACAACATTAATACACTACAACAGTGCTCCATATAACCAGACAGACAACTTAAAACTGCCCTACGTTCGGACGCCAAGTTGCTATGGCGACAGTACCCTTCCGTTCACGAGGCGTTCAATTTACCTCGGATTCACAATGACACTCATTGTTTCGTATTTAAAGTATTTAAACACACGTATTGGTACGACACAGATATGAAATAAATATGTTAAAAGTTCACGGTATTTATACATGGAAACGTCAGGACCACGTCCGTACGGATATGTTGCCCAGCTCTTGTGTGTGACCAAGCTTGAGACCTATACTGGTTCGCAATTGTAAAAAACAAATAAAATAAAAATTAATAATATTGTACTATTAGACCACATGTTTGCGGAATATCTTAAACGTTTTGAGTCGGAATGTTTTTCCCTATATACACAGGAAATTCCTAGTTTTTGAGAACCGAGCATTGCCCGACGTGACCTGACGATGTCCAATCAAAGGAGGTGTAAACAAAGCATTTTGATTGGTACAGATTTTAAGGGGCGATACTAAAGTAAGCAATTATACAATACTAACTACATTGCACTGCACTGCATATATAGTAAAGTAAATAATCTAAGTAAGCGAATATTAAATTGACATTTTCACATTTTGTTTTTTGGCCCAAAAAAGAGCCCTGTATTAATTATGACAAAATGTACCTTAAAAAAGTAATGTTTATGTTATTTAATCAGTCCGAGCAATGTTAATTGGTTCCCAAGAGGTAGGCATGCCAGTCTCACTTGATGTGGAAAACATGACTTTCATCGCTAAATATTTACAAAATGCTGAGCATGTCTCCAAGAGAGTTAAGGACAGAAAAACACAAAATCACTGCAACATGACCATTCCTTTAGCTTTATTTGTGTTGAAACTAACAGTAAGGGTTATATTCACACACAGGAGACATTGAGATAGTGTCTTGTCATACAGATGACAACATGAAAATGCCTTGAAGTCTTTTTCTTTGGGAAAAAAAGAAGAGATGGTATGGTACTGTTCCCTCAACACCTGCAGATCCATAAATACAACAACAGCAATAACTTAATTTACATTTCCTAGAGGCGATAGCGCACATGAAAATGACAACAGTCACAAAGTCAAATCTCTGGACACCTCATGGGAGAGTGCGAACCTTCACGATGGTTACACTTCATCTTTATCGTCATGGGATGCCACGACCGTGACAGGAAAGTCGGCATCCTGCTCAAGGACATACAGCAGAAAACAACACGTGCCCCAACCTCTACCTCCTCATCGTTTATCTCAATGCCTGCACACATTTTCTTCATGGTGACCCCGAGCTGAGACGGTAGTAATTGGGATGGCCAGTAGGAACCACTGTAGGGAACTATAAAAAGTGACACATGCATGGGTTTTATTTAGTAAAGAGGTCATCGCCACTGGATACTGACTGAGCAGGAAGAGAGGTGGGGCCCGAATGATATGATATTAGGAATGTACAATTCAAACAACCATTAGACACATGCTCACAGCTGTGAAGGAAGAATATAGCTGATTTTATCTTTTTTATGACTAAAGGCCTCAAAGCAAATAGACAGTATAAGAGGGGGAAAAAGGTTTCTTGCATTCTTCTCTACCAACAGTGCTACTATACTGGATCTCTGTGTAAACTATCTTTAGCCTTTCAAAACAGGAACTGCCTTATAAATACAAAAAAGGAAAACGTAAAGAAAAGTAGTACTGGGCCTCATGGTAGAAGGAGGGTGTGAAGGAGAATTAGGGCCACACTGGGTAACAGCTTGAGTAAAATGATGCAATGTTAGGAGAAAAAAGTTGTAATATCACAAGAATAAAAGGCAGAATTCAATCAGAATATTGCGAGAAAGAAGTCGAAATGTTACGAGAACAAATCTGTAATATGCTGAGAAAAAATATATATTTTAAGAGGAGTAATTTTACCTGGTTAATACATACTGGGTTAATGATAGAAAAATAATAATTATTGCGATTATTTTATTGTAATAGCACACTTTTTCCTCATCATGACGAAAATCGTATTATAGCAAAAAATCGTGACATATGATATGTTGTAATATTAAGTGAAAAAGTTGTCATGTTACGGGAATAAATTAATAATATAAAAAAAGAGAAAATTTCAAAATAAATACAGAGTTGATGATGAAAAAAGTGCCTGCGATAATTTGAGTCAAAATAGCACAACTTTTCCTCGTAACAGGAGGCGAAAGTTGTCAACCTTGTACGCATACATTTGTACTATTATAAATGTCATAGTATTACAAGAAATAAGTCTTAATATGACTAGAACAAAGTGGATATTTGAACAAAAAGTTGTAATATTAAGAGTATGTTTATAATATTACATTGTCCTGTTAAGAGCAGAATAAAGTGGTAATTTTACCCAGTGAATTTAAAAATTCCCACACAAACGCAACCATCAGACCAGCAGCCCCCAGTAAATAAATTCCACATCTTTGTGATTCCTGTTTTCACATAATACCAGAACTTATTTCTTGTTATGTTACAACACAAACAAAAGTCATCATTGTAGTTTTCTTTTTTCTTCTCCAGTGTGGCCCCCCTCCTCCTTCGTAACCAGAGGACGTGTTGATCCTACCCGTGGAGTCAGAATGAGCTAATATTCATTCATGTGTGTTACAGCAACAGCAACATTCGCTGCACTGTGGCCATCAGTCAGAATCACAACCAACCCCCCTCCACACACACGCTAACATGCAGGCAGGCAACATTACGTTAACATTGACCATTTCCACCGGCCCACAACTGAGGAGAGTAAAGGGGATTCGACAGAAAGAATCCAGATAAAATATTTAACATCAGCACTCCAAATCAACACTAAAAAAAAAATCAAGACAGAATCTTCACCTACTGACTACTCCGCAGCAAAACAGCCTTTTTTTTTTTTTAAACCCTCCTCACCGTAAAGCTTTTTTTTCATATTTTCTTAAGAAAACACTCACTGCATCCCTCTTGTTAATGGACACTCTCGCACCTAACACACAGTAACTATGATACAACTGCACTCCATGTATGGCAGTAGAAACAGAAATCAGTCAAAGTATATTGAAATAAAGCAAAGAAAACAATACTTGACATGTGTCGCATGTTCCACTCTGTACAGTACTTCAACAGTGCAAAAACATTCAGGCATGAGCGGCCGAGCAGCAGCCTAAATCCTAGCAGACTAACATTCAGACTGATGTTGACGCGGCTCCTCTCCTGTCCTATACATTCGCCTTTTTGATTATACGTGCTTTTATGCTGACATGATTGACAGATACAATGATGCAATGACGACGTGGAACAATGGGAGGGCAAGGGGGCGACTACGTACTGGACACAAGAAAACATCCTGTTTTTGGACCCACTTCTTCCACCTCCTCCTCCTGCGCCAGTCTCTCTTTATTAAAAGCAAGAAGAGTCCGTAAAGTGTAAATGTAAAATCAAAAGGTATTATAAAAAGTACTCGCTTTTCGTGGTTTTGGCAGCAGTTGGTCTAATAAGCGATTGTATGCGCCTCTGGTTGAAGCAATGTACACTGTCGCAGGCAAGTCCTACCTGGTTGAAGACGTGGTCTCATGTGGGCATACATGTGACAATGATACCTCCATCTGATGAATCGTGAAGACTCATCAAGTCACCCGCTTGTACATGTAGCCCGCTCAATCTTCAACAGTCGATACAAATGTCACGATCTCTCACGTAGGGCTTTCCAGTCCAGGTTCAATGGATGGCAGAAGCTCGGGATCTCACTTTTGTGAAAGTCACGATGAGATGATGAAGTTTGTCAATAATGTGCCGACAGATGACGTGTCGTGTGCAGACTTCTCACACACAGAGCCCAGACTGCAAGGCGGTCAGGCGACGCTCTATACACTCTTTACCTGCGCAGAGAAAGAAGAGGGTCGGCTGTGCCGCTACGGGCCTCGGTGACGCTGCTGATTTGACGTGAACTTACATTTGCTAACACTGAGGATGTCTTCCTGTTCAGTGAGCAGAAGAGACAGTCCCTCCATCAGCAAGAGGGCTTTGTGGTAGCGCTGGATGGATGCCTCCCCCTGGTGGAACATCTCATCCAGAGCAGCAGACTGAACCTGCAAGTCATCACAACAACATCAAGCCATTTGTTTGGCTCCTGTGGAGTGCAATGGCCCCTCCATCGAAGAGACCAAGGAAACCTTATTCGAGCATATGGAAGAGAAGAATGCAGATTCTTTGGGCCCATGGTGTCAAACAGAAGGGACATCCCGTTGAGATGTCCCTTCTCAACGGGACAACATTTCCTATTTCTGGCTCCCGATTTTCGGTTTTTGCATTTGTCCTCCCCATTTTTGCCCATTCAAAGCATGCAGAAAATGCCACATTTTGCTTTTTTTCTATAAGCGTGCTGTGCATTGATATCAAATGATGTGTGTACGTCTCCATCGATGTTATTATTTTACTTTATCTATGTAAACATATGGCTCTTTAAAGGGGTAAAATCCCCAAAATACAATTTGTGTTTGATATGTAAATTTCAGACTTGGGGAGTTTGTAAAAGATTGACTTGCTTCAAGTGGAAAAAAATGGGTCAGGATTTTGGAAAGCTGACATTTTTTTGCCGTTAGGCACAAATAAGTGAGGATATTTAAAGGACTAAACGATTTAAATAGTCTCTATTATAAAGTACTATAAGGCTGACGGGATGCATGACAAGCCTTCAGGGCGTTTTCACATATGCCAAGTTTGATTTGGTTCAAAGGAAATCTGGTGTGAGAACAGTAAGGTTTGTTTGAGCCGCATCTCAAAAACACACCAAAAACTAAACGTCACAAATGCCAAAACAAACAAACAAACAATCAAATAGGGCTTCTTTCCCTTGCTTATCTGGCTTACCATCTGCACAGTGTGGCTGAAGAGCAGCCTCTCAGCTGTGATGGAGGTGATTTGGTCCATGAGACGCTGCTTCCTGGAGAAGAAGCGCTCCAGACGTGTGCTGAGAGAGCGGCACGATGCCACGCTGGACTTGTACAAGTCATTCAGCCTCCTCACCACTGTGAAGCCAATGTAAAAAAGATGGTAACTCGGCTTGAGGAGCTGCGAAATTAGACGGCTAATTACTGTGGACAGCTCATACCTTGTTTGACTGTGGCTGAGGGGTAAAGTTTGCCCTGTTTCACTCGCTCCATGGCTGTGTGGATGGCAGTGGACAACAGCTCTGCAGTCTTAAGGTAAAGAACCAACTGTTCCGCATGACTGACAAGACAAGAACACACAACAGCACCGTGTTGTATTAGCAGGCAAACTAAACTGTGTTCTGCGTGCTTCTTTTGTTACGCGTGCAGTATACACCTCAAACCGTCCATTCTTTAAAGTTTGTAAGGGTCTAGAGTAAAACAGTGTCCCAGACCACTTTCTGCTGTACAATCTGGTATTCTATTATTAAAACTGTCATCTTATTGCTGACATATTGTACTGAGTAACCAGGACAGACACACGCACAGTGGAAAAACTGAATTATTAGACCAGTTTCTCATTAAGCAGCCATTCGTGTCTTCAATCAATCTTCAATTCTCCCCCAATGGGAGGATTTTTGTCGCCAAATTGCAGTTATTATTATTTTTTTAAAAGCCATCCAGCTAACATTCATTCATTCATTTTCTACCGCTTATCCTCACGAGGGTCGCGGGGGTGCTGGAGCCTATCCCAGCTGTCTTCGGGCGAGAGGCGGGGTACACCCTGAACTGGTTGCCAGCCAATCACAGGGCACATATAGACAAACAACCATTCACACTCACATTCATACCAGACAATTTGGAGTCGCCAATTAACCTAGCATGTTTTTGGACGGGGAGAACATGGAAACTCCACACAGAGATGGCCGAGAGTGGGATTGAACTCGGGTCTCCATCCAGCAAACAGCGTCAAACAAAAGAAATGTTCATCATGGCTGATGTCCTCACCTCCACTCTCGGCTCAATGAGCTAATCTGATCTGCCACCAGGCTCTGCTGCTGCGGGAAGGCGGGGTGAGAAGCGTCACCCGGCACCCCCATCAACGCGACGCTGCGGGCCCCAGCCACCTCCATCAGACAGTAAGCGAAATCCAATGTGAAGCGCAGGCTCTGTACGGTGTCGGTGTGCTCTTGCTGCACCCCCCCCCCCCAACATATACACACACAGAGACAGGAGACACACAAACGATGTGAGCGTTTTAAACAAATGGCAGGGTGCCATTTAAGTGCTGTGTCTACAACGTGTCCACTATCTGTTAACTGCGAGGGGCCACAGCGTGTTTGACATCAAGTTCACGCTCATCATTCTCTGTAGGCACACCCCCCCTTGTGCTTTGTGGACCTGGGCCCTCGCAGCATCCCTCTTACTTTTTCCTTTTCATAATGGAGCAGACTCCATTTTTCTGTCACTTTGATGAGTTGTGGAGGAAAGCCTTCATCTCACCTCCATCAGGGTCTCCTCAGGCAGCTCGGGGGCCTCAAAGGTAACTCGACCGCCCATGTTGGCCGTGATGGGATCAAAAAAATTATAACGAGGGCTGGAAGAGGCGTCAAAGCCGTCCCCGTAGGCGGCTGTCTGCGGGTAGCGG
The DNA here is from genome assembly GCF_030265055.1 of Doryrhamphus excisus. Lineage (NCBI taxonomy): Eukaryota > Metazoa > Chordata > Actinopteri > Syngnathiformes > Syngnathidae > Doryrhamphus > Doryrhamphus excisus. The sequence goes on from NC_080467.1 coordinate 19,513,933, forward strand.
CTGGTGAAGGAGCCTGCAGGGCTGACTGAAGCAAACGAGCCTGAAGTGAGAAGAAATAGAGATGGCTGAAATTTTACTCTCCAATATGTTGGACTGCGATAAAAAGCAAGCACCTTTCAATTAACTCACTCGAAGAATTTAAACCCGCTTGCATTACACAGAATGATGACAACTCTTAGCTCTACCGAGGATACCGATGTTGGAATTAAAAATCTAAAAAGAATCCTACCCGAGTACTTTCTCTGTCTGGATGCCTGAGGCGGGGTGCTGCCACTGGGAGGGGAGCCGATGGTGAAAACCACCTGTGCTGGGCTGCAGGAGCTCGGTCCAGGACATGCTCCACCACCTGAGGGCACCAGAGGGGGGGGGGGGCATTTATGTAAGTGGTGGGAGTTTTTCTTAACAGAATTGAGTGACACTCCCTACCTGCTATGTCGATAGCTTTTTCACACGCCAGGTTTTCCGTGCTGCCTCGGTCACTCACCGGTCCTCCTGGCCCAAAGGCCGCCATCAGCAACATGTCGGACAGCAGGCCAGCGCTTTGAGATCTGTAACACAACACGAATCTGAGCAAAACACCACTGGTGTCCTGATTCTACAGTGTACAGTGATTCATTTTGAATGATGAGTAACACTTTCACCTTACAGAGCGTCATACACGTACATGTTTTTTAAACTCTATTAGTCAGAATGCATGCACATGCACTTTATTCCCGCAGATCATTTAAATCATTCCCTGTTTGGTGCAGTTTTAAGCTGGAAAAACATCCACAAGGTGGCAGAAGAACTTTCCCACAGTAATACAAGCTATACAGCAACTAGGAAGTGAAAAGGCATGGAGTCTTACACATGAGATTACACATGGAGAGGAAATTGCAAATAGTTCATAGTGTTATATTTTTAAATAAATAACATTTCATGTAAAAAAAAATATATATATATATTTGTGTCAATGTGAAAGTTATGCTTGAAATGTATCTTTTCACAAAAAGCTGTTTTTCTCCCGTTTTTAGTCAGTAACTGATATTTTCCTGAAACTTACCCATGTTCTACTGCTGATTACTAAAAAAAGAGAAAAAGGTCGAAGCAAACCTTTTTTTCTGATGAAAAATGAGAGTCCAATATTTATTTTGGTATACACCATGTTTATGTAGCCCTCGAACATAATATTCGGTGACACAATCATCAAAAATTGCCAGTACCAGGAGGGACAGCCGGGCTTACTTTTCCAACTTCATTCTCAGGCAAACAGACGAGTTACTGTGCAACAGTATTTAAATAATAGTAGTTTTGTACAGCTGCGCCCCCCCAACTTAAAAGTCACTCTAGTATAGTCCCACTGTGGTTGGATTTTGCCAATAAGTGTAAGAATGAAAAACGACAGCTATTGCTGCACTGTTTACGACTCCCTAATAAGAACAACATGGTTTATAATTGAGGGCAGCGACTGCCATTTCAGCCCTCACCTTCCAAATCCCCTGGTATCGTCATTCATCCTGTGGATGCAGTGTGAAGGCTGCGGGCCCTGCGTGGGCGCCGGCTGTCCTGCGTCTCTGGTCTCGACCGGTGCAGTCCTGCTGCTGGGAGAACCCATGGCCAAACACTGCTGTGTCAGGAAGTTGACGAGGTTTGGAGAGCTGGGGGGCCTGGGGAATTCAAATGGAGGCATGGCCTGGAAATAAGAGGCAAAAGAGAAGACATGAGTATGAGCATTGTTTTAGCAGCCTTGTGCGCCTTAACTGAACACACAATGATTACCCTGGAGGGGGAGCCCAGGATGGTGGGAAGGGGGCTTCGCTGCATTAGCTCGCTGAGGCGTGGGGAAGAGTGTAGGGGGCGGACTGTCATCAGGCCTGCCGTGGGGACCACCACCGGGTCTGAGTGCTGCTTTCGAATTTTTTGCCTTCCGCTACCGGTGGTGCACTCCAAGAGACAGGGGGCGCTGTGGAGCCGTGTGCCCAGGCCCGTGGAGGCGTGGGGGTGCTTTTGAGCAGTGGGCCTCGATTCAGCATGCTGAGCAGCTGCAAGGTAAGGGGGCGGCGGGGGTAAAAGGCAGGTCAGGAGATCTGTAGCATTGGACAGCAGACAGTATAACATTGTGAAATATTATGCAGGACAAATAAACCACCCCCTGGAGAGCGTGTGCAGACTGTGACTAGAAGTGAAAGCGTACTAGTGCTTATGTATGTGAGGAAGGCTCAGGAATCATTGGACTTGAATGTGAAAAAACTGCACGGCTAACTACATCTTAAATCACATGGTGGGGCGTCTGCAGAGAATCCTGGCAGAAACCTGTCATTACTTTTAATTCATATCATTTATTGTATACACACACGACTTTGTGATGGATAAAAACAGATATTAGAAAATGCTGTTGGGCCAAATGAAGAATGCATGTTAACATATATAATGAAAAAACACAATATATATAATAAATCAAAATAAATACATTTATAAATTTCAACAAATGAAAATATTTTGAATAAAAAATATATATATGTACATATGAATATATTAAAATATAAAACATTAAATAAATAATATTTTTATATATTACATTAAGGGAGTCTATCTATCTATATACATTATATATATTACATTCATTATACTTAACATTAACATTTATTTAACATTAACTTCACACATACAGTTTTTAGCCATCAAAAAGTCATCAATCAATTTATAATTAAAATTCTTTCATAACAGGCGAGGATGGGATTAGAGACTGCTGATAAAAAATACTTAAAAAAACTATTTTCGAAGCAACTAATCCAAGACAGATATGAAAACCCTCCTTTAATTAACACAATTGATATGACACATTATTTCAGGCTTCTGACAACGAATGCTTTTGATGCCGATTTGCTCGGTGAATGCTTTGTCTCTATTAGGCTGCTTACATAACATCTTTGACTGAGCTCCTCGTTATCTCTTAAAAAAATAAAGGAGGGCAACATTGATCTGCAGTTAAGACTCTCATAAAGACAATCAGGTGCTTCTCGGAAGGTAATAAATCATGATAAAAATCGTAAAATCAGGGCAGAGTTATGGCGAAGTAAGATTATGTATTAAAGTAAAAAGCAAACTACCTTGAGGGGAGAGCTGAAATGGTCTCGCCCCTCCCAAGGAGAGCCTTCGGGTGGTGGTCACTGTTCCGTAAGGTGGAGAAGGCCCGGTTCGAGCAAAGCCGACCGGGCTTCCGCTGCTACAGCGATGCACCGGGGTAGAGAGCCTAACAACATCAAGTGGGTGCATGTCAGTTAAAAACTCTTGGAGGACAAATTGGCATATCAGTGCTTATTTTGGTGGGCACATGCCTTGGCGAGCCTTCTTGCTTGGTGGTATAAAGATGCTGCTCCAAGCGTTGGTAGTTGTGGACCTGAGTGGGAACGGGGATCGGCAGGGAGTGACCGTGGCTTCCGCTGTGACCGGCGTAGTTACTCCCCGAGGACTCACCAGGCCTGCCAGGAACAGTCAAACGAAACAATAAAATTCCCCCAAAGACCCAATTAGATAAGAAAGAAGTGCACATATGACCGGGAATGCTTGGTTGTAGTTTACAACTGTTTCACAAGAGAAAAATTCGAATTTGGTACCTATTGACAGCCTGTGAATAGTCCTGTTATGTAAATGCAGTCTACAAAAATGACCGAAAACACTGTCATGTACATGCCAGGCCAGTAGAGGGCGACGCCAATTTGTAAAGTACTCTTATGTTTACTCTCATTGTAGGAACTAAAAACAAATTCAATTGGCCTGAAGTTAGCTTCATAGGCTTGAAGAATGCATTTTTTTTCCTTTATTTTTGTCAAGTAGCTGCGCCGCCCCTAAAGTGTTGTTCAAATGGTCTTTGGACAACAACAACAGATTTTATGCAAGTTGGCCATAATGGCGGTACACTTTACCGCAGGGGTGTTCCAAGCACTAACGTTCATACGCCACTGAGTTTGGAGTATGCTTGAGTCAATGCATTCCTCTCTGTGGTGTTACCTGACACGACTTGGGGAGCCACTATAGGAGGGCGAGTGTGGTGGCGTTTTGGCTTGGACACACAAACCAGCAGAAGTCAGCAAGGAGCTAGATGGGCGAGGAGGGTAAGAAGAATTTCATACGAGAGAGATGATTAGATGCATTTGTTGTCTATCACGATGGAAGAAGGAGAGAAGTCAGATGCTTCTTACCCGCTGTTCATCAGACTGTCCTGCAGCACTTTGCTCTCGCTCGTCAGCTCAGCCGCTGCAGGAGATAACCACATCATCTTATATTTCTATGATCTGTTTTTAGGACAAGTCAGGTGCTCCATTTAGAGCACATCTAGAGCGGACGTCCAAAGGAGAAAGAAATCTCTTCTTACGGTTGAAATGAGCAGGCACTATGACAAAGTCATCCGTGTCACAGGAGGAGGAGTTCTTGCTGCTGCCGCCTCCTCCGGAAGAATCCTTGAGAAGAAACCCAGTGGCCTCCTGAGTGGGAGAGGCCAGTGCTTTGGCACGCAAATGCTGAACCTCAGCAAGGGATTGCTGCAGAGGCCCGGAAAAGAATGGAGCATGAACAGTCAAAGAAGGGCAAGACAATAGTGTGAAAGTGCTTATGCGAGGAGGGGAAGGCTAATGATGCGATGACCTGGGTGGCCCCCTGAGGCCACACAGACTTCCACGTTAATCATTCACACACTGCAGAGATGATAGGAGACAAACCGGAGGAGAAGCCAGGTGGGAGGTGGAGGAGCTGCTGCAAGAGCTGGCTGAAGCAGAACTTGGGAAGCAGGTCATGGTCACAGTTGGAGTTGCTGTGGTGGCAGCAAAAAATATACAAGGTTCAATCTCTAACTGCTCTACATTACACAAGTATTATACCATTCAAAATATATATATATTTTTTTTTTAATGAAAATTGTAACTTACTCTTTTTGATGGATGAGCTGGCGGCCTCCAAGAATGGATGTGAAAAAAACTCATCTACAGAAAACAAAAGATGTGACATGAGTGGGAGGTTGTGTCTACACTGCCTTGATGGATGATTAGACTAAGGGCGATTATTACAACATTATTTATAAAGCACTGTAACCTCTAGATTCACTCAAACCAGGATTTTTATTCCCAGCAGAGATTATATTCAACAAATTCCTTTAGCAATATTTTGATATCTTATTCATTTGACTTCTTTGTAATGCCTGGTTGCGTCAACAAAGTTATTTCCTGCAAATCATCTACAAAAGTACAGTATCCATTAACCAGCTTGTTTAAATACAATAAATAAGGTGGAACAAATAAGACAACAAAGCCCGAGGCTCAGAGCTAAAACCTTCTCCACCACATTGTGAAACTCAAGCCCAGGGGCCATATCAGGCCTGCGCTGCAATTTCATCACAAACCTTCAAAAATCAAATCTGAAAAATGGATCCATTATGTAGATCCCTTGTGATGAAAGTACACAGACAAGCCTTCTATGCTTGCAATGCCAACCATCTCCACTCGTTATCGGTTATACAGTATCAGTGCGGGTTTGCCTCAAGCCTTCACTGCATTTACAGTGCGCGTTCACTAACCAAAGTCCATGCGGTCCTTGTGATTGCGCTGCAGCAGGCCCCGTAAGAGATGCCTCAAATGGCTGGAAGTCTCTCTGGGAATGCTGAAAGACAGTAATTGTATTGTAATAATCACCCAGGGGCCAAATAGGGGAAAAAGAAAAGACAAAAACAATAAAAAAAAATAAAATGTTACTGCTCAGAAATTTTGCAACATAAATGTAAAAATAATACAAATAATAAACATTTTTTTCCCTCCCACATTCCAAAAACATGCTAGGTTAATTGGCGACTCCAAATGGTCCATAGGTATGAATGTGAGTGTGAATGGTTGTTTGTCTATATGTGCCCTGTGATTGGCTGGTGACCCCCGCGACCCTCGTGAAGATAAGCAGTAGAAAATGAATGAATGAAAAAAAAAAATCTCTTCAAATTTAGACTTTCTTCTGGTGAAATTACTGTTGATTTTTACATTTTAAAATAAAACGGGTCAATAAAAACAAACAAACAAAAAAAGCAGCGGGCCACACTTTAGACAGCCCTGGAATTTAAAACAGCCACACTCCAATTAGCAGATATTTTCAACCTTTTCTACTTACTTGGGGCTGAGGTTCTTGTTTTTCTCATAGAACATCCTAAGATCCTGGGGGCTGCTTGCCTAAAAAATGACAACAAAAAAATAATAATTAGACACTTTGACTGCTGAATTAATGTTAGGACCTTTAAATAAACGGCGGTACAGGTACGGTGTCAGAGAGGACCAGGCAAGAAAGACGTTTCTAGGTAAATGCTCGAAATGAGTTTCTAAGATATGATTCTCAATGGACGACCCAACCTGCATGGAGAGCATTTTACCACCAGCTGAAGTGACATTTCATTAACTTTGAAGTTGACGTGTCACGATGGAGCTGTGGGGTACCGACATTAACATTCACGGGGAGCAGTGCACGTTCTCCCAGGTGAGGTCCAATATTTGCTCTCTTTAAGCTCTGCTTTTTGGCTCTATTAGCTATCTAGTGGAGTACTTATTTTATGAAGACATGCCCCGTTGTGATCATTAGCACGTCAGTCACTTCAGCGCTCATACAACGCTTATTTCGTCTCTTGTGTAGCGTTTCTTCCTACCTGGAAGGGAGCCTTCCCAGTCAGGCACTGGAACACAATCGTCCCAATGCTCCACAAGTCGGCCTTGGCGTCATAGTTTTGAGACATAATGACCTCAGGTGCCTTGGAATGAGATCGAGGAGGAAAAAAAAAAAGATCAATACTTTCATTGGACTCCAATGGATTACTAATGAAGTGATTATGCATGCATTTTACAATAAAGCACTACTTTACAGACTTGGCTCTGCTTCATTCTCACAAGGTCACAGCTTCAACAATGTGGATTTAGATGGCCATTGTTTTTATTTAGAGGAGCAGACTCCATCCTATACTTGGATGCTTACCATGTACATAGGGGACCCACAGAGAGTGGCGGCCATCATGTTGTTCTGAAGGTACCTGGCGAAACCAAAGTCAGCTGTGGAGAGAGTTATTTTTATTGCCCTTTCATATCATTCTTGTATATGTTCTTCATGTACTGTGTGTACAGTGTGAGTTCATTTTGGTATAAGATCCTGATGTAAGATGCGGACCAACTTCATTTCAATTTGTTTTGATTGTAAATTTGGTACATTTTTGTACATATTTGAATACCACACTGGCAATATCATGCCTCCTCTTCTATTTTGGTAACTTATGGTAAAGTGCAGGGTATGCTAAAGTGCTGCACCAACTGCCTAACACAACAAAATTGTCTCATAATTATTTTAATAGTGACATCTGCGACTGTGAAATTGAATATGTTCATGCAAGCAATCGCAACCTACCAATTTTGATGCAGGTGTTGTTTGAGTGGGATTTGCGTCCTGGCGGGTAGGAGAGCAGAATGTTCTGGGGCTTGAGGTCCCTGTGGATTATGCCTTTGGCCTGCAGGACCCTCATGGCGCCCGCAATCTGCTGCAGGAAAACACGAATCGTGTCCTCGCTCAGCGTGCCTTTCGCTGCGTGACGACAAAACGGGGTCATTATTTTCCCCCAGCACTTATCGTCTCATTGTCAGACGACAAAAAAAAAAACAACTCCACAGCAGCTTGCATCTGCTCACTTACAATGCAAGTAGTCGGCAAGGTCACCACCGTTACAGTACTGCAATGTGAAGAGAAAGGAAAAGATGAAGAAACACAGGTACCAAGTAGTTGACTTCAGTTTGGTTGAAGTAATCCACAGTAAACCCAGAGTTACACCACTTTTTGCCCCCCTCCCTCCGCTATCCAAGTTGCAATGTTCCGTACTTTGCGGCTGAAGCCATATGCGCATCATTTTATACAGGCAGGCTACACTCTGTTTCCTATCCATGTATTTAACTCCCGCCGCAAACACCGTGATCAGGAGCCAGATTAGGTCTTACTGTTCCGAACTGTACAGTGGTGACATGAACTATACTTTGCTGTTGGAGGAAATGAGGACTAGGGAGCATCAGCAAATCAGGACATCGATTTTCTGCACTTCCAAGAAGAGGAGCCTCACGGTTACATGCAACATTAATAATTCTACGCCCCAAAAATAACCTGAGTGTTAGGATCAGATGTCCCCACCTCGTCCTTGTGACTCAGCAAGTTGCTTTTCATGTGAAATAAAAGAAACAATTCTAGCAAAATCTATAAAGTTAGGATGTGTGGGTGGGTATGAAAGTACTGCATTTATTCATGTGTTTATTGACCATGAGGCTTCCTGTGATTACGCCATTCTCTTGTGTCCCCGCACGGCCAGCACAGGAGACAAACACAATCAGATAGATTGTATAAGGCCACAGCAGCGTGCGGACGCCACCCCCCCCGGATGCCCTGCCTGAGAACGGGGCTAATTTTGGCTCACGTCCCTTTCAAAGCCACCCACAAAATGCTGAAACAACGCGGCGCTGAGCAAACAAAGGCCAAAGGCCGTGGCGGGGGGCTTACCTCCATCACCAGGTATACTGAGCTGGCAGTTTCCTAAAAAGTGGGAGATAAGAGTAGAGGGGTGGGGGATGGGGGGGGGGGGGCATGTCATGTGAGTGACAGACAAAGAAAGGAACAGGTGGTTCTTGAGATGGCAGATTGTGTAAACAGCCAAGTGAGTCAGTACATTTGCGTGGATGAGAAACCTTGAGCTAGAAAAACAAACCGTAGCGATAAGCAATATCGATGTGTACACTTCTAATTGAGACAAAAGACGCCTTCGAGTGAGAAACGCTGAAAACGTTTAGAGTGCTCTGCGACATTAATAACGAGGCAACAAATCAGCAGCGGGCCGAGTGAGAGACAGGGAGACACCAACCGATGCAAACATGACCAAACATTTCATCTTTCCAAAACGACTTCACATCTCAGAGCATCATGGAGCGTACCTTTATGTTTTTCCTGTGAGGCAAATGTGGGCCTCGGTAAAAACAAACTCTTATCACAAGGCGACAGATGACTGTGGTCTGGAAGTGTCACGCTGAAGCCAGTGGCTGTTTTTTTTCCTCCTTTTTAAAATAATACATATATTGCTCAGCTGAATCATAGCCTCTGAGCTGTTGTTGTTCACCTGAGTTAAGGCATCAATTCCCTACAGACTGCACATGATCCCTTTGTGTATCTCAAATAAAAATCCATCTATCGCTACTGCTTGATGTTTAAATAATGATTCATATTAAATCTAAAATAACTTTGTATTGCCATTGTAAACTCGCTTGAAGCCAGACAAAACCTGTTAGTATATTGCAGCCAGCTTGAGTCGCACAGGAAATGGTCAGAGACTCACATTAACTCTCTTTAACAAGCGATCTTGATTTGAATACTCTCAGCCAGGATTCTGACGGCATAATAACCTTGGGCAAAAGTCACAGTTTCAGCTCTATATACCACCTATCATCCACTCCTGAGTGACCCCTGATGTGGGTAATGTCAATCGACAACAATGACAACAATGCAACCATACTGCCGCTGCTCAATGCTAACGAGGCCGCTAACGCTGATGATATCTTTTGGAACACGCCTGTGGTTTCAACGCATTTTTAGTCATAATCTAGGAAGTATGACAAATGAAGCAGTGTATCAACGGCCGTGACCTTCCTGAGGCCCGAGTTTTTCTTTTGATTCCTCAAAGAAATCTATTAAAAAAAGAGCACCTTTGTATGGTTAGACACTGCAATGTAGGCCAACATTCCTTTTTTCCTTAGGTCCTCTGACATCTGATAAGATTCCTCAGTCCGGTTTGAACGCTTGTCGTATGACAGTTCAAGCCCCACCCTAGGAAGTTCCAAATGTCCAGCAGAAACTCCTGCATGAGTTGCTTTGACTGTTTCTAGGTTGAAAGCATCTGTGACTGTTGACGCCAGAGGACTACTTCTCCATGGCGCCAAGACGCTAATACTGGTATTTAAATGGGCACATGAACTGGCTAGGTCTGAGCACCAGTGAGCACAGTCAGGTAATACAAACCACTGATGCACCAACAGACATTGTGTAAACAATATCTGGGTTCAACAGGACACAAACCTGGAAGTGAGACTTAAAAAATTTTAAAAAATGAGTCGGCCTTAAGGGTGTTTTTAGGAAAATAAACACTGCAGCGTCTCAGTAGAAACCACACAAAACCAGACTACCGCGTCGCATGAGACAGAAGTGGGTCATGTGGTACCGACATGGCCAACAGCCCGTCTGCTCAGCGTGGCGAGCACAGACTGACGACAAACCGGGACGGTGGGAGGTGAGATAATTAAGCAGCAGTTGTGGTTATGATCTAGGAGGGTATTACTACATACCTGAAAGTCCAGTAATGCTACAATGTTTTCATGCTTCAGTTCCTGTATAAAAAAAAATAAAAGGTGAATGTTTTATTTGACGGTTACCTTGGAAATTAATTTGTTATTGAAGTTCATCTTCAATAAATGATCTACATTTCCAAAGAAATAGGATATAAATAAAGCATAAAGGGCAGCAAACTGCTGGAAGACACATTAGTCACGCCCGTGTAGGAAACTCTAGAGTATTATGACATTTTTATAACAGGGCTTCAACTACTAAAAAAAGGTGTCCAGACAGTTTCATCTCACCTTGAGTATTTTGATCTCCTTCCCCAGCAGTGTCTGGGATTTAGCTAGGTTCTTCTTGTTGATGCATTTCACCGCCACCTCCCAGTCATGTTTCTGCAAAAACAAAATTCACTCAGAAATTAAACGCTAACACTGAGAAAGGCAGTCTGAACGAAAACAGCAAAGTATATGGAAGTCTTGTGCAAAAGTCATACTCCTAATTATCATTATAACCATGCTCATATAAAAGTACTGTTCATTTAAAACGCCTCACATTTAACATTTTGCACTACTTAACTTGGTATTCATGTCCCAATAGCATGAAGGGTGCGTACTGTATTAAACATGACTTGCCTTGCTAATTACACAATGACTTTGCACCCCAGTCATAATGTGTTTGCAAATTAGTCCCATTGTCTTGCTGCAGTAACCGTGATGTTGGACATTAACATGTGACATAAAAACAGAACATACATGAGGCACACATGCTGGCTCCTCCCTCTTGTGAAAGGGGGGGCAGGGAGGCTACACGTGCAATCTGGACCCAGATTACATAATCACCTGCCCAGTGGAACAAATCAGAAGTGGTGTGCAGTGTGAGGGTGTTTACCAGCTCATTTTTACAACACTTCCTATGCCTGATGCAATGTTGTTGTAAGGGTACCAGGTCCAGTGCATGTGCTCCTTAAAAAAACGGATGCACCCATGTTGTGTTGCTGTCGCTGCTTTGCCTATGTGCTTTAAAAAGCGCTATACCACAGGCCTCTTCTGTTGGTGTCGTGCTTACCTCCGCAAATGCTCTTTCATGATAATGGCAGTTTGTGTCCTAATAACAATAATCTTTCGTGCCAGTTGAGTAACATGTCACAACATGTTTAACAACCGCATCGCATTAACATAACCAACCGTCTATTCGTATCGGTGAGATGTGTGATCACCCACAGCAGGTGTGTGACATTATATTCCATGTAAAATACTCACCTTTATGTTTTAGTAGACAGTAATATGATAATATGAACATCCTGCTCGGTCAGGCAGCTAGGCCTCTTAAGGTCGCACCGTGAAAACAAACAACAACTGGCTAATACCAGGCAGCCCTAGCATTAGTTTAGCTTTCCATTTCACACATATGTGCTATTAAACGTTATTAAAATATAATAACGTGTGGCATGGCTGTGTTGTGCTTTTTAGGACGGACAATAACACTTACCTCTCGGTGTCTGCCTTTAAAGACGACCGCAAATGCGCCATGTCCTATTAGGTCCTTCCGACTGAACTCGAATCTCCCCACCGTCTCCATGATGCGCCTCGGTCCGCTTTAGCTCTACTTCGACCGGGGCAGAGAACCAGGGCGTCTGCGGTCGCCCTTCTTGCTAGCAAGCTCGCCTTTCTCCTCCGTCAAGCGGGGGCAGCAGTAGGGACGGTCACCCCCTCTTTCACTTGCCAGGAGCTGCCGTCCAGACAACAAGCGGCCCTCTTTGCTCATGTTCGCTAGTTACGGAGGTTCACTCCCGACGAGGCCGAGGAAAGATTTCCATTTTCCGGACACCGAGCTCCTCTTCCCGGAGTGGACCGAGCGGCCTCGCAGAGGGCTCTTGTTGTTCCAGCTGTCTCTAATGACGTGCCACCTTAAAAGCAGCTCGCGCTGCGTTTTGTTTATATACAGGAGCTCCTCGCCTCTGTCGTCTCAAGCGTCAAAACGACAAAAATAAGCACTGGCTGTCAACTCAAAACCTCACTTATAATATCACACGAGTGACTATGGATAAATGCAACCCCTAATCTCTTTTGGATCAAAGCTTGGTCGAGCCAAGTCACAATAGCATCGATGGTCCCAACAAAGCAGACGGTGTAGTCGGGACTGTAACGCGCATGCGCAGAGTCATAACAGCTGTAGCTTTGACGTCAGAGGGGTGCTCAGTAGTCAACTAGTAGTCATTATAGGGCAATCGTGCCAAGTACATGTAATAAGACCTAACCAATTATCGCAGGTTTCTCGATATTATTAACATAATTCGTTTTGTGACTTTATTCTTTGAGTTTAACAATATTTATCCGTGCTTTAATGATATTCTATCTATTCACCTTGCTAGCTAATTGGATAGCTAATTGAGGATTGCTACAGCTACAAGCAAAACAAGTCCATTTTGAATTCAATATTAAGAAATTGACCTCTTTACGATCTTCTAAGTATGGTTTTTAATAGTAGTAAAGCCCTCTAGTCATTAAATAACACCTATATAGTCACCTTTGTGTTTGTATGATCTAATATAGTAGGTATGATCAGAGACATATTACAAATAAATAGCATAACAGACTTTCAAATGGCTTTACACTCGTATTAGTCGTTATAGTAGATATAAGAAGACTAGATTAGACATTACGATGTAAATAAAACTCCTGTTCATGTGTGTCACAATAAATGGGGGCGGATAGATTTGTGGAGGACAGGAAGTGACATCAGTTTCAGAGTTGAGTTGTAGCATGTCACCATTTATGGTCCCAACAGTATTATGATTATTATGTTATTGTGCCTGCTCTAGCTTGTCACACCGAACAATTACTGACACCTAGTGGCCAATGTGGAACATTACATTCACAATTACAACAGCACCTCTTCAGGGATGTTCGATTGTTCCGAAAACACTGCACGCAGCAGCAGGAGGACGACTTCTCTCGGCGAACATAATCTGACATCAAGAAGCTGTCTTAGCTCGGCTGACAGGGAATATGAGATAGCAGCCGGTCGACACTGGGGCACGCAGACTCACATTCCCAGTGTGGCGTATTGTGCTATCAGACTGGTGCTGTGATGCATTCTAAATGCATCCACAACACCAGTGTCATGTGTTTAACTGTGTCGGAAAGTAGGCCTGTGATCTTTAACAACCTGCTTTGCAGGGCAGCAGTTTTAAAGTTTGAAATTATGCTCATTTTGTTCTTGAGTCAGGGACTCCTATAGAGCAGCTACACACAATAACCTGCACATAAAGCGTTCAAGTTTTTCCAGAATTTGCACCTATTCCACTGTATTTGTTTGGATTCCGTGCTCCCTCTGTTTTACTGTATTCCACCCACAAAAAATGCAAATAAAATATGAAGACAATGTGTTACACCAGGGGTCTCAAACTCAATTTACCTGGTGGCCACTGGAGCTAGGGTCTGGGCGAGGCTGGGCCGCATCAGGTTTTCCAAAAAAACAAAATGCATTTATTAAAAACAGAAAAATGAATAAACTTTGCTTTGGTTCCGATTTTCTACAAGAAAAGCTCTGATAAAACATTCCACTGTTCTCAAATATCTTACTTTTTATTTTTCTACACAAAATATCACAAGATCAAGAATAAAGAAAATCAATCAATCAGTAATAAATAAATATAATAATAATAAAAGGGCAAATAATTAAAAATTAAGAAACCACATATAGTTGGTGGGTAGACAAATGATTTTTTTCAGATTAAAATGAACAAAGCATTATTAGAGCCCTGTAGACATGACAAAACACGACTATAGTCACATTTATACTCTTTTTATTTACAACATATTGCACAACTGCAGGGTCTTGAGACACATGCTAACTCGCAAACTAGAGAGCTAGCGACCTAAACGATAGCCTCCTAGTTATTTCCTTTAAACTTAAAAAGCCAAAAACTTACCACTTCCACACGGATAGGGAGGATAACTTTTAACAGTTATTTAACCTTTAACATGAACATTAATCAAACATAATATTTTTTTTGGGTACACGATACCATACAGCATCCATATCAAACTTGCGCGGGCCGCACTAACATTAAACTTTCATATCAAGGCGGGGGCCTCAAACTAGTGTCCTGCGGGCCACATTTGGCCCACGGGCCGTGTGTTTGAGACCCCTGTGTTACACTGTATCAGCATATCTGCAAAAGGTCTTTCATTATTACTACAGCTGTAACTCGTGACAATTACTGCAGCCTTTGCTATTGGCGTGAACCATTATGAATGATAAAAAACAATTCATCCACTCCTCACCTCTTTGCTCCGGCATCCTTTTTGATGAGCTGGTCGTCAACAGATCGTGTGCCTGCCGACACACCGTGAAGGTCACCGCTTCTGCAGAACCATCTGGGCGGCGAAATGAACTTGATCAGCATAATAGTTTTGTCTGCCATCTTGCATTGCCGGGCTCCAGTGTGACATCCCGGCCAATAAGGTCAATGGCAGGTAATTAAAGTGAGAATCTGTGGAAGGAAACTCGATAGCAGACAGCTCTGCGTGCTTGGAACCTTAGCATGTGAGGTCAAGATAAGACTGAGCCTGGTGGTGTACTTTATTTTATATGACATCATAACAAAAATGGAAATAGTCAATTATTACATCCTGCTCTGTATTAAGTGTAATATCCACATTAGAGCAACAGTAAACAGCACCATCTGGTGGTGATCCTAACATCAAACTAATTCTAACATCAACAAAATCACAATTAAACATTTTTTTAAACCTACTTTCTTGATATTTGATACCACAACTGACCTAAAGACTCGGGGGGGTTATATTTAGCTTCAAACTCATCGGGTCTGACAGGAAATGAAAGGGTGCGCCTTTCCTTTTCTTGGAATGTGGCTGCTGATGCTTGCCAGAGCACATAAGTGAATGAAACACGCTAACATGCATGCCCCCTCTCATGGGACCAGAAACCCTTAACATGCCCGCAGCCAAGGTACCGGGGGCACCTCGGCAACTATTTGAGTGTTTCTCAAATGTGAATATTTCATTTTAGTCATGCATGAAAGCAGACGTATTATTTTTGTGTCTGATATGTTCCAGTTTGTGTTGGCTCATATTGATTTGGTGCGCCCGTGGCCTAACTCTTCCCTTATTAATTGAAACAACAAGCTCCGGATTAATCATTAGTTGCAGTCCTAATTAATTCCTCCCAAAAGGTCAGGTGAAAACCAAAATATACAATTTTTCCATGAGGCAATCAAATTAATTCAAACATAAGAACACTTTTTATAGAAGATAATTAATGGGAAAACAATTCAAATAATTACAACTGATGAATTAAATGGAAGAATGAGTCATTCATTCATTTTCTATGCCGCTTGTCCTCATGGAGCCTAGATGGGCACATACTTTGTTTTTTTTTTCATAATAAAAATATTTCAAGTATATGCTACGAAAATGACATTAGTTTTCGTCATCAAGTTTGCCTTGTAAAAATGCAGCTTTTTTTCCTCTTTTGAATGAATTTTTGGCTTAATATTTTGACTTAATATACACCTCTTTTTCTGACGTTCTCTTTGAACAATTTCCAATCCAATTTCCAGTTCCTGCTATAAAATTTTCACTTCATTCTCTTTTAAAGTCTTGGAAATGGATGGGTGGAACTCCATGCTAATAAAATATTATCTTTCTGTATATGATTGTATTCTCATAAAATTACAACTCTGTCAATCTTATCATTAAACTGTTTTTCTATTAAGACGTTCACTTTATTGTAAAATTGCTGGAAAACAAGTACTCTCAAATAGTGTGACAATTTATTTTCTTATAAAAATATTTTACATTAGAAAACACACCTTGAAATACACACTCGACTTGGAGCAACTCAAATATATTTTGACGTTTCAAACTGCAGTTCAACGTATGACAGAGCGAGAGAATAAAAATCAGTCTGGGGTGAGGAAAGAGAGCAAGTATCCATAACCGTTACAAAAATACAACCAGGCTGATGCTTCTGTGGGCTGAAAATGACAAAAAAGTTCTGCTTACGACGACACAGATGGTCCTGGACTCCATGGTTCAGAATGAAAATAAAGTCGCCACTCGGACATCTCCCTGGAGCTCCAATGTCTCCCGTCTGAGATGCCGTCCATCCAGCATGCTGTTTGTGTCTCTTCCTCGTGACCCCACTGCAAAGCTACCAACATGCCAGGCTCGCGTGTCAATCACCATCTGTCCACTTCAACTCTTTTTACAAGCTTTTGCTGCCAGGCTCAATAGAACTGAATGTCTAACCTCATCTAACTGTTGTTAGACCTTAGAACTGGACTCATGTCAATCCATTGGGCCTCATTCACCCACAATTCTTAGGAACAAATGTATGCTTAAATGTTACACAATCAGTCTAAGTCTAAGATGAGCTCACGGAAACATGAATGAGTGTTTAATGTCCTGGCGTGGACATATTTGCTTTTTCAATGTACTTATACGGCAAGGGGAAGGGCTTCGATGCACTTATATGGATTATCGAGGGCTTTTCATCTCCTGATATGACAAAAGGAAGGTGTGTCATATCCATATATGGACCACTGAGGGTTGACCATAACCGTTCTTTCGTATGACGGAGTAGATTTCGACAACAAAGTCCTAAATTTATGAGAAAAAAGTGGGAAATTTTAAAGAAATGTACAAGAATAAAATCGTAAGTTTGCAATAAAAAAGTCACAAATTAAGAAGACAAAAAGTCGTAATATTACCTTTACCCAAAGCCTGTTCGGGCAGAGTATTAAAATCATCTGTGATTTTGAGAATAAAGTCGTGATTTATGAGAATAAAGTCGTACATTTACGAGAAAAAAGTGGGAAATTTCCAAGAAAAAAATTCATAAATGTACAAAAATAAAGTTGTAAATTTGCCATAAAAAAGTCACAAATTAACAAGAAAAAAAGTCATAATATTACCTTTACCCAAAGCCTGTTTGGACAGAGTATTAAGATCATCTGTGAGTTTGAGAATAAAATCGTACATTTATGAGAAAAAAGTGGGAAATTTCTGAGAAAAAAAGTCGTAAATGTACAGGAATTAAGTTTTACATTTGCATTAAAAAAGTCGCAAATTAACAAGAAAAAAAGTCATAATATTACCTTTACCCAAAGTCTGTATGGACAGAGTATTAAAATCATCTGAGATTTTGAGAATAAAGTCGTACATTTACGAGAAAAAGTGGAAATTTCAGAGAAAAAAAGTCATAAATGCACAAAAATAAAGTTGTAAATTTGCATTAAAAAAAACCCAAGGCTAAAGGTCACATAAGTTTTCATAACTTTTCACAGGTGTCTCAGGCAATGCCTGTTACGACGGAGAATTCAAATAATCTGAGATTTTTTATCAAATTAAATTAAATAAAAAAAAATTAAAATTAAATTTAAAAAGAATAACTGTAATGCCTGTTATGACAGATAATTCAAATAATCAGAGATTTAAAAAAAATTAATAAAAAAAAATAAAAATGTACGGGTACAAATGGAGAAACATGACATAAAACTAAGCACTTCTAATGAGTGAATGAGGCCCGTTGTCCTGATGTCACTTCTATTCCTGCACACATGGGGACACGTCCTTTTTTGCAGTTCCATTAAATGGGACCATACTGGGGGTATATTTTGGTCCACCGCCAGCATTGTGAATTGGATTTTGGAGCCCTGTTGAATTGGCTTCAGCCGGTGATGTCATCAGTAAATGTATAACATTTTAATTAGTGAGCTTAAGTAAAACTCGTCGGGGTACTTAAATGGCAAAAGTCAAATCTAATTTCCCGTCTGCGGCCTGATAGCCTTTCATTAATTGGATATAGAAATATCATAAAGTGTCTGAAAAAAGGTCAACCTGTTCCTTTAACTGGTCTACATTCTAATTGGTGTGTGCTTGTTCCGTGTAACTAATAACATTGATTTGTGTTTCTTGTAAAGTTTAGCTGCTCAAAATTTCACCTCATCTATCTTTGTAACTTCTTTTTCAGACCATTACCTTTCCCATTGGAAGCGGATTGAAGCCCACCTGTGTGTTAACTGTACAGTATGTACTAGGTATGCTGCAAGGCCTTTTAGATAAACATCAAATGGCTTGAGAAATAAATAGGAGCAAAATTAGTACTTCATATGAAGAGAATGTTCCAGTTTAAATGTAAGCTGGGTGTCTTTAAATGAGTACTTTCTTTGTTTTGGCATCATAGCGGTTGAGAGCATAGGGCGAGCCAGAGCGTCCAGAGAGGCGGCAGCAGCCACAAGGGGGACGGGGAGGGCCGGGCGCCTAAAGGCGAGGCGGTGTCCGACGTGCACGAGCACACCTCGTAGCCGTTCTCGGCGTGGTCCGGGTGTTGGCGCACGTTGATTCTCGTCTCGGTGCTTTTGGGCTCCGCGCCCGGAGAGTCTGACTGCATTTCGGTGCACAGCAGCCAGTCTTTGGAGATGAGGCGGGGGTAGCCCTCCTCCACCTCCATGTCGCTGCTGGGCACACGCCAGTACTCCTTCCCCTTGAAGAAGTAGGACGAACCTGGAACGGAACATGGGATTTCATTGGAGGCTTCGGGCAAGCGAAGCGCAGAAAAAAACCTGTTTAGAATCTTCTAAATATGTTTTTTAAAACAATATTAGAGTCCTGTAGACATGAAATAACACCCCTACAGTCCCATTAACCCTCTTATTACCTAATACAGAAGACATGGTAACCGATGTAAAAACTCACATGTTAGCAATGGGAAGGTGTAGCATGATGTTATCATCCATCTTCACTATGACTATCTTTCATTACGCCACAGAGACTGCTGCCCGCTTTAAGCATAGCAACTCGTTAGCTTCCGATGTACTTATTCTAAACTTAAGAAAGCATTCGAAATAGAGTGGGAGAAAACGTAAGAAGCAAAAAAAAAAGTACCACTTCCACACAGAATGAGAGGAGAGCTCTTTTTTCACTCTGCACCCATGACTGACTCAATGGGCCAGTGCAAGTTAAAGTAATATCGCTCAACATAATATTACTGACACCTAGTCACCAGTGTCGAGTACTACATATGACTTTTCTTGCAATATGGCTAATAACACTAATAATAAACGGTATTTATCTGTACAACCTATTGTAGGAGTTGCTAGCACCAGCATCGTTCAAGCATAAATAAAGACAGACCTGCCAACCTTGAAGAGATTTTATCAGCCCCCATCTCCAAAGTGGAGCCCACCCCATTTGGGGGGTGGGAGGAGTCAATTTTTCATTCTTACTTATCTGATTGAGCATTAGCCTTGCCAAACCATCAGCGCCCACACACTGCAAACATTCACACAGAGACAGCACATATAAGCCTATACGCTTAGGTGTTTATTAGCTGTTTTCCTTCCCGTTCTGAATACCAACAAGTGCTTTATCAAAGGTTAAGATGAAGGATCAATCATGTAAACAGAACGCAAAGTTTGTTGGCTAAATGCTGACTTTGATACAGCTCCAAAGTTGCTCTTCCATGTAATACCGTATGCTTACGGTGTATGTCAAGAGTCTATGGCAGGGTTGGGCAAACTTTTTGACTCGCGGGCCGCAGTCAGTTAACAAAATTGTCCAGGGGCCAGAATTTTAATTTGATACATGCAAACTGTTTTACGTTTACGGTCCACCTGGAATTATTTATCCGTAAAAGTGTCATACATTCTGTCCCTTTTTTTCAGGAGCACTTAAAACATCCGACCCCATCAAATAATGAATTGTAATTGTAATTGTAATTGTAATTGTAATTGTAATTGTAATTGTAATTGTAATTGTAATTGTAATTGTAATTTTAAATTAAACCCGGCAACATGACTTTCAAGTAGTCAGCGTCATGTTGTAGTCAGGGATGTTCACATACTCTAATTTTAATTTTAATTTTAATTTTAATTTTAATTTTAATTTTAATTTTAATTTTAATTTTAATTTTAATTTTAATTTTAATTTTAATTTTAATTTTAATTTTAATTTTAATTTTAATTTTAATTTTAATTTTAATTTTAATTTTAATTTC
The DNA here is from genome assembly GCF_030265055.1 of Doryrhamphus excisus. NCBI lineage: Eukaryota > Metazoa > Chordata > Actinopteri > Syngnathiformes > Syngnathidae > Doryrhamphus > Doryrhamphus excisus. The sequence goes on from NC_080467.1 coordinate 19,534,309, forward strand.
ATGTTGTAGTCAGGGATGTTCACATACTCTTTAATATGAAAAAATTTAAATTTAAATTTATGTTGTACGTCAAAGGTTTAAATACTTTGGAAGCAACTGGCGGGCTGGAGTGAAACACTTAGCGGGCCGCATGTGGCCCCCTGCCCGTAGCTTGCTCACCCCTGTCTATGGCCTCCTCGTGCTTGTATCGACTCCCTAGAAAACGTCTCTCTGTGAGGACTCACCGTCAGACCACCGGATGGCGTCATCCAGTTGCGGCGGCAGCCCCTTCCACAGCGTGCTGTCCTTCGGGTAGCCCAGATCCATACGTCTCAGGTGGTCGTCGTAGCGCCAGTAGCGGTTGTCCTTGAAGAAGTAGGTTTTTTCGTTGTGAAGCCACACAAAGGCGGCATCCACTCCCTCCAAAGGCAGGCCGAAGTCGCTGATTGGGCGGGGGTAGCCCTCCTCCACGATGTTGTCTTTAAACACCCAGTACTTGAGACCTGAAGAGTGTGGACAAACATTGAGGCTGTTTGATCCTGCAGAAACAACAGTTTCAAATCCTACCTTTAAAAAAGACAATTTTGTGGTCTCCGGGCCTTTCGTACACGGCGTCCACGCTGTTCACACTGGCTGGAAGGCCTCTCCAGAATCGATGAATCTGAGCCGGACGCAGTGATACCAGGTTCTTCTCACGTGTTAGTCGCCAAAAGTACTTGCCTTTGATTGAAAGAAACCAGAATAATTTGAGCTGTGTGGTTATTTCTTACAGGATATGACTCAAACAAACTCACTTTCATTCATTCATTCATTCATTTCATTCATGACAAGACGTGTGCCATATTGTACATATGTTTGCAAACCAAGGCAAAATTGTGGTTCACTAACCAGAGCGAACTCTAACTGAGGTTCCACTGTATCTTTAATCTCTTAGCTTATTCATTCATTCATTCATTTTCTACCGCTTATCCTCACTAGGGTCGCAGGGGGTGCTGGAGCCTATCCCAGCTGTCTTCGGGCGAGAGGCGGGGTACACCCTGGACTGATCGCCAGCCAATCACAGGGCACATACAGACAAACAACCATTCACACTCACATTCATAGAACATGGAAACTCCACACAGAGATGGCAGAGGGTGGAATTGAACTCGGGTCTCCTAGCTGTGAGGCCTGCATGCTAACCACTCGACCCAAACTCACTTTTAATATTTAAAAACCACTTTATCGATGATGCATTGTTACCCTCATTTGAGTATATCATGCGGATACTGCAATAGGCTTTCTGCTCACCACAAGCCAAGTCACATATTTGCATTAAGTAAGATATATGAATGTATTCAAAAACCTTATTAAACATTTTGGAAAAGCTGTGTGGGTTTGCAGATATATTAGCCACACGAGCTAATGAGCATGAAAAGATAAAGTCCATATTAAAGAGATAAGACGTCTAGTATAGCCAAGCAGGCGGGGGCTTATTGGAGCGTTTTGTTTGGAACATAAAATTCCGTGATGGTGTGAGGAGAGCCCTGGGAGCAACACATCACTTGGCTTTCTATTGATCGCTGGAGCGCCCACTCCGTGCCCACAACCCTGTCTCTTCCTCACAATTGATCCTCGTTCACCTCCTCTCCCTCTCTCGTAATCAGCCCGCGTCTGTCTGTTTCTCTGCTACACGCTCTGTGCTTTCGGCTTTTTAAAATACCTTTAAAAAAAAAGGCCTCCCCTCGTATTTGGGCGACGGCATCAAAGTGGCCGGCGCATCTGTCTGGGGCATCTTGTACCAGCCTGCGAGGGAAGGACAGTGAAGGAAGGCAATGTTAAAACGGAACCACAGGATAAAAAGACGCTTTAGATGTGAAATGAAATATTTGCTAAGTGAGAAACGCTGGGATGAGTTTGCTTCAATTAGGTGAGCCTGAGATGCTCTCTTGCTGACAAGCTTTCACCCCCCCCCTCCACTCCCACCCCTCAAGTGCATTTACCCACAGGGATAATAAGTGATTTCAAGTAGTGACGTGGTCGGCCTGCCAATGATGAAGCCATTAACCTCACAGGACTGTCACTGTGAGTGGGAGGCAGTCCGACCATCCGATTGTAAACAAACATGTCCTTTCATGGAGCGTGTCGACACAACACCGCTCCCTAGCGGTCAGCAGTCGGGACCTAGGTCAAGCTAGATCCAGCGGATGAAAGACTGGTAATGAGGAGGAAACGGGATTTTCATGTCTATTGAGCCCTTTAATTAAAGAAAAACAGTTCAATTAGAAGCACGGCAACCTGGTTCAGCTCGCTTTGGCTGCTAATTAACATAACAAAAGGTACACAGTATGCATCATGGCTGCCTGACAGCCACCTCAAGGCGTCATTGTTAGGGTGCTGAATAGCCGACAATTACTTTATCTTGCCCTACTTCCTCCAAACTCACTAATGGTATTTTATACTGACAATGTACTGTGATGGACAGTGGAATAATTTTACCACTCTTCATGATAAAACGCTAGAAGTAAAGTTTCCTGATTTTTTAAAATATATGAAGAACACAGATGGACTCATGCTGTGTATTTATAATATGACAAGACGTGTGCCATATTGTACATATGTTTGCAAACCAAGGCAAAATTGTGGTTCACTAACCAGAGCGAACTCTAACTGAGGTTCCACTGTATCTTTAATTCATTCATTCATTTTCTACCGCTTATCCTCACCAGGGTTGCGGGGGGTGCTGGAGCCTATCCCAGCTGTCTTCGGGCGAGAGGCGGGGTACACCCTGGATTGGTGGCCAGCCAATCACAGGGCACATATAGACAAACAACCATTCACACTCACATTCATACCTATGGACAATTTGGAGTGGCCAATTAACCTAGCATGTTTTTGGAATGTGGGAGGAAACCGGAGTACCCGGAGAAAACCCACGCATGCAAACTCCACACAGAGATGGCCAAGGGTGGAATAGAACTCGGGTCTCCTAGCTGTGAGGCCTGCGTGCTAACCACTTGCCCACCGTGCAGCTTCTCTCAGCTTATTTTGTATGTATTTCATTTTCCGACAAATCAATGACAAAAATGGAGGTTGCACTGTATTACGCATGATCTACTCTTTCCTTAGAAATGTCCTTCAAAGTAACATTTAATTGTTGAATTGTGCAAATGTAAATATATTATGTTCAAAACGGTTATGTAATGGAGGACCTTAGGGTGTTTGCAGGGTGATGGATCAGTGTGCTTGTGTGTTTCAGAAGGTCACAAAAGTAAAGAAAAAAAAAAGATTATCACTGAAAAGGTCATAAGCTGAATTTTATGCCTTTGACATCCAAGCGGTGCTTAAGTTGTGGGAGTTGCATGAAATGTCAAGCACATCATCTACTCACAAGACAGACGATCTGTTTTCCGGAAGGTCCAGCAGCACTGGTGGGTCTGCCGTTTGGGAGGGGTTGCCTGGTTGTGTGGTGTGGGACACGGAGTCTCGGACACCTGAGGAGGATGTACAAGTCATTTAGAGCATCTACCAGGGACCTTTTTCACTGAGGACCACAAGGACAAGCCACTTAGATGTGCTAAAATGCAGTAGATATTTGCTGTGGAATCATAAGCATCATACATTTTCTTTTTGTAATATTACGACTTTATTCTAGTAATATCCTAAATTTTTCCACAACCAAATTTTGCAAAAATTACAACTTTATTTAGTTTTGTTTGTTTCTCATAACATAACTTTACATTACTTTCTTTAACACTTCAACTCCATGCTACTAAAATGACAACATTATTTTTCCTCATAATACTTCACCCTGACTTCATTCTTTGAATGAAATTATTGCAATTTTTTTAAATTTATGACTTTATTCTTATATTAAAAGTTTTTCTGAAACCTAATTTTCCAAAAATTACTTTCTTTTCTTGGTAGAATCCAACTTTATTCTGTTAATATTTTGACTTTATTCTCATAAAATTACAGCTGTTTTTTTTTTTTTTCAATTATTGCTGTCTTTCTTCTGGTAAATTTTCTTTTCATAATTATGATTTCTTGACATAATAGTTTGACTTTATTTTCGTAACATTCCGGCAACCTAATTTCCCAAATATTCCAACTTTATTTGCTGTATTCTTTGTTTCTCAAAATATCACAACTTGAATATTCCTACTTAATGCTGCTAAAATGCCATTCATTTTCCTCATAACGATATTCTTGTAAAATAACGACTTTTCTCCTTTGATTATTATAACTTTTTCTCTTTGGTCGTTAGTTTTGTAAAAAAACATGTACAATTTTTGCTAGTGTTCTTGTTAGGTTATATATGTATATATCTTGTTAAGTTATAATTTTAGAAACTATTTTCAGGCCGCATATGGCCCCCGGGCCACAATACGGACACCCCTGCTTTATATAATGGCAAAAGTATCAAGACATAGCTATGAGTGAGACGACCTCAGTTAGTTTTGTATTAATAACGCAAGAACAGCAGCACAGATTCCCATAAAACATTTGGACAGATTGTACAAGTGCACAGCAAGAACCGATTGGATTTTGTGAGAATGGGAATACAAAGTGGCCAAGTTATTTCCTCTCATCACCTATTGTTCTAAATGGGGCCGTAAATCCCCCCGATGCTTTTAAAATGCACTTATTTCCGTTGTCCTCCTTCACTGTGCTTCCCTCTGCATTTCATTCCCACCTCCACGCCCATTATTCTCTCTGCTGCGTGTCGCCTCCATCAACAAACGCTGCGATAAGGTCAAATGCCCGAAAGGCACCCAATTAACTTTATCCATGTTTTTGGTGATCAATACATTTGCAGTGCTCGCTTAGAGTTGATTCTTACCATAGAGCTGCCAGACGCGAACCTTGTCTTCATAGGGTAAGTCATACTTCAGAGGGTCTCCGACAGGACCCTGGTAGTACGGTCTCATGATGGACTCCATGGCTGACGTATGGACCAGGCCGATGGCGTGACCAAACTCATGGACGGCAACCGCGTACAAGTCCATCCCGTGAGAGTCTGGACCAGAAGGGGGTGAAGAGATCATTAGATTTGTTAAACGTCACAGCTATTCGTGTCGTTTGATAGCGGCCTGTCACGATTCGGCGAATCGGAGCGCCACAATGCGGCCATCCGATATATGCGAGGGAAATTTAATGGAAATGCATTGGAACGGGACTGGAGATTTTGTCCGAAATAGGTGAAATCCGTTATAAAAAATCCGATATATGCAATGAATTTTTATTGGAAATGCATTACAGAAAAATTGGTTCTTTTTTATCTGTCCGTTGTGAGCGAATTTCCGATATATCCGAGTCCGATATATCTGAGGTTTACTGTGTATATTTTTTCTCCCTGCTAGAAAAGAGTAAGATTTCAACACAGGAAGTGTACAAATTGCAGTAATCCCTCGTTTATTGTGGTTAATTGGTTCTGTGATAAATGAATTTCCACAAAGTAGGATTCCTTTTTCATAAGTTTAATATTTTAATATTTCCAGCCCGTATTTGCCAATATGGTTGCCATAATAAGAGAAAAGAAGACATAATAATACATAAGTAAGACTCATGCTGTGTGTTGGTGCGTTTGATAGTGTTTTTCTACTAACTAATTATTACGGGCTTGTATAATACTAAAACATTGTTCTGTCCTCATATTTCGACAGTATTTTTGTCCAGTTACAATTTATATACAGTACACATGTATATTTGGTCATAATATTATAAATGTATTCTTGTTTTGTTATTGTAAAATGCAGCCTTCCCCCTAATATTGTGTTTTTTATTGTAACTTTTTCACTTTTTCCCGCATTCTGTATTGCCTTTTTTGGTTCATAATATAATTTCATTTTATAGTGTTTTCCTGCTAACCAATTATTATGGGGTTGTATAATACTAAAACATTGTTCTGTCCTCATATTTTGACAGTATTTTTGTCCAGTCATAATTTACATACAGTACATGTGTACATATATTTGGTCATAATATTATAAATGTATTCTTGTTTTGTTATTGTAAAATACACCCTTCCCCCTTATGTGTTTTTTCTTGTAACTTTTTCACTTTTCCCATTTTTCCCACATTCTGTATTGCCTTTTTTTGGTTCATAATATCATTCCATTTTCTAACGCTTTTCAAGGCACCCAAAGTGACCCCATTATTCATTCACACCTCACTCCCGGTGGTAAACTACAGCTGTAGTCACAGCTGCCCCCGGATAGCCATTCGTGTCGAAAACGCTGGCAAAAAAAAAAAAAAACCCACAAAATATTTCTCCACAGGGTCATGTGACACATTGAACTTCCGGTCAATGGAAGTTCAACGCGACACCTTGGTTTTGCTGAATTTGTAATAAAATCGTGTCATGCGAAAACCGATGTTTGACCGCATATCACACATCTGAAGGTGTCTATCGAAGCAGATGGACGCTGATTGTCACGATTGGGCTTCACCCCCTCGTGAAAGCTCTCTGTGTTTTCCTCCTTTGCCTCTGTTTCCTGTATCTATGCCCTTATTTTGCCTTCACTTCCTTTGCTGTTCCCTTTCTAGTTTAGTTCCCCTTTGGATACTCTTATTTTCTCTTTCACTTCCTTTTGCACCTCACTTCCTGTTCTCCTCTGGTCCACAACTGTTTCCGATTCTCCTATTTAAGTTCAGGTGTGCGTCCTTTCCTTTTTTGGTTCCTTGATTGACTGCCCTTTGTTTGACGCTAGTCGTTTTACGAGTTGGCTTGTTTCCTGCCGGAGAAACCTTTATTAAAATTATTATTTTTTACCTGCAAACGTTCCTGTGTCTGCATCTAAGGGTTAGGACCATGCTTGCCTGTGACACTGATTTCTATACAACACCACAAGGTGAAACTATTACGGAGCAAACACCTTCCTTTTTGAATTCATTCACTTCACAGTAAATGTTCGCAGCATTTTGTTCTGCAGGGATTCACTGTATAATGTATTCCATACAAATGTTACGAGTATTAAACATCAGAGTGCAAAGTTAACCTTTGCGTAAGCGCATATTTTGGGATATTGTCCGAAACACGCATGGCATATTGGGAAACCAGACACGTACGGCAGATGTTACCCAAAAAAAAGGGAGTCAAATGTCGATAAGAGCGTTTCCTCTTATCTGCTAGCCGCTTTAACTTTGTTACTTTTGTGAGTTTTGTTTGCGTGTTTATGCCCTTTTACAAGTGAAGCCTATAGGTTGTATTTTAAGAGGCGCACAAGACAGCTTTTGGTGGCTGTTAGTGCTGTCGGCCATGTGGCGGAGAGAGATAACTATGGTAATACCGCCCGAGCCCTCGGGCTGCCAATCACAAGCAAAGTGCAAGAGAGACACGGAAAAAGGCTGCAGGCGATTGAAGTGCATTTCCCCATAATGTTCAAATATATATATATATATATATATATATATATATATATATATATATATATATATATATATGTAGGAAAAGAGAAGGTCTCTAAAAACATCCTTGGTGGTCTCCGCCTTCATTAATAGCTGGTCTAAAGGTATTGAAAGTAATGGAAGCATCGGTGTGTGTGTGTGTGTGTGTGTGTGTTTGTGTGCTGAAAGACAATCGGGAAACATGAACACCTGTGAAAGGAAGATGCCAAATCACATTCATGAGGGTACACAGCGCACACACGTAGGAGGAGAAAATGGGTGGAAAAAGGAAAAGAACATTTTGGACAAAATGTGACTATTTGTTTTCTTTTGTTAGATATTTTAATTTGTATTTATGTTTTCATTACCATAAAACTTATGACTCGATTGTTCAGCATCTTGTACAGTAAACCTCGGATATATCGGATTCAATTGTTCCCACTGGTTTTGTCCGATATAAGCGAAATCCGTTATATACGTATACCGGAAAATGTCCGTTTTACGCATATATCGGATTTATATCCGGTATATGCGTAAATCGGATTTTATCCGTTACAAAAAGGCACTTCCTTGACTATGTTTCCAATGTACCTGGACTGGGCAATGAAAAGAGACGTAAGGTAATGAGAATTTAACTTTATTGGACTCTGAGCATAACAAATTGTTAATTAAGCTAGGCCCTGGCAACGCTGCAAATGACGTCGTATAGCGGCCTGTCACGATTCGGCGAATCGGAGCGCCACAATGCGGCCATCCGATATATGCGAGGGAAATTTAATGGAAATGCATTGGAACGGGACTGGAGATTTTGTCCGAAATAGGCAAAATCCGTTATAAAAAATCCGATATATGCAATGAATTTTTATTGGAAATGCATTACAGAAAAATTGGTTTTTTTTTATCTGTCCGTTGTGAGCGAATTTCCGATATATCCGAGTCCGATATATCTGAGGTTTACTGTGTATATTTTTTCTCCCTGCTAGAAAAGAGTAAGATTTCAACACAGGAAGTGTACAAATTGCAGTAATCCCTCGTTTATTGTGGTTAATTGGTTCTGTGATAAATGAATTTCCACGAAGTAGGATTCCTTTTTCATAAGTTTAATATTTTAATATTTCCAGCCCGTATTTGCCAATATGGTTGCCATAATAAGAGAAAAGAAGACATAATAATACATAAGTAAGACTCATGCTGTGTGTTGGTGCTAGGGGAGCTGAGTGGGGAGCAGACAGGAAGTGACTTCGGGGGTTTAGAGTTGAGTTCCAGCTACAGCCCCCAACAGTAGGCCGTGTTAGGGATTAATGTGTTTACTCTAAGATAAATCAAAACTGCTATAAAAGCCTGTTGTTCCACCTATTAAGTCTGGTGCTTGTGTGTCTCACCAAACATTACAGTAACCTTACCGACACCTAGTGACCAGCTCATATACTGTATATCAGTCATTTTCAACCACTGTGCCGCGGCACACTAGTGTACCTTGAGAAACCGTCAGGTGTACCTTGAGGAATTATCCAATATCACTTTTCATAGTTAACATTGATTAATCATCATTTGCAAATATTATGTCAATAGCCATGAATATATGGACCCAAATATTCCAATTGCATTTGGTATATTTGCTCAAACGGAAAGAATTGAACAGGGATGGAATATTCATTTCCCCAATCCAATTCAGGTATCTTGTACCCGCTCAAGCGGAAAGTTGTAAGGGTGCCTTCTTCTTTGTGGTGTTTTTCTTCTTCTGCAGCTTTCGTGTGCATTAGCGCCATCTGTGAAACTGAATCTAAACACTTCTATATGCCATTCACAAGTCCAGTTTTATTAAAAAATAAAATATATATCTGCAGTAAAGTCACGTTATATCGATATCGGTTATAGCCATAGTACTGCTTATTACGATACTATTTTCATTTCCCGGCAAATTTCTAGTCTTTTATGATATAATTAGTTCCGTTAGTACGATACCCGGTTATTACGATAATCCGGTTACTACGATGCCCTTTTTCATCTCCCGCCAGCCAATTTGGTCTGCTTATATCGATACAAAAGCAGCTTAAAGCTGAATCAATATTTGCTTAAGGATTTCAATACCACCATTAGCGAAATCTGTAAACGGCGTATTGTTTGATTTTCACCGTTTCGGCTTTTCCACCGACGGACAGTAATTAGAGGATTACAGGTAATTAATATGAGGTAAGTATTAAACAATCTTTTGAAGTAAAGGCGTAAATATTTGTATAATTTAGAGGGAAGATTCAGTGAATAGACTTAGTGTTTTCAGATGTGTTCAATATTCTTGGCACTAGCTTTACTGATAAATTATGAAAGTAAACTCACGGTATTGCTTGATCAAAGAAGCAATCTCTTGTTGTTTGAAATAAATCAATACACGTGTACCTTAAAGATTAATATGATAAGTAAATCTACAATACTAGTAAACATCAAAAGGGATGAAAGCAGGTATAAATTGGAGTTGTGAAGCTCGTGAAGCGTTTTAGAGATAAGATCCGCACGAACAATTGAATTATTGAAACAAAAAAATGATTGTGTTGTATTCAGATATCTTTTTATCGCTTGCAATAATCACTGTTTTTCATATGTACATGCTGGCGTTCGTGGTTTCTCTCGTGTGTATAGAACAGGGGTGGGCAAACTTTTTGACTCGTGGGCCGTGCTGAGTTAACAAAATTGTGCGGGGGGGCCAGAACATATATTTAACACATAATTCTAACAGTCCGCCTTGAATTATTAGTCTAATTTTATTTGTAAGTGTCATACTATGTATAAGTTATATGTTCTCATTCATTCATTCATTCATTTTCTACCGCTTTTCCTCAAGAGGGTCGCAGGGGGTGCTGGAGCCTATCCCAGCTGTCTTCGGACGAGAGGCGGGGTACACCCTGGACTGGTGGCCAGCCAATCACAGGGCACATATAGACAAACAACCATTCACACTCACATTCATACCTATGGACAATTTGGAGTTGCCAATTAACCTAGCATGTTTTTGGAATGTGGGAGGAAACTGTGTACTTCGAAAACCTCTGGAAAAACAAGGAGAACATGCAAACTCCACACAGAGGTAAGCCGAGGGTGGAATTGAATCCTGGTCTCCTAGCTGTGAGGTCTGCACGCTATATGTTTACATTTCCCTCAAACTACGAAATTTATTGTTACAGTTTTTTTTTTTACTGAATAAGACAATCATGTTAAAAGTTAAAATACTCCGAAAGTAACCGGCGGGCCGGATTCAAACGCTTTGTGGGCCGCATATGGCCCCCGGGCCGTAGTTTGCCCACCCCTGGTATAGAACAATGTCGAGTGCATTGTTGAATATTTACTCAGAGTCACTATTGCAAGAGTGCGTTATGAAAATAATAAATGTTGAAAAAAATGTGACCCATCTGACTTTAACCGAATTGTGTTATGTATATGAATGCAATCATTTTTTGCAACAATGTTTATGGTTTTGTCTGCTGAAGCGTGAGGATTTTGCATTGGTTGAATTTTAGAAAAGAAATAGTCATTAAAAAAGTGTAAAGACGTTTTTATTTAATGCATACGTTTATTTCTCACTTCACTACAGTACAAAAGCATGCTAGGTGTCATATCCTGGGGCCCTTGCTCTGTTCCCCAGTCTCCTCCCTGTCTTTTGTGTCTCCTCAGATCCTCGTTTCCTGGCTGGAGGCGGAGCTGCTGAACGCACCTGAAGCCAATCACCCCGCTGGCACTTAAGCGGACCGCAGACAGCTGGCCAACGCCGGATTATTGTGCTACCTACGCTACGATACACATGCCGCTGCTCTTCCTAGTTACACCTGTTGTTTTTGCGTTCAGCAGCGCTCGCCTTCAGCCAGCCTATCTTGTGTCTTTTTTTTCCATGGTGCTCTTTCCCGACACCATCGCCTTTTGTTTCTTCCTTTTTGGGCCGAATAAAAGCCTTGAGACGCACTTACCTGACTCCTGTCGCCGTGTCCGGAACCAAGACTAACCCGCGACGTAACAGAATAATCCGGCCATAAGAATGGACCCCGGCGACACGGACCCGGTCAAAAAGTCCCTCCGTCTCCAAGCCATGCGCCTCTCCAAACAAGAGGAACTATTCGGCGCTCTCGGTGCCAGCGTGCAGAACTTGGCCGAGCAGCAAGATGCACGCATGGCCGCCCTCGAAGCTCAGCTCAACACGGTGCTCTCGGCTCTGCAGGTCCTCCCGGCTCTCGCCACACCTCCGGTGGCGGACGTCCCTCCGGACCCTTCCCCTCTGCCCATGGGGCCCAGCCCGGCCGCCGTTTGCCCCCAGCTCTCGAAACCGGAGCGATTCTCCGGGGACTCAGGTGACGTGCGCACCTTCCTGACACAGTGCGAGCTGCACTTCGAGCTTCAAGCAGCCGCCTTCCCCACGGAACGCGCTCGAGTTGCCTTTGCCACCTCCCACCTCACGGGCAAGGCGGGCGCCTGGGCCACAGCGGAATGGAGCCGGCGCTCGGCCATCTGCTCCTCATTCTCCTCGTTTGCCAAGGCCTTGGAGCAGGTGTTCCAGCGAAATCTCCCCGGCCGCGAGGCAGCGCGGACCCTCCTGAGGCTTCGCCAAGACAGGCTCAGCGTCTCGGACTACGCGATCGAGTTCCGCGCGCTCGCAGCCATGAGCGACTGGAACCCCTCAGCTCTCCTGGATGTGTTCTCCGACGGGCTCGCGGAACGAATCCGAGACCACATGATCCCTCTGGAGACGCCGAGCGACCTGGACGAGTTGATCGCCTTGGCCGTCCGCATCGAAAAGCGCTTGAACTTCCGCGAGCAGGACCGGCTCCTCCGTCGCGCCGCGCCGACCTTCGTTCGGAGATTCCCCGATGAGCGGCACCTCAACGACAGGCCGTCCGCCTCCATGGGGACAACACCTACGCTGGCTCCGGAGGAACCGATGCAGCTCGGCGGACATCGCCTCACGCCGGCCGAGAGGAGGCGTCGCCTTCGGCTTCGTCTCTGCATCTACTGCGGACAACCCGACCACAACATCTCTCGCTGTCCACTCCGCCCAGACAGCCAACGCTCACAAGCTACGGGCGCGCCCTCTCCTGGTTCGTCGGTGATCTCTCTGGCCGCGCCTCCTGTCTCGACCACGTCTGCTGTCAGCCGATTGCAGCTGCCAGGTACACTTTCCTGGTCTGATATCAGCGTAGATATCAAGACTTTTATCGACTCTGGCTCGGACGACTGCTTCCTCGACGAAGCATTTGTGGTTAGCTCGTCTATCCCTGTGGTGCCGCTATCTACGCCTAAGATTGTACGCTCATTGGACGGGCGCCACCTTGCTAAGGTCACTCACCAGACCCGCTCTCTTGTGCTCCGCCTATCTGGCAACCACGTTGAAAATTTATCTTTTTTCGTCATCCCCTCGCGCTCCGCTCCGGTGGTTTTAGGGCTTAATTGGCTAAACAGACACAACCCTCACATTGACTGGACGAAGCCAGCCATAGCTAACTGGAGCATTTTCTGCCACACACATTGCCTTAGGGGGGCGTGTCCCCGTCTGCCGACCACTCGCGCCGCTACTCCCGAACCCATCGATCTCTCCTCGGTCCCCTCCGCCTACCACGATCTCCGTGACGTGTTCAGCAAGAGCAGGGCCATGTCACTCCCCCCTCACCGTCCATACGACTGCAGTATAGATCTTCACCCCGGTGCCACACTCCCCACCTCACGCCTGTATAATGTGTCTAAGCCGGAGAGAGAGGCACTTGAAGAGTATATTTCTTCCTCTCTCGCGTCGGGTCTCATTCGCCCCTCCTCCTCTCCTCTAGCTGCCGGCTTCTTCTTCGTAGAGAAGAAGGATAAGTCACTCCGCCCATGTGTGGATTTCCGCGCCCTCAATAATATCACGGTCAAGAACAAATACCCACTTCCCTTGCTGGACTCTGCGTTTAACTCCCTTTACTCAGCGAAGTTTTTCACCAAGCTCGACCTCCGCAACGCTTACCACCTTGTCCGCATCCGTGAGGGGGACGAGTGGAAAACTGCGTTTAACACCCCCATAGGCCACTTCGAATACCTAGTAATGCCGTTTGGACTCACCAATGCTCCGGCCGTCTTTCAGGGCCTCATTAACGATGTTCTTCGAGATATGCTGGGTCGGTTTGTCTTTGTCTATCTGGATGACATCTTGATTTTTTCTGCCACGCTCGAGGAGCATATCCAGCAAGTGAGGCTGGTCTTACGTAGGCTCCTCGACAACAAGCTTTTCGTTAAGGCCGAGAAATGCACTTTTCATGCTTCGTCTGTGTCTTTTCTGGGATTTGTGGTGGAGAAGGGGCAACTCCGAGCCGACCCAGCCAAGATCCAGGCTGTGGTCGATTGGCCCTCTCCTACATCAAGAAAGGACCTTCAAAGGTTTCTGGGCTTTGCGAATTTCTACCGTCGCTTCATTCAGAATTTCAGTCGGGTCGCAGAACCTTTGAACAGGCTCACATCCTCTAAGATTCCTTTTGTGTGGTCCCCTGACGCTAATTCCGCCTTTGAATGTCTCAAGTCGTGCTTCACCTCTGCTCCTGTTCTTGTCCACCCTGACCCTCTCTCTCAATTCTTTGTCGAGGTGGACGCGTCCGACACTGGCGTGGGGGCGGTCCTCTCCCAGCGCTCCACCGCCGACCAGAAGCTGCACCCCTGTGCCTTCTTCTCTCGCCGTCTGACCCCGGCGGAACGCAACTACGATATTGGCAACAGGGAATTACTGGCCGTCGTCTTGGCCCTACAGGAGTGGAGGCACTGGCTGGAGGGTTCGGCGGTCCCCTTTGTCGTTCTCACGGATCACAAGAACTTGGCTTACCTCCGCTCTGCCCACAGACTTAACCCACGGCAGGCACGCTGGGCCCTATTTCTCACCAGATTTGACTTCACTCTGACCTTCCGCCCCGGTTCCCGGAATGGCAAGCCCGATGCCCTGTCACGGATGTACTCTCCGCCCTTGCACACACCTCCTCAGGAGACCATCCTCCCTCTGTCCCGCATCCTTGGGGGCCTTCAGTGGGACGTGGAGAAACGGGTGATGGACGCCCTGAAGGACTCTTCCCCTCCGGGGGGCTGCCCAGCTGGACGCCTGTTTGTTGCCCCTGACCTTCGCCCAGAGGTTCTTCGCTGGGCGCATGAGTCCAAGCTCGCGTGCCATCCCGGAGTTTCGCGCACCACCTTTCTCCTGTCGCAGAGGTTCTGGTGGCCTTCCCTGCGCTCGGACGTCACAGAGTTTGTGGCCGCTTGCTCAACATGTGCCCGCAATAAGTCCTCCCATCAGGCCCCGGCAGGCCTCCTATGCCCCCTTCCCATCCCATCCCGGCCGTGGTCCCACGTGGCTTTAGACTTTGTCACCGGCCTTCCCCCATCCAATGGGAACACGGTCATCCTCACCATTGTGGACCGTTTCTCCAAGATGGCCCACTTCGTCGCCCTCCCCAAGCTCCCCTCAGCCCTGGAGACCGCCCAGCTACTGGTCACCCACGTTTTCCGGCTTCACGGCATCCCTGTCGACGTCGTCTCCGACAGGGGACCACAATTTTCCTCTGCTGTATGGAAGGCTTTCTGCAAGGCTTTGGGGGCGACCGCCAGCCTGTCCTCGGGCTACCATCCTCAGACAAATGGCCAGTCCGAGAGAGCGAACCAGGACCTGGAGGCGGCCATCCGCTGCGTATGCCACCAGCAGCCTGCCTCCTGGGCCATCAACTTACCCTGGATTGAGTATGCCCGCAACTCCCTGGTCAGCTCCGCCACAGGTCTCTCTCCGTTCCATGGGGCATATGGTTACCAGCCCCCAGCCTTCCCTTCTCTAGAGGCGGAGTCAGCTGTCCCCTCGGTGTCCGCCCACCTGCGCCGCGCCCGCCTGGCTTGGCGCAACACCCGGATGGCCCTGGCACGCACAGCGGAACGCAACCAGCGCCTGGCCAACCGCCACCGTGTGGCAGCTCCGGAGTACAAGCCGGGACAGAGGGTTTGGTTGTCCACTCGTGACCTGCCCCTCCACACCAGTTCCAAGAAGCTCCAGCCTAGGTTCATTGGCCCTTATCCCGTGGAACGGGTCATCAGCCCCACCTCGGTGTTGCTTAGCCTCCCGGACTCCCTGGGGATCCACCCCACGTTTCACGTCTCCCTCCTCAAACCCGTCAGAGTCAGCGACCTCAGCCCTCCAGATGTGCCTCCTCCTCCTCCCAGGCTTATCGACGGCCACCCCGCATTCACGGTCAAGGCCATTTTGGACGTGAGAAGAAGGGGCAGGGGTTTCCAGTACCTGGTCGACTGGGAGGGGTACCGCCCCGAGGACCGTTCATGGGTCTCGCGGGCGCTCATTCTTGACCCGGACTTGCTTGCTAACTTTTACCGTCGTTTCCCCGAGAAGCCAGGTAGGCCGCCAGGTGGCGCCCGTCCTTAAGGGGGGGGTACTGTCATATCCTGGGGCCCTTGCTCTGTTCCCCAGTCTCCTCCCTGTCTTTTGTGTCTCCTCAGATCCTCGTTTCCTGGCTGGAGGCGGAGCTGCTGAACGCACCTGAAGCCAATCACCCCGCTGGCACTTAAGCGGACCGCAGACAGCTGGCCAACGCCGGATTATTGTGCTACCTACGCTACGATACACATGCCGCTGCTCTTCCTAGTTACACCTGTTGTTTTTGCGTTCAGCAGCGCTCGCCTTCAGCCAGCCTATCTTGTGTCTTTTTTTCCATGGTGCTCTTTCCCGACACCATCGCCTTTTGTTTCTTCCTTTTTGGGCCGAATAAAAGCCTTGAGACGCACTTACCTGACTCCTGTCGCCGTGTCCGGAACCAAGACTAACCCGCGACGTAACACTAGGTACGCAATCCATGAACTCAAGGAGAAAATGACATGCCATATCAAAGATCCCCCATTTATCGCCCACTTTTAATGCAGTTCGGCGCAGGATCGGATATATCGATAGTCCGGTTATATCAATATTTTTTCTGACTCCCGAGAATATCGATATAACGAGGCTTTACTGTATATAAAACATGTTCCGAGTTTAATTATAAAATATTAGCAAGATTGAATTTGATCTTTTCCTGTTAGCCTGAGTGCGTTCTTTCAGAGCATGCTCAGATATGACGTAACACGCAGATTCAGACGTTCTTCACTTTTAAAAATGGAGGCCAGCAATCGGCACTGGACTAAGCAAAGTTTGTTTTTGATCCAAACTAAATTTCAAGACTGGACAGACGAAACACTGGCAATACGGAGTTATTCCAACAAGTGAAAGAAAAACTCGGGGAAGTCGGTATCACGTGATGTTGATGTTTACGTTTTACTGGGCATGCCCCATTGACTATTCTTTTTGATTTTCACGGTGCATGTAGACAAGAGATTGGAATATTCCTTTCCATGGATACCATTGTTTCCCAAAAGGTCATTTGGAAAGAGAAAACTGGTCATGTAAACGTGGCTACTGTGGAGTGTCTGTGGTGTAAAGACTGGCAGAGCAATGTAATATTGGTCCGTGTGGCAACACCTACCTTGTTCCTCCCATAGACTTATTGATGCACGTGTGAGGTCGTGGTGACATTTTGTAACATTTTTGGTTAGTGGTGAGCCACAAGATTTTCCCAATGTAAAAAAGGTGCCGTGACTCAAAAAAGGTTGAAAAGCACTTCTGTATATGACATATAATCACAATATCTTTGAATGCATCTTCTTAATGCCTTATGTTTGTATTTTAGTTCATTTCGCCAAATACCTACAGTCATCCGTTACTATTAAGGAATGAATTAATACATGATCGTTGTTATTTGTTCAAACATACTGAAATACAAGTGATATGTAGTATTCTGCAGCAGTAATGACACAAACCTTTGAGACATTACCTCACATTACATTACTTTAACACTGCATGAAGTCAGCCATCGCATGTCCAACATCACAGAGTGAAAAGGTTATTCTCCCATTCCGTGTGGAAGTGGTACATTTTAAGCTTCTTAAGCTGAGAAGAAATAAATTTGACGCTAACTGGTTAGCATCTTATCACACCAGTTCGGGGCTATTTAGAATGCCACAACATTTACAATTAATAGGAACGTATAGTTGACTGTAGGGGTGTTATGTCACATCTACAGAGCTCTAATAATGTTTGACTTTGATTTTCTTAGCTCGAACTCGGACAATAGTGGCGCAGCGGAGCTCATTCTCCAAACAGACTCCTCCAGTTCCGTTCCCACAGTGAACGCTACACTGACTTGATGTATTTGTGTATATACATCCATGACATCCAGCCAATAATATTAAAGTGCCAAGCGGCGAGGGATGACAGAGACACATGTTGCACATGTTGAATCGGGCAAGTCCCAGTTGATGCGCGGTTGAGTAAAAGACAACAACAATACCTGTTGTACCCTCGCTCATACTGTATACTGGTATACTGGGGCCTGTAGCACCTTCTCATGTACAAACACATTGGCTCCGACAAGCCAAACAATACGACTGAATCACACAGCATATTTATCCGAGGAAGTGGGCTAATGAAGCTTTGGACGGTGACTTATGCTATGGAGAAATGTAATTATAACAACACACAATAAACACACAGTGTCTAAACTTTTGGATTTAGCACAGAATGCTATAAAACATAGCCTGCAGCCCAGATGGCGAGTTTAATGAGATTGTGGAGTAGCAAAGCACTGGATGGAAATGAGAAGGCCGCCAGCTAGCTGAGGGCTATCCTCTTGGACGGGATTTTCATTCCTAGCACTGTCACAGTCCAACACTTTCCGCTAGTCCAACCCTTCTGAGGTCGTACAATTTGGAATTTAACCAGCTTTTTCCGGGCAAATAGAAATAAAAAGTTTGCTTTTTTTGGGGCGGGGGGGATTTTTGTGACTTTTTTTGGCGACACATACATAATCCAGCTAATGGACAAAAGTATGTTAACAGAGGTGAACTTGACTAAAAATAAATAACGTTTACGCTCAAAACGAAGAAGGTTTCAAATAAGAAGTACACCTGACTTGTTTATCAGCATGTTGTTGATTCAAGAAAATGGAATCCAAACATGGAGGATCAGGTCACGGCGCTTCCATCAGCATCAATCTAGTTAAAAGTCCAAAGGTGAGAAGGTACTATATTGGAGAGATGAAACTAAACAGGAGCACGAGCATGGCTGCCGGCAAACACAATTATCCAAGAGGAAAGTGTTGTGAACTTCTCATTTCACAGTAACATGAGTTGGCAGCCTGGAATGGAGCTCTGTCACTTCATATAATAGAATCCATTAACTCCACAACAGAACTTTTAATTCTTTGAGAGTGAACAAACAAATAACATTTACAATTGGGCTGCCACATTCTTCATGGCAATGTGATAATGTTGAATAACTGTATTAGTGTTATATAATGGAGGGTTTTTAAAAAAATGGTATTCAGAGTTCATTCATTCATTTTCTACCGCTTATCCTCACGAGGGTTGCGAGGGGTGCTGGAGCCTATCCCAGCTGTCTTCGGGCGAGAGGCGGGGTACACCCTGGACTGGTGGCCAGCCAATCACAGGGCACATATAGACAAACAACCTAGCTGCGAGGTCTGTGCGCTAACCACTCGACCGCCATGCCAGAGTTCTGCTAACCAATTTTTACAGGGTTATATAATACTAAAACATTGTTCTGACCTCATATTTTGACAGTATTTTTGTCCAGTTTTCGTTTCCATACAGTACACATGTATATTTGGTCATAATATTATAAATGTATTCTTGTTTTGTTATAGTAAAATGCAGCCTCCCCACCAATATTGTGTTTTTTCTTGTAACTTTTTCACTTTTTCCCATTTCTTACACATCCTCTATTGCCTTATTTTGGTTCACAATGTCATTCAATTTTTAGTGCTTTTCTACTAACCAATTATTATGGGGTTGTATAATACTAGAACATTGTTCTGTCCTCATATTTTGACAGTATTTTGGTCCAGTTTTCATTTCCATTTTTTTATTTTGACAGTATTTTTGTCCAGTTTTCATTTCCATACAGTACAAATGTATATTTGGTCATAATATTATAAATGTATTTATCACAGTTGGTATTGAGAGCTGTAAGGTTCAACGCCAGGATGCAGAGAATGGGACCAAATGCAGGTAAATAATATTTATTCGTTGCGAAAAATGCAGCAGCAGAAAAAAGCAACTCAGGAAGTAGACGGACAAACGATAATGATCCCACGCGGGGAGAAGCACACACCTGAACTAAATAGACAGGACAAATTAGGGACAAGTGTGGGAGACGAGGACAACCAAGGCAGACACGGGAAAACAGGAAGTCAAATACAAACTAAGAACCCAAAGCCCAAGAAGGTAACTCAAACAAACTGTGGGAACCCACACAGGGCGTGACAGTATTCTTGTTTTGTTATTGTAAAATGCAGCCTCCCCCCTAATATTGTGTTTTTTCTTGTAACTTTTTCACTTTTTCCCATTTTTTCCACATTCTGTATTGACTTTTTTTTGGTTCACAACATTTAATTTTATAGTGCTTTTCTACTAACCAATTATTATGGGGTTGTATAATACTAAAACATTGTTCTGTCCTCATATTTTGACAGTATTTTTGTCCAGTTTTCATTTCCATTTTTTTATTTTGACAGTATTTTTGTCCAGTTATAATTTCCATACAGTACAAATGTACATTTGGTCATAATATCATAAATGTATTCTTGTTTTGTTATTGTAAAATGCAGCCTTCCCCCTAATATTGTGTTTTTTCTTGTAACTTTTTCACTTTTTTCCACATTCTGTATTGCCTTTTTTTGGTTCATAATATCATTCCATTTTATAGCGCTTTTCTACTAACCAATTATTATGGGGTTGTATAATACTAAAACATTGCTCTGTCCTCATATTTTGACAGTATTTTTGTCCAGTTACAAAATACTACATACAGTACACATGTACATTTGGTCATAATATTATAAATGTATTCTTGTTTTGTTATTGTAAAATACACCCATTCCCCTAATATTGTGTTTTTTCTTGTAACTTTTTCCACTGTTTCACTTTTTCGTTTTATAGTGTTTTTCTACTAACTAATTATTACGGGGTTGTATAATACCAAAACATTGTTCTGTCCTCATATTTTGACAGTATTTTTGTCCAGTTATAATTTACAAACAGTGCACATGTATATTTGGTCATAATATTATAAATGTATTCTTGTCTTGTTATTGTAAAATGCAGCCTTCCCCCCAATATTGTGTTTTTTCTTGTAACTTTTTTACTTTTTCCCATGTTTTCCACATTCTGTATTGCCTTTTTTTGGTTCATAATATTGAATTTTATAGCCCTTTTCTACTAACCAATTATTATGGTGTTGTATAATACTAAAACATCGTTTTGTCCTCATATTTTGACAGTATTTTTGTCCAGTTTTCATTTCCATTTTTTAATTTTGACAGTATTTTTGTCCAGTTATAATTTCCATACAGTACAAATGTACATTTGGTCATAATATCATAAATGTATTCTTGTTTTGTTATTGTAAAATGCAGCCTTCCCCCTAATATTGTGTTTTTTCTTGTAACTTTTTCACTTTTTTCCACATTCTGTATTTATCTGTATTATTACAGGGTTGTATAATACTAAAACATTGTTCTGTCCTCATATTTTGACAGTATTTTTGTCCAGTCATAATTTACATACAGTACACGTGTATATTTGGTCATAATATTATAAATGTATTCTTGTTTTGTTATTGTAAAATACACCCTTCCCCCTTATGTGTTTTTTCTTGTAACTTTTTCACTTTTTCACTTTTCCCATTTTCCCCACATTCTGTATCGCCTTATTTTGGTTCATAATATCATTCCATTTTCTAGCGCTTTTCAAGGCACCCAAAGTGACCCCATTATTCATTCACACCTCACTCCCGGTGGTAAACTACATCTGTAGTCACAGCTGCCCCCGGGTAGACTAACGGAAACGTGGCTGCCAATTCGCGGCAACGGCCTCTCTGTGTCCACTACCAACTATTTCATATTCCATTCATATTCATATTCATATTCAGACACCAGATTGGGCAGCACTGGAGGCAAGGTAGTTGGACACCCCAAATACATATGGATACATAATACATGTTCCTCTTTCGAGGACATATTTACTGAGAATATTTTCTTTGCAAACCAAAAAGTGTGGCCATATTTGCTGAACCAGGAATTTGTGATGCTTCTTCACAAACAACACAACGTCAGACTAAGCACTTTTCTTCTCCATCTTCCCACACGAGAATGTCTACAATAGAAAATGCTATTTCATGTTTTCGTCAGTGAGTGTTTTTTTTAAGAAGTGGAGGGAAAAGTTGCTAAAGTAAACCATTCGTCCTTTGCTCTTTTCGAGCGTCTTCAATCAGGCGAGTTGGCAGCACACTTTCATTTAAAGAACAGATAGAGTGGCTGCAGTGCAAAACAGGAGGCGTTGGAAACACCCGGCTGTTGTTTCAGCAAATCGTGCTTAGTTTGCAAGAATGACAAAGACAGTGTGCCATTTCCATATAACAGCTTCATGCACAAGAGCAAGGCTGGATTTCTTTTCGGCGAAACGTGCACGAAAGGTCATTTGCAACTCTGTAAGGCATTTTCCCATCACACTTTTGGGACTGGGACCCACACCTTTGCAGTTTACATTTTCTCCATCTGCTCTTATCTGCATCATTTGCTGTTTGCATGAAATAAATCCCTCTTAGCACAAAAAGGTAAACAGATAAGTTAGCCACTAGTGAGGGAATACAGTGAAGGTAATGAGATAGATAAAGGCCTGTAATGTGATATGGAAAGGCAAATAAGAAGGTGTTCATTATCTTGATATGTAATCATTACGCAATAACACGCCACATGACTTTGCACCCGTAAATAGCACATTTATTTAGTCAGCGTAAGAATGAGACGTGGAAGTGTGAGGAGCACCCAAATAGCTTCTCCAGTCGTCCAATGGAGGTGTCTACGTATCTAGCCTACCCATTTACTGGACGGGTACGGAATGGTTCTTGTTGTTATCGTGGAGCGGTGTGGCTGCTGAACGACCATACTGTGTAAGAACATGTCGTTGGCTGCCTCCGTCGTGAATGAGACAATATTTGGGGGTGAGATTTGAGGAAATTCGATGATAGGAGATGGCACAAACCTCCTGGTCATCAAGACCAGCCCGGGAGGCCATTTATGGACTGCGGCTTTTTTTTTTTTAATAGAAAATAAACCAAAAACACAAAAGACAAAAAACATTTTAAATAATTCTCCAAAAATAAAGTGAAAATCTAAAATAAATAAATAAATAAAATCTTTTCAATGAGAAAAAAAAGTCACAATTTACAAGCCTAAACTTGTAATATTATGACAAAAAATAATGTCATTTTAGTAGCATAGACCTGAAATATTAAGGAAAAAATAAGTATATTTTTTCACAACATTGATGAAAATTAGCTTGAGGGAAAATTACAATATTATGTGAATAAAGTCATAATATTATATATGAAGATTATTCAAGAAGAAAATAAAATTTATAAAATTTAAGAAAACAGGAAAAAATATTTTAAAGAATCATACTAATACAGCTTTTTAATAAGGCTTTGTCAAAGTAAAAAAAAAAATCACATCACAGGAGATTTTAATTGAATGTTTGAATTAAAAAATAATGATTCCGATTAATTGGATAAATGATTTCTCATTGATGACCTCAAAGTATCAACATTTAGTATTAGAGTGTCTAGCACTGCCTTCATCCTGATGGGCATTGAATGCACCACAGCTGCACAGGTTATCACCGGAATTCTATTCCACACATCCACGGTGACATCACAGAGCTCTTCATATCTCTCGCCCCTTCAAAGTGTCTAATAAAATGGTCTGGGGAGCACGACACCACAACATCCTCAATATACCCCGACACAGCCCCCGTGCCGTTCTTTCAAATGTTGCCCAAGGCGTTGGCAGGTTAAAAACTAGACGGCAGCCGACCTTTAGTCGGGTCTACTTTATGGCTTCTTCATCAGCTTCACATCCATAACATAGCTCTTAAATCCGCTCGGTAGTTTTTGCGTCACCGGATCCTTCATCCTTATCCTTTTATCATGAAGTTGGTATTAAAAAGTGAGATTTGGGGCTTGGAAGTTGGCAACATGTTGCATTGCCAGTGCGCCACTGGGGGGTGACGGAAGCAAAGCCTGCAGCAGGGGTGTCCAAGGTTTCCTGTGAGGGCCCCATTGTGAAAAGTGAAAGGATGCAAGGGCCACTTTGATATTTAGTAAAGCAACTAAATATGTAGATATGCTAGAAGGTATACATTTTTAGGAAAAGCTGCTTGGTATCAACTTTCTCCTTGAATATTAGTTTGTAAATTTTACTCACATAGTATTTGGACTTTATTCCCAAGACATGGTAAATGTATTCAGTTTGCTTCTCAACATGTTATAACTTAAAAAAAAAATTTTTTCCGGAAGATTTCAACTTTTGGCTCCTGAAATTATATTATTTTTCCTCTTAATATTATATGTGTTTTTTTCTAAAATAAAATGCATATTTTGTTAGAATACAACTTTTTTCCTGTAAAGGTTTTCCATTTCTGTTTTTTTTTTCATTTTCCAATGATTTTCATTTTTGTACATTTTTCTATCGTGAATATGACTTTACAACTTAAAAAATATTTTTTAACATTTCAACTTTATGCCACTAAAATTTTGTGCTGATTGTTCTTTTTTTTTGCTGCTGTTGTTGTTTTTGAGTTCTCTTGTTACATGAGCATCATTTCCAGTCTATTTTTTGGAATATTAAGTTGTAGGACAAAGTTATGAACACAAAGTAAAAACATTATGAAAATAAACTAAAGAAAAATATTTATAAAATAAAATTGAAATAGTCTGAAAATAGAACAAAAACACACCCCAAAAGTTGTAATTTTAATAAAATTAAGTCAGAATATGAAGACAAAATATTATCAGTCCCAGTTTAAAAATTCTGTACTGACTGTATGGCCGCACTTTGGACACCCCAAGAATATATCGAGCATCTCCATTAAAAATTATTGCTGACTGGCAAAATGCGGAGTTAAAAACAACCCTTGAAAAAAGAGAGAGGGTTTGTATGTTTTCAGTGACCTAAACATAAAATGAGTGTGGACAAAAGACAGATTAAAAGTAACAAATCATGAGGGCCCGAGCACGAAAGCGATAACCTTTTGTGAAGGCCCAATTGTATCTTTTCAATTCTAATTGATTTTTTGGGGGGAGGGGGGGGGGTAGATAAGTTATTTAACACGTGTCACAGAACAGATTGTGTTCAACGTTGGACGTTCCACTGCAATTTTAAATATCAAGTCACAAATGTCACAACGGAAAGAGGAGACTCAGCGCTTCAAAAGTGCTCGCCAACATCTGCATTCAAGTGCTGAAATGTCATCAATGTGTCATTGGGACCAAATAATTCTTATTGATTGTGTTTAGCCGCAGCATTCAGACAACCGCACAGTAAACAACACTCTTTATCAGGACTGGTGATTTATTGCCGTGAATTGTCTATTCTTCTTTCATTTTTAATCATGGCCAAAAAATCACTGGTTATGCTTCCAGCTCCATACTGGCTTAGCATGTTAGCATTTTTAAAAAACATTGTATTTTTTAACATTAACATTTTTATAAGAATTAAAGACATTAAGCGCTGCCATGCTAGGTGTTGCATGCTAATGTTAGCAGAGTAGCCTTTTTCATAATTTTTATTAGTACAGACTTACATCCACACTTTGTGTTATAGCAGTAGCATGTAAACATTATCATATTAGCATTGCTATCATGCCAACATTATCACAATAACATTTTTATGCATTTTCATTCATTTGCACATTGGCAGACACACTATTTTGCTAGGTTTATCATGCTAATGTTAGCAGAGTAGCCTTTTCCACCATTTTTATTAGTACACACTCACATACACACTTGGTGTTATAAGTGATAGCATGTAAACATTAGCATGTTAACATTGCTATCATGCTAACATCATCACAATAGCAGTTATATCCATTTCATTCATTTTCACATTAGCAGGCATTAGCAGTATTGTGCTTGGTTTATCATGCTAATGTTAACAGAGTAGCCTTTTTTACCATTGTTATTAGTACATACTTACATAAACACTTAGTGTTATAAGTGGTTATAACGTTAGCATGTTAGCATTACTATCATGCTAACATTATCACAGAAGCATTTTTTTCCACTTTCATTCATTTTCACATTTGCAGACACACTATTGTGAGTGGTTTATCATGCTAATGTTAGCATTGTAGCCTTTTAGCAGTTTTCATGAGTAAAAACCTATATAAATACTTAGTGCTATCATGTCAGGTGTTAGCATGTCAGCACTATCATTCTAATATTCGCATAGTAACGTTTTTAAAATGCTAACATTAGCATTGTTGGATTTTAGCTAGATAAGTAGAGACTTATCTAAACACACAGTGCCACCATGCCAGGTATCTTTCATACATCCGTTCTAAATTTCAGCATGGTGCGTTCAGGTGAAACAGCAGCATTGATGTTCTCGGACTCGGATCACTACCGTACGCTGTTTGTTTGACTTGGTCACAAATGTTCTCATGATGATGCAGGGTGAAATTGAAGTCAGATGCTGTTTCATACACAACAGGCAGAAAGTTTCCCTGTCCATTCACCATGTTTGCAGTATGTCTATGCCATATGCAGTATATGCCTCCACATGGGTACCCTGTGCTCTGTGACCCTGGAAGTAACTGCACCGTCGCTGGTGCTTCTCAGGAGAATCACTCATTTACATTTGCTTATTGTTACTCCGGACAACACTCACTTTCAGCACTCTGTGTGTGAACTTGCTAGCGCCCCGTCAAAGAGATAGAATGATTGACAGGAAGGTTCACTCGGGGTGAGTGAACCCATTCCGCTAAACAACTAACGCACCCACGTGTTGAGAAAGATGCACAAAGTGAACTCTCTTGTCATCCAGCCTGTTTGGCAGCGAGCGAGGAGGAAAACAAACACACATGCAGATGTCAATATCGTATGGAAGCAGGCAAAATCATTGAGTTTGTGTTTGTTTAACATGCGGTTAATTGATTTATTGATTATCGGGACAAGCCTAATCACGACCAAAAGTCAACTAAAGTAACACGTTCTGCTATTGACAAGCAAGTTACTCAATTTACAAGTAAGAATCCAATTACCGTATTTTCTGGACTATAAGTCACTCTGGAGTATAGGTCGCACAAGGCCAAAAATACATAATTAGGTAGAAAAAAAACATACATAATCGCACTGGAGTATAAATTGGATTTCATTTATTTTCATTTATTTTACAAACCACTTGACTTGATTAGGTCCTCTTGGAAGGCAAGTTCTAACATTAATAAAAGAATAGAGAACAGGCTGAATAGGTGTAAGATATGCTAACACAATGCTTATTCAGCTACACAAAAAATAAACATGAACAGAAAAGGTGTCCAGTGTTTATGGAACATAAACAGTTTTTTCATTTATAAGTCGCTCTGGAGTATAAGTCGCAGGAACAGACAACCTATGAAAAAAAGTGTCACTTATAGTCCGGAAAATACGGTAATTAAGGCTGACAATTTGGACCATAACCCATGACAAGCTAAAACTCAACTCTGAACCTCCAATTTCACTTCCTGTGCCCCTGTCATTAAGATCCCCTCGGGAACACAAATAAGGTGACACACTCAAGCAGGAATTATCGCTTATTGCTTATCACTTATCGGCAATTTACTGCGATAAACGCGGGATTGCTATACCTCCTGGGGTGGTCTAATGAAGATTGTTTGTGTATCCGTGTATTTAGAGGGAATATGTTTGACCTCTTTAAGAAGCCACCACTATTTGAAGCATTTCTCCTCTCCTTACTTTGAGGACATATTAAACTTTTAAATTCAGATCATAATGATAAATAAATATTAATAAAAGAGACTGAACATGAAACAGGCCTGCTTGAATTCTTAATGAGGCCAGTGTTCTAGTTTTGGATAGAAGAGTTTCAGTCACAGCAACTCTGGAATTAACTCTGGAATTTCCTACCTGGTGATCTGAAGGTCCAAGCCTCGTCGTCGTCAAAGTGCGTATCCCCAGCGGTGAACCTCTCTCCCGGGAAAAAGGCATGAGCCACGGTGCCGCCGGGCCCGTCAAAGGGATATCCATCATTGTGGTCGGCTTTGGTGAAGTCGATCTGAATGTCGGCGTCGCTCCCTGCCACCTCATGGAAGTTCAGCGGTGCGATGTCACTCCACACCTTCAGGGCGTAATACATGAGGGCTCGAACCGTGTCCCTGCCCAGTAAGGCCGAATCCTTGGGGAAGGTCCTCACTCTGAGGGAGAGGGTGAGAGGGGATATTGGGGTGAAAGAAAGGGAATAAAAGCAATATGTCACACACGGTCTGAGAGTCACAGGCAAAGCTTTCATCTTCTGTGAGACCTTGCAGCTGTTCCCGTGTCTGAAACCACTGGGGAAGGTGACCTTTTCTGTCAAAGTAACAATTCTGAACACCTGCCGCACAGGCTTAATAAATCCCGACTGTTTTTCATCACATTTTGTGCTACTTGTGTATGATGTGAGGCAAAACATAATGGGATACAATACAAGTGCTGTATCAAAAATGTGGTCTAAACAGAGATAATAATGCTCTTTTTAATAGATGATGCTTTTGTCAGGTACTATGACATCATTCATGACGGCGATCCATCTCTTTAGCCTTTCCTCCTGGTTCCTTTCTAATACTCACTTTGTATTAAAGGAAGTGCAATTTATTTGGTTACAGCACTGGACTTTACAACGACAAGAAACATGGACCAAGAGCCTAGAATGATGGATGACAGTGAAAGCATGTGTGTGTGAAAGCGAGAGCAGTGTTGTGTGCTTGTTTTTTGTCAGTTTCTTTTTCCTGAGTCATATCTAAGCGTTGCACAACTCTTGATTGTGCTATGTGAGTGTATGCCTGTTTCGAGAAGGCCTTCTATGAGAAGCTATTAGAGTGAAAATGTACTGAGCTAATAGGCTGGATCCAAAGATGTAATATCGTTCCGGTATTTTTCTGTGAGTCATACCTAAGCCTTGTGCAACTATTGTGCTATGTGAGTGTTGTGTATGTCAAGAAGGCCTTCTATGAGAAGCTATTAGACTGAAAATGCACTGAGCCAATACGCTAAATCCAAAGATGTGATATTGTTCCGGTATTTTTCTGTTAGTCATACCTAAGCCTTGTGCAACTCTTGATTGTGCTATGTGAGTGTTGTGTGTTTCAAGAAGGCCTTCTATGACAAGCTATTAGACTGAAAATGCACTGAGCTAATAGGCTGGATCCAAAGATGTAATATTGTTCCGGTATTTTTCTGTGAGTCATACCGAAGCCTTGTGCAAATATTGTGCTATGTGAGTGTTGTATGTGTCAAGAAGGCCTTCTATGAGAAGCTATTAGACTGAAAACGCACTGAGCTAATACGCTAAATCCAAAGATGTGATATTGTTCCGGTATTTTTCTGTGAGTCAAACCTAAGCCTTGTGCAACTCTTGATTGTGCTATGTGAGTGTTGTGTGTTTCAAGAAGGCCTTCTATGACAAGCTATTAGACTGAAAATGTACTGAGCTAATAGGCTGGATCCAAAGATGTAATAGCGTTCCAGTATTTTTCCGTGAGTCATACCTAAGCCTTGTGCAACTGTTGTGCTATGTGAGTGTTGTGTGTGTCAAGAAGGCCTTCTATGAGAAGCTATTAGACTGAAAATGCACTGAGCTAATACGCTAAATCCAAAGATGTGATATTGTTCCAGTATTTTTCTGTGAGTCAAACCTAAGCCTTGTGCAACTCTTGATTGTGCTATGTGAGTGTTGTGTGTTTCAAGAAGGCCTTCTATGACAAGCTATTAGACTGAAAATGCACTGAGCTAATAGGCTGGATCCAAAGATGTAATATTGTTTCCGGTATTTTTCTGTGAGTCATACCAAAGCCTTGTGCAAATATTGTGCTATGTGAGTGTTGTATGTGTCAAGAAGGCCTTCTATGAGAAGCTATTAGACTGAAAACGCACTGAGCTAATACGCTAAATCCAAAGATGTGATATTGTTCCGGTATTTTTCTGTTAGTCATACCTAAGCCTTGTGCAACTCTTGATTGTGCTATGTGAGTGTTGTGTGTTTCAAGAAGGCCTTCTATGACAAGCTATTAGACTGAAAATGCACTGAGCTAATAGGCTGGATCCAAAGATGTAATATTGTTTCCGGTATTTTTCTGTGAGTCATACCGAAGCCTTGTGCAAATATTGTGCTATGTGAGTGTTGTATGTGTCAAGAAGGCCTTCTATGAGAAGCTATTAGACTGAAAACGCACTGAGCTAATACGCTAAATCCAAAGATGTGATATTGTTCCGGTATTTTTCTGTGAGTCATACCTAAGCCTTGTGCAACTCTTGATTGTGCTATGTGAGTGTTGTGTGTGTCAAGAAGGCCTTCTATGAGAAGCTAGAAGCTATTAGACTGAAAATGCACTGAGCTAATACGCTAAATCCAAAGATGTGATATTGTTCCAGTATTTTTCTGTTAGTCATACCTAAGCCTTGTGCAACTCTTGATTGTGCTATGTGAGTGTTGTGTGTTTCAAGAAGGCCTTCTATGACAAGCTATTAGACTGAAAATGCACTGAGCTAATAGGCTGGATCCAAAGATGCAATATTGTTCCGGTATTTTTCTGTTAGTCATACCTAAGCCTTGTGCAACTCTTGATTGTGCTATGTGAGTGTTGTGTGTTTGAAGAAGGCCTTCTATGACAAGCTATTAAACTTGAAACTGCATGGGCCAGCCATTCTGATTCTGAAGGTCCTGGGTAAATTTGATTGACACATAAAAGCGTCCTGGAAGCAGTGCAGCCAAGAGACATGCTAGGAATGAAAATAATTGACTGTTGGGAATAATAAATGAAACAATTTTATGGAACAAATACTAGAATTGAAGTTGTGAATGTGGGTCAGTGCTACTGATAGTCTTTAGAGAGAGAAGGCCTTGTTGGCCCTGACGGCACTGTCCCTGAAAGCACCGAGTGAGGTCTGAAAAAGAGTCGCACCTCATTGGTATGCGTGCACAAAGCCACATCCAAATAGGATCACATCACGTACTCGGTGGCGAAACTCTTTTCCATACACAGATGTGCCCACACAGCGACTTTATTCACACCGCTAGCAGATTCGCCCTCTGACTGCCGCTCCACCGTTTTCCAAGGTCGTTGCAAATTGCTCAACCTCCGCAGACAATTCACCTGCTTATTAAACCTAATTCAGATGAACGAGTGCGTGTGATTGTGTTCTGTGTGTAAATATAAAGATATGTGTATCCAAATTGTGTGAGCTGGCTCGGGCAATTGCGGTCAAGTCCGTCACAAGGTCAGAGCCCTGCTGTCCTGCATCCAGGATGATGTACGGGGTCCAAGGGAGATGCTTGTTTACATTAGAAGACTGTAGGTGCATGAAAAATGAGCCAGGTGTTATTTCCCTGCGGTGGCTTGTCGACATTAGATTGAACTCCATGCACCGTGGCAGGGATCTATCTTATCAGTGTGCAAATTTTAATTGCGCAAGGCCACTGCAGATTTCATGTAGATGATTTTTTTTCAGGCAACCATTTACACAAAATGTTCAAAAAAATCGCCATGAATTTTCAAACAGAAAAACAAGCAGTGATGGGAATAACGGCGTTTAAAATAACGGCCATTACTTTTGTCAGTAACGGGTAATCTGACTAATTACTTTTACTGTCAGCATAACGCCGTTACCCATTTTGACACCCCGTTACAGCACGTTACTGAAGCCGCCTAAAAATATATCACCGACTTCATAACTAATCTGCAGCGCAGTGAGAGTGTTGCAGAGTGACAAGGGAGGGGGTGAGATAACCACATAAGCAATGAGGATTGGCTCGGGGGGGCAGTAGTTACTTTTGCTGGTGACTAGTTACTTTTGTAATGGAGTAACTCATTTAGTAAGTGTCAGTTACTTTTTTTGAGAAGTCACTAGTAACTATAACTAATTACTTTTTTAAAGTAACATGCCCAACACTAGGGCTGCACGGTTGTTATCGAGTGGTTAGCGCGCAGACCTCACAGCTAGGAGACCCGAGTTCAATCCCACCCTCCCACCATCCCTGTGTGGAGTTTGCATGTTCTCCACGTGCATGTGTGGGTTTTCTCCGGGTACTCCGGTTTCCTCCCACATTCCAAAAACATGCTAGGTTAATTAGCGACTCCATATTGTCCATAGGTATGAATGTGAGTGTGAATGGTTGTTTGTCTATATGTGCCCTGTGATTGGCTGGCCACCAGTCCAGGGTGTACCCCGCCTCTGGGCTAGGCTCCAGCACCCCCTGCAACCCTAGTGAGGATAAGCGATAGAAAATGAATGAATGAATAAGCTAAGAGATTAAAGATACAGTGGAACCTCAGTTAGAGTTCGCTCTGGTTAGTGAACCACAATTTTGCCTTGGTTTGCAAACATATGTACATTATGGCACATGTCTTGTCGTGAATGAAATGAATGAATGAATGAATGAAAGTGAGTTTGTTTGAGTCGAATCCGGTAAGAAATAACCGCACAGCTCCATAGGTATGAATGTGAGTGTGAATGGTTGTTTGTCTATATGTGCCCTGTGATTGGCTGGCCACCAGTCCAGGGTGTACCCTGCCTCTCGCCCGAAGACAGCTGGGATAGGCTCCAGCACCCCCGCGTCCCTCGTGAGGATAAGCGGTAGAAAATGAATGAATGAATGCCCAACACTGAAATCAAGCACTAACCAATGTTTCACTATATAAGAAAATGAGCCGCTGCCGAACAGAATCGGAGGTAAACTTTAAAAAGGAGCCCCAACTTCAATCTCAAACTTTTAATTACAGTTTAAAATACCCGGCAGAAAGAAAGCCACTGCCAGATTCCAGTGCGTGATTAAGCTGTTGGCTGTGTGATTCCAACACAAATGTTTACTTTCTGGGATTTTCACGACCATGACCGACAAGCAGCTGGAAATTGATAAGCCAGCAGAGGAAGTGCATGCGTAAGATTGTAGCGCCGCCGCATAAAGCCCAGTGGCTGTTAAACAGCAACACACCTCATGAGAGAGCATCATTGACTCACAAATAAATACCTGAGAACAGAGTGTGCTGTCAGACCAGTTCACATCAATCAAGTATAATACAGACGCAAAGAAGCGCTGACATCAACAAACCCCCACCCCCCAACGTGCACTATTGAACAGGCAGGCCAGCAGGGACCGTGCGTCTTCTGCTTTGACAGAGGAAGAAATGAGACAAGCATTGTTACAAACTGACGAGAAAGAAGGAAACAGGGCAGTGTGGTTTTAATGTCACAACATTCATTCCTGCTGCGTGCGAGCCGACTTTAAACAAGAACAAAGTTAACCATTTGTAAATGTGGGCATCACAGCTATCCGTGTTGGCGGTACGGTCAAAACAGTTCAGTGTTGCACCATCAAATGCTCCTCGTTTCAAGAGGATGCTTGGTTGAGATTAAATGATATTACTGTGGAAGTACAGGGTGGGACATGACCTTCAGTTTGTTAGCAAGTTTCAGAAAAATTGATCAAAAAAATTGACCACGGTTATCACGCCCCCAAAAAGTTAAGAACGGTTTCATTCAACTCAAGTATGCAGCATTTGTGG
The DNA here is from genome assembly GCF_030265055.1 of Doryrhamphus excisus. Lineage (NCBI taxonomy): Eukaryota > Metazoa > Chordata > Actinopteri > Syngnathiformes > Syngnathidae > Doryrhamphus > Doryrhamphus excisus. The sequence continues at coordinate 19,567,348 of NC_080467.1, forward strand.
TATTTAACTTTGTAAGACATCATCTTCTGTGAGTGGATAGAGTAGGCTAGCTTGCGTCAGAGACAGGAGAAGCCAAAGCTTATAATTGTTCGCATATAAAAGACAACAGCTTCAAAATCCAGCCGGACCCTTTGTCAGATCGCTGCCTGAACCTGGAGTAAAGAAAAGGCTCCAGCCCACTTCAAGTTAGACACAATTAACTTGGCAATTAACCCTGGAGCGATAATTTGCATCTCCCCTGCTCCCTGGAAAACAGTCCCGAGACTAATAGGCTGGAACTGCTAATACTATTTCAAGTAGAAAATGGACTTTCTTTTTGCCCTTTGTTGTTTTCTTCACCTTTCTCCGTTTGTACATTGAAATGTAGCGTGCAAAGGTAATAATAGCTAGTGTGAAACCTGGTGACAGCGCACTACTGTGCATCGATTCCAAGTGAATGCTGCAGTTAGAAACCAGAAAAGCACATTTTGTTCCTCCCTCGGTCCTAAACTTCATAAAATATATCAAAAAAGCATCAACACAAACATAAAAACTGGTGATAAACATTACTTTATTGCAGCGGTTCTCAATTATTTTCCGTCATGATCTCACAATAGAGGCTATAATCCCTACTACTAATCCCCAAACGTAACCCACTCCAACCTAAAACTTAACTTTCCGTCCCCTATCCTAGCCCTGGATCACATCCACAGCAACCCACACAAGTATGAGTCTTATTTACTCTTATTATGTCAAATATATAGGATATAGGCGACTATAGGGGTGTTATTATCAGTTAACAGCAGGGGTCTACATGCTAATCCTGTACAGCAGGTTGTTCGTCTCGTGATGCTGGATTGACGCCCACACGTTCGCTTTGCTGCAAATGTACCTAAGAGCAATGATGGCTGACCTCTTCAAATAATCTGTTATGTGAGAAATTACTGTACGCTGGCAAGACAAAGTCTCAAGGAGGTTTTTAATCAATAAGCCACGACCAACTCGCTCGCAGCTACAAGTGAGTCCCGCTTCCGCTATGCATCACTCTCATCCTTGGAGCCGGTAGGATGCAGCAATCTTTGTTAGGGAAGACTAGTTAGCTGGCATATCCGTCTTCTGGTTGTCCATTTACTCAAATGTCCTGCAATAAATAGTACAGCTGGACGCCGGGATGTAATACGGCCGCATAAAAGACTCAGTGTAGATCACCTGCTGGTGTAGATTATCAGCTAAAACCTTCCATCATGATGCAAGTTGTTGGTATTCGGGTTATAGAAAGAAAATAACAAGAACTGATGTTGTCAAGATAGTGTCACTACATGGCAACTACTGTTACAAATAAACATAGCGGAGGTGTGGACTCGAGTCACGGGACTATAGTCACGTCACTAAGTCATCACAATATTGCGATGACTTGAAAATGTAATGGTAATATTTTAATTTCATTTGAACATGCATCAGATTACAATTGAATGCATCTCATAATCAGTTCACAGTTCCACATGTCCAAAAGGAGTAGGAAGAAGCAAAGCTTATTAAATCCTACCCCTCCATCTGGTACTTTTACAATCAGTAACTGTTACATTTGCTCACTTCCTGCTTTCTAATATATTTAAAAAAAAAATTTTTTTAAACTATTTTGTATTTTTATAAATTTTTTGTCACGTACCAAAGTACTCGGTGATATGAGCATCCAATGCCATAATGTGTACCATAGTGCATGCCAATATAGTGATATGTATAGCACATCATGACTGGTTCAAAACACTTCATCCTTGTATTTAGCAAACATCAACTGCTTGTATTGTATCTATAAAAAAAATACTTATAAATACCTATAAAATACTTGAGATTTTCAGTGAAGTAGTCCGTTCGAAGAATTCGATTATGTAATCGTCGTCAAAAATGTACATTTCTTGTACTGAAACGTATCGGTGGATGTGTTCCTTTACAACCTCCATGGCAATGTTACAGTCGTCGTACACTTCTTGATTCATTCGGTTCTTCTTGTCCTAACATACAGGTGATGTATTGGCCTTCTATCTTTATCCCCCCCAGGAGATTGGTTTGGCCCCTCTGGGCTGTGTGCCCACGGTAGGCCAACTTCCTGAAAGAGACTCCTTTCTTAAAGTAAAGCGCTCCATTCAGTTCACGCCGCTTTTAGCTTCTTCCTTTGCACCCTCGTGCATTCTGTTCCTGTCAAAGTACAAAGTACTGTTGGTCTTTTTTTTTTGCCCAGCGCATCGTGCATCTCTCACATCCTTCATTACTAAGTGACATTTGACGAGGCAAGTCACAAATTAACAGCATCAAGAGTGGGGATGGCGTACACTCCTTTAGTGAATGTTGCAGTTTTTCTACCACAGATGGTGGGCAGCAAAGACATCCAAACTTTTTGAAACAGGACTAAGAATACGGTACAGGAATCACGCCACTTATATTCAGGAAATTATTTTATAACTTTAACCTCAAGTTTACCTCCCAGGAATAAAGTATATTTATATTGAATGCATGAGCAATGTTTTTTTTCCTCCCGCATCCAAATATAACCTTTGTACTAAGTTAGAATATAAGGGTATAAATCTAAACATAAAACGTTGTTTGCATTGCAAACTATTTTCACACCCTGCATGTTTTCCACAGTCGGGTACCCATTGCAGCCTGAGGCAACGCTGCACTCTGCTGAACCGAGACGCTGACCTGTCATTTGGCAACCATCAGCTGCGCACCAAAACGAAAGCAAGTGAAGCGCTAACAAATAAAAATAGCTATCATTGTTATAGTTCCAGTGAAATCTATTATCTATTTTTCTTGTGAGACTCGAAGGATGAAATGCTGCTGACAACAAAACAGCAGGGGCAAACAAACCACAGCCCTTCAGCGCTTTCGCAGGCTATTCCGATGGACGAGGAACAAAGCGCTAATACGCTGCCTTCCCCTCGTCTTATCTGTGCCAAAACCACATAATGCAATAAATAAAGAAAGAAATAAAAACGCCACGACAACAGTCAGTGCACAATAAAAGAAGAGCAACAAGTGTGAATAAACTCAGCAATCAAGGCTCAATAAAATGTGCCTGCTGGTAGATAAAATGAACAGAGGGAGCTAACTAAGCAGCCATCAAGGCGGTGGCTTGCCAAAGTGATTATCATTTATCCCCCTCAGGCCCCGCTATGTCGCTACCAAATTTTAAAGCAATCATTGCAACGGCTATAAAGACATTTTGGAAACATTGCCGACCTTGTGGCTCATCTTCTCCGGATATCATTTCACTGCGGATACAATTGCTGGGATAACTGACCAGGAAAAAAATGGAATATTTCTTAGGCTGAACAGCCAAATTTCCCTGAAATTGTGTGCTATAAAGGGTTACAAATATTCATTTTTTCAAGATATTTACACAATTTGAGGGGCTTATTTGGCAGTGATGGGTTTATTTCCCGCTGTCTGTCTTGCTTTCGATTGAATCATGTGTCGGCCCGGCCACAAACCACCGTGTCGCCATTGTCATAACCAATGTCTATCATACTTTTTCAGCATGCAAGCTACAAGTCTCCATGATCTACGATATCTCTCACCACAAAATCTACATTTAAAGTCCAACCTTCATCATCAAATTGTTGTCAGTGGCTACTTTTATTTAGCACTGACACCCAATTAAAAATGCACGAACAACAGCCACGTATACATGGACCCAAATATTCCAATTGCATTCGGTTTATTTGCTCAAACGTAAAGAATGTAACCTTTGTATACACCTCATTCCCAAAGAAAAGTGCCAATCCGAATGAATTTATAATCGGATTCATGGGGGGAGAATATTCCTTTCCCCAATCCGATTGAGGTATCTTGTACCCACTCAAAGTTGTTCTTCTCTGCTTTCGTGTGCATTAGCGCTATCTGTGGAACAGAATCTAAACCCTTCTATACGCCATTCACAAGTCCAGTTTTATTAAAAAAGAAAATATATATCTATATAAAACATTTCCCGAGTTTAATTATAAAATATTAGCAAGATTGAATTAGATCTTTTCCTGTTTAAATTTATGCCGGGTGTGTTCTTTCAGCGCATGCTCAGATATGACGTAACACGCAGCTCCAGACATTCTTTAGTTTTAAAAATGGAGGCGAGCAATCGGCACTGGACTGCTAAGCAAAGTTTGTTTTTGATCCAAACTAAATTTCAAGACGGACGAAAAACTGGCAATACGGAGTTATTCCAACTCGGGGAAGTCGGTATCACGTGATGTTGATGTTTACGTTTTACTGGTTGATTATAGCGGCGCATGTAGACGAGAGATTGGAATATTCCTTTCCATGTATACCATTGTTTTCGGAAAGGTCATTCGGAAAGAGAAAAACTCCTCAAGTAAATGTGGCTAGTGACTCACAACGTGTGGGATGCTTTGTTTGGGCATTGGACTCCTCGGAATGATACAAGACAGGGAAAACAGACTTCATCTTGTCAATATTGAGACAATATTGCATGAAAACTGAGACTGTGTACTAAAAAACCGAGGCAAAATGATTTCAGTCAAAAACCGTGTGACAAACTGGGGCGTTTGAAACCCGTGGTTTTTTTATGTACTCACGTCCCGCTGCTGTCGGCAAATGAGAAATTGAACTGCACGTACGGTATTTTGCGATTGAGTTCCCATCTCTTTGCCTCGCCTCAGCGTGGGCGAATCGGCATCGGCCAACAAAGTTGTAAAGCCCTCTTTGCTTGCAACCAATTACTCAGCTGTTTTCCACCTAATCAAACTGCTGATGCATGGTTAGCGTGATCATATTATTTTATCGTGTAGTGTATAAACTGTTTATTGATTCTGTGAGGAGGCCCACACCTGGAGCTCTAATCGCTGTCTGTGAGCCAAAAAAACCCCAAACTAAAATGATTGATTACAAATAATTCTCTATTCTATATACAGGAGAAATAAGATGAAATGTAATGTTAATCTAAAGGTCTCGAGCTTGCAAGGCCAACATTGAAATCAATGTGATTCATACACGGGTATTCCCGTCATTCAGGTTCATTCAGTAAAAAGATACGTCCATTCCTTTTATTTTGGTCAATTGGTCGTTAGCCTGTGATCAGCCTTGTGGAGTCAGTCCGTTCACTCGTGTTCACGTTCGTTCTGACTAGTAACACGTGATGACTAGTGGTGTGTCGGTCATGAACGAACGAGTCATAAGAACTAGTTCTTTTTTGTGAACTGAATGAACGAGGTCATTGAAAGTGTCGGTCAATCTCTCGGTCTTTCAGCCAGGTAACCCCACCCACCCACAGAACAAGGTGCAACGATAGGATAAGACAGGCAAGGACACAGATAGTCCCGCCCTGCAAAAGGAACGGTGAACTGACTCGCCAACCAATCAAAAAAAAAAAAAGCATTTGCAACTGAACGGATTGAACAGGTATTTTAGGGGCAGTGACCTTGTTCATTCCATTCACAAAAATTCTGTTCTTTTGACTCGTTCATTCATGACTGACACACCACTACTATGCAACTTTCTACATGATCCGGACACAGTCCGTAGAATTGATCATTAAGCATCCTGTACCTCCAAGATAGATGCCGCTTCGTCCATTTGTTCTGAGTGTTCAGGCTTCGTTTCCTGCGGCCCATTGCCCCTTCAGGCACAGGCACGTCTGGCAGGGAGCACCTGGGAGTTTTCATGAGTCCCAATGTGGCTTGATCTGTTGGAAGACAAAAATGTATAAAGTTGTCCCTCGCCACTTTAAATGTTGCGGCTTAACTCTATCACAGCTTTTCCAAAGAATAAATCAGCGCTGTTTCAGCGCTGTTGATTATGAGCCATTATTGGTTAAAAAATGATATAATAATTTGAGCGTAAAGGTGATTATAGGGGTCAGACAGTTAGAAGACACATTAAAATACATGTTATAATGCCACTAACCCAATGTTATCATGTGTGAATCTACAGTATAGTATGGCTTATTTATTGTCTGATATATTGGTTAATACAAGTTAAAGGTGACTCTAGGGGTGTTATGTCACATCTGTAAGGCTCTAATAATGTATAATGTGAAAATGCAGATTTAAGCAAATTTGACGTATTTCTGATCTAAATTTTAGCATTTTCAAGCATAAAAATGGCTAAACTACCATACAAATATAGTCAGAAAACACATTCAAATACATGTTATAATGCGACTAACCCAATGTTATCATGTGTGAATCTACAGTATATTATGGCTTATTTTTTGTCTTACATATTGCTTAATACAAGTTAAAGGTGACTATAGGGGTGTTATTTCACGTCTAGGAGGCTCTAATAATGTGTAACGTGAAAATGCAGATTTATTTATATATTTATATGTATTTCTGACCTAAATTAAGCATTTTCAAGCATAAAAATGGCTAAACTACAATACAAATACAACGCAGTCAGAAGACACATTAAAATACACGTTATAATGCGACTCTCCCAATGTTATCATGTGTGAATCTACACTATATTATGGCTTATTTTTTGTCTTATATATTGCTTAATACAAGTTAAAGGTGACTATAGGGGTGTTATTTCACGTCTAGGAGGCTCTAATAATGTGTAACGTGAAAATGCAGATTTATTTATATATTTATATGTATTTCTGACCTAAATTAAGTTAAGCTAAAAATTAATTATTTCAAGCATAAAAATGGCTAAACTACAATACAAATACAACGCAGTCAGAAGACACATTAAAATACATGTTATAATGCGACTCTCCCAATGTTATCATGTATGAATCTACAGTATAATATGCTTATTTTTTTGTATTTTATGTCTCCTATATTGGTAAATACAAGTTAAAGGTGACTATAGGGGTGTTATTTCACGTCTAGAGGGCTCTAATGATGTTAAAAACAGTATTTAGAATATCACAAACAAGTTCTCTTTTTAGCTTAAAATAATTGTTGTTGTTTCTGATGCAGCTTTATCGTTTGAGCAATCAGGTTCTTATTCGCGGACGACCATACATTAAAGTTGCTAACACATGTACTCTCTTAAAGTGAATATCTACCAGATTGTATCGCAGGCTCTCTGCACCCCCTCCAGTCATGCGTCGTGAGCTGGGCAAGCGGTAGGTGTGAAAAAGAATTGCATGGAAGCGGGAGCTGATTGTTGGAGGGGAGTATGAGGATTTACGGCGTAATGTTTACGAGAGAGAGCAGGATGTGCACTTATCATGCTTAGACTGTCACCATGTTTTATTCACCTCAGTGTAATCTCCAGAGAGATTATAAATTTGCATTCAGATCTAACTCTGGTTGACACACGCTGTAGCCATGCGGTAAGCACGCGCACGCAAACACACAACGCGGCCGCATACCAAAGACTCCGGTCTCCTTGAGCCCTCCAAACTTCTGCATGGCTTTGATGGCTTTGGTCAGGGCCTCCTTGGTCTGAAGCTGCCCTGTCACAGGGTCGGGGGGCGGGAGGTAACCAAACTTGCTCAGCCAGTCCTGGGGGGAGAAAATGCTTGACATGAACTTTCTAGGCTGTCGTACTGTAGCTGTCGAGGAGATCGGACACCTGATCGGGTTTACTGTTTGACATGATGTGATTCTATTCACCAATGGAGAGAAACGGGGCATGTATGAGTTCATCACAATATGACAGCAACGGAATATAATAGTGAATATGATTCATTGGTTATTACGGATCTAGGGTTTTATACATGCAAAACAGCAGGTGGCGCCAAATGCATATATCTGTATTGTATAATCGGTACGTGACAAAAAATAAAAAAAATTATAAAACAAAGTTGGCGGCACGGCTAGGAAGACCAGGGTTCGATTCCACCCTCTGCCATCTCTGTGTGGAGTTTGCATGTTCTCCCCGTGCATGCGTGGGTTTTCTCCGGGTACTCCGGTTTCCTCCCACATTCCAAAAACATGCTAGGTTAATTGGCGACTCCAAATTGTCCATAGGTATGAATGTGAGTGTGAATGGTTGTTTGTCTATATGTGCCCTGTGATTGGCTGGCCACCAGTCTAGGGTGTACCCCGCCTCTTGCCCCAAGACAGCTGAGATAGGCTCCAGCACCCCCACAACCCTTGTGAGGAAAAAGCGGTAGAAAATGAATGAATGAAAAATGAGTTTTTACAAAAAACGTATATTATACTAGGAAAGCAGGAAGTGAACAAATGTAACAGTTACTGATCGTAAAAGTATCAGATGGAGGGGTAGGATTTAATAAGCTTTGCTTCTTCCTACTCCTTTTGGACATGTGGAACTGTGAACTGATTATGTGATGCATTCAATTGTAATCTGATGCATGTTCAAATGAAATTAAACCATTACCATTACCATAACGACATAATGACAAAATGTTCGGAACTCTTGTTTGGATGCCAGTGTTACATTGGGCAAAATAATTGTGGGTAGTCGCCATCATGGATATCGGCATGGACGTGTTGTCCTTTATTAGACAGCAAACTAAACAGCAGCAATAATAACATAACAAACAAACAACAAAGCCTTCAAGGTGAGTCTAAGATGGATGCCACTGGTGTCTACGTTGACTGACATTCAGCAGCAATGGAAAGCCCGCGGGATCTGCAATTTATGGTTGTATATTTTTTGCGCTCAGTTAGTTATTCCCCTTGCTTTAAATGCACATGTTTACGCCACACCGGGAAGAGCGGTGCAGCTGAGGCTGTGTTTATGCTGATGAGTCGTCGCAGTGATATTTCTGTACTCATTTTGCCATGAAATTGCATTTGTGTTAAAACCTGCCCAAGCCTTTTCTTATCGCAATTCATCACTGGGCAATTTAGCTGTTTTTTTTGTTGCTAGAAGCGTACATGCGAAGACATCCCCAAAATGACAAATCATCTTCCTAGTTATGCTTGGCCTCTTTCATTTATGCAAATAGTTTTCATCTACTGCAGGTTCAGTATGCCAGCTGTTGCGGTGCCAATAAATCAGCTTCCTGTTTATTCTGACACTGACAGCATATTTCTAATCTGGAATTAATATCCAGAGTTTAGTGGATTAGCCGTTTTAGCCTTCAGGTGCCTCTCGCGTTCGGTCTTCAGCCCAAGCCCTTTGCTTGCGTCTGCATGAATTGTTGCTCTCTTCAACTATTTTACACAATAACATATTGAGTGGTTCAGTAATTAGGTTCAGCGTTATTACTTTACTGTCTGGCTACTGGAATGCAAAGAGTACTCCTCCCAGTTCGTGTGGAAGTGGTACGTTTTTGAATCTTACTCTGTCCCAGTCCGTTTGAAACCCTTTTTTAAGTTTTGAATAAACAAATTGGAGGCTAACTCGTTAGCTCGTTAGCATGCTATGTTTGAAGCGGCAGCCGTTTCTTGCATCCCTACAGGTATCCTGTAGCCTGTGCATTACAGGTGTGCAATGTGTTGTAAACAAACAATACAAACAGTGTAAAGTTGACTATAGGGGTGTTATTTCATGTCTATGGTGCTCTATGAGTGTACTAATAGAAAAAATTCAAACCTACTTTGTGGAAATTCACTTATCGCTTGATTTGCTCAAATTTGCTCAAACCCACCGACAGTACAGTACTGGTATTTTCACCTTATTGGAGCGTTTTTCTGAGCTATTTTTTGATGTTTTCGGATTTATCGCTATGATGTCATAATCCCGCATATCAACCCAATGTTTAATGTGCAGTATTTTGCCATTTAATACACACGTTTTACACAACTACATGTCACCACATGTCGAATATGTGTCGCAAAAAAAAACATAAAGAAAAAGCATATCCCAGAGCTAATGCTTGGGGTTTCTGCTTGAACTTGTGCTGGTATCTCGTGTGATGTCATGCATAACAATTTTAGTTTTGCTGGCATAATTTCCCCCAAAACATTGCTTAAATTCCAAACTGCATGACCTCAGGGGTGCGTTAGATTCCCTGGACCCACAGTCAAGCAAGGGCATCAGGGTGACTTAGAAACATGACTTGCTGTGGCAACCTCCAGTGACAGAAACCCGAAAGTGAAGAAGACAAAGACAAATAGAAATAGATTTCCACGCCAAGGATGCACATGCAACCTTAATTACCCTGACTAGCCCTGTGATGGAATTCTGAGAAGTAGCCTCCTTCATCGACTTGAGTGGAGCCAGATATCTTGGCTTGTCGATGAAGCCAAAGCACTCAGGGTCATGAGTAACATAATGATTGTCATTCCATGGGTCTCGGTTCGCCATGGCGGCTGGCATGCACAAGAAGACCGTGACGCAAAAGCAGCCAAATTAACTTCTGCCATCATCCATTTTACTGGACACACCCCATCCTGGTCCTGTTCTATTCCATTCATTCACGGGACGATGCCTTTTTGAAAAGTCACTCTCCTTCCTGGCATGCTTAAATAGTACATTTTGCAAATTGCAGTCTTCCAGTCAGAGTACATTCATGGGTGTTATATTCATTTACAGTAGTTTGCGTTTAGTCAATTACCATTGGCACCGACGAGCCGACCTCTTTCTGTTTTATTCCAATGGATTCTTGCTGCTCCTGTTTGCATCATATGGCTGCTTTCGCTCTCGGCTACACTCCGTGATCCATGTCAGACACCGGCGTAATGGCGGATGAATTGATCGCTAAGAATACAGTCACTGTGTGAAATTGCACCACTTGTCCTCAGCCACCGGAGGCACTTTTGATTCAGTCTCAACTCATTTTTTTTCCCAAGGAAAAAGGGTGTTTATACTTGCTGACCACAAACCCAGCTTTTCTTCCTGTCGCTTCCAGAGCAGCGAATTCAATCCTGTTTCAATCTACATATTTATATAATAAATTCAAATATTTTTCAAAAAAAGAGGCCCCACCCTCGGTGTGGAGTTTGCATGTTCTCCCCGTGCATGTGTGGGTTTTCTCCGGGTACTCCGGTTTCCTCCCACATTCCAAAAACATGCTAGGTTAATTGGCGACTCCAAATTGTCCATAGGTATGAATGTGAGTGTGAATGGTTGTTTGTCTATATGTGCCCTGTGATTGGCTGGCCACCAGTCCAGGGTGTGCCCCGCCTCTGGGATAGGTTCCAGCATCCCCACGACCCTCGTGAGGATAAGCAATAGAAAATGAATGAATGATAAAAAGAGGCTTGGCTTTATATTCAAAACCGTATGTGCTTAATTGAACATTAATTTCCCCCAACCTTCATTAAGGAAGCGTAGTCAAACACCCATCCTTAATTAATGTTACCCAAGTGTGACTCCAAATCATTTGATCATGAGTCACACTCACAGTGTCAAACTGTGATTAATTCCATCATCCCAGCACTGCCGAAGCAAAGGATGCTTTGTAAGTCGAAATGCATGCTATATATATCGCAGATATTTGATTATCTTTGATGCGGGAATGCAAATGGAAAGGCGTGTGTGAAGCCAGCGTTTCCCTCGCCTGCCGAAACAGAAAATGTCGTCCACTGTAATGAAGGAACTCCAGCTGCCCGTGTAAGTTTAGTGTTTTAATCTGTGATTAAGTGTGGCACGAGTGGGCCCACGCAGATGGCCGAGACTTGCAGTCTTCTTTAATCATGCATTATTTAGATGTACAGACGCAGACAAACATAAGAGCACAAAATGATGGCCAAGACTTGGCTTTTGATGATCCAGGAAACACTCACATGTTGGTGTGTTTCCTGTGTTGTGCCTGGCAAGGAAATGAATGCTTTAGATCAGATTATTATCCCTGGGTCACACAGCAAAAGCAAACATTAACTAGAATTATTATTTTGAGATATCTGATTTATATATGAATTTTCCAGTACAGCGCAAATCATCTGCAGAATTGATGTTACGGAACAGTTCATGTACATAAACAATGTGATTGTGATGGGGCTCCACATCACATTACAAGTGTTATGACCATAGATGTTCAACTTACTGTACTGAAAGGGGGTGGATGTGGATCTGCTTCTCTAAAATGGACAGTCATAAAAGCATAACCAGCATGTTCTCATTGCTGAGAATTCCTTCTTCCAATAAGCATGCCTCTCGCTCCCCTGATATTGAATTAAAGCCGTGTCAACATGACTAGCAGCTGACGTTCCACCTGTTTTTTCAAGCGCTTTAGTTTTATGACTGGCTTAGGTTTGTCTTTATGTGCCAACACTAAATCGGTGGCTAAAAACGTGCTTGTTTTTCCTCTGTGGGACAAAGTGAAAGAGTGAAATAATTTATGCCTCTCATTAGCACAGATCTTAGCGAGTTCCCTGTTGAGAAAAGATAAACGTGGGAAGCTGTACTGCACAGGTGTCCACCCATTACACCGTGGCCCCGATGGGGCCCCGTGTCAATCATGCACTGCACCTTTTTCTTCTAAACGTGTTTATTCTTTCTTTACACCCTGGACTGGTGGCCAGCCAATCACAGGGCACATATAGACAAACAACCATTCACACTCACATTCATACCTATGGACAATTTGGAGTGGCTAATTAACCTAGCATGTTTTTGGAATGTGGGAGGAAACCAAAGTACCGGGAGAAAACCCACGCATGCACGGGGAGAACATGCAAACTCCACACAGAGATGGCCGAGGGTGGAATTGAACTCAACTCTCCTACCTGTGAGGTCTGCGCGCTAACCACTCGACTGCCGTGCAGCCCCTTTATTCCTTCATTTTGACAGAAAATTACGTGAAGTTCTTCTAAGCCAGTGATTCCCAAAGTGTGGACTGCGGCCCCCTGGTGGGCCGTGGTGGTACTTCCGGTGGGCCATGAGAGGTCATTAAAACTATGATTCATTGTTTTAAAAATTATTTTTATTGTAAAATATTTATTGCACGATAAAAAAATATTTATAGGCCTAAGTAATAACCTATTAAGTGTTATTGAACTGTCACAATATTTTAGGAACCTTATACAATTTATGATTGGAACGTTGCTCTCTGGTCATCATGCCAGTCTTGACTGCAGTTATGAAAAGTATGAGAATTAATTAGAATAAAAGTGTGGGCTTCCTTTATCCCCCTGCTTTCATTTCAATCCTGAATCTTAATAATAATAATAATGATAATAATAATAATAATAATAATAATAATAATAATAATAATAATAATAATAATAATAATAATAATAATAATAATAATAATAATAATAATAATAATAATAATTCATTTTCTACCACTTATCCTCACAAGGGGCACGGGGGTGCTGGAGCCTATCCCAGCTGTCTTTGGGCGAGAGGCGGGGTACATCCTGGACTGGTCGCCAGCCAATGCCATAATAATAATCATAATATCACCATCATCATCATCATCATCATCGTTATCATCATCATTATAATAATAATAAGTTAAGTGCTATGACAACGCAGCATTTTGTCTATGTACTGTTTATAGGACAAAGGTGGGCCGCAGACATTTTTTAGATTTTTAAGTTGGTAAAGTTTGGGAACCCCTGTTCTAAGCTAATATCTGATCGTGCAACAAGATAATCCAAGTACTTGTCATTTGAAAGCAAGTCATCCATCGGTTTGCTAGTCAAAATATAATCAAGAAATGCACGGACAAATGTGTAATAATATTCATACATTTTGACAGTTACCCTCTGTGAAAAGGAATTTGATACCCCTGCTCGGCTATGAGTTTCTTGTCAAGGTCCCTCTGTTGAATAACCTCGTGAGTGTAAAACAGAGACAATGATTTCACACAGTATGCTGCTGCCTAAAATAATAGCAAATCTTCAGACGATACAAAGACACCTTCAGGCAAAGGAATCCAAATCTGTAGGAAGATCCAATAAGATGAAATGAGCACTGAGATATCGAATATAAATCATGTATAGCAGAGGTGTCCAAAGTGCAGCCCAGGGGTCATTAGCAGCCCGCGACTGTTTTATTGCGGTCTAAAAATATAATTTAACAGGAAAAATTAAGGATGAGGATGAGAATGGACGGATGGAATCCCAGTCATGTTTTCAAAAGTTGTCTCTCACTACGGTGCCCAAACAGTGGATTTTTTTTCTGTGATTGAACACAAAACTCACACAAAAGGCTTTTCAATTTAACAGGAACAGAATACGGTCCCGCTTATCATTTCAAATGAAAATCATTGACACCCAACAAAGGTGGGCTACACACATTCAAACATAAAACTAACGCTATACACGAGTAACCTTGTAGGGAGTTGGAACAATTACCGGGTGTCCTCCAAATGAGAACAAATTCATCACTTAAAAAAAAAAGTCTGTGGGCAGACTGACAAATACCTCAACTTTCTAAGGCCACAGAGGACTCTAGAGTCTTTTAGTTTTATTTTATTTGTTTTTATTTTATTTTAGTTTTTAGTTTTATTCTGAAATAGTTTGCAACACGGCAAGATGTTTTTTCACTTCCTGCTTGCCGTCTAGCCAACTGTATATTTCAGTGGGAGAGATGCAGGCCGTGTTGTAATTATAAAATGCAATTCTGCCACCTTGTGGTCATTTTTCAGCTTCAAACTTTACCAACATGTGGAGTTGCATCATTACCTCTGAGTTAAAATAGCATCGGCAAAATAATTATTTAGTTTACCTGTTTTTTTTTTTAACTGTGTTTGGTTTTAACTTGGCCGGCACGACGGTCTAGTGGTTAGCGCACAGACCTCACAGCTAGGAGACCAGGGTTCAATTCCACCCTCAGCCATCTCTTTGTGGCGTTTGCATGTTCTCCCCGTGCATGCGTGGGTTTTCTCCAGGTACTCCAAATTGTCCATAGGTATGAATGTGAGTGTGAATGGTTGTTTGTCTATATGTGCCCTGTGATTGGCTGGCGACCAGTCCAGGGTGTACCCCGCCTCACGTCCAAAGACAGCTGGGATAGGCTCCAGCACCCCCGTGACTCTCGTGAGGGTAAGTGGTAGAAAATGAATGAATGAATGGTTTTAACTTAATATTCTGTCCCCTAGTTGAGGGCACGACTGTATAACTAAAAATATGTTGCAACGTTATTAAAATGTAATCACCGAAAATCATCATCTATCCCACACATTCTCCATGCTTCTTAAGCCTCTCTCTCATTCACGTACGTGGGAATGAAACCGTCCAATGATTTATATACATTCTATTTCATGCTACATTATCTTATGAATAAAATTAGTTGCCTCGGAAATGTGATCCCATTGTTCAGTGATATCGCAACTATAAACCTTTTTTATTTTATTTTATTGATATTAGTGCAGGGCTGCACGGCGAACAAGTGGTTAGCATGCAGACCTCACAGCTAAGAGACCAGAGTTCATTTCCACCCTCGGCCATCTCTGTGTGAAGTTTGCATGTTCTCTCCGTGCATGCGTGGGTTTTCTCCGGGTACTCCGGTTTCCTCCCACATTCCAAAAACATGCTAGGTTAATTGGCCACTCTAAATTGTCCATAGGTATGAATGTGAGTGTGAATGGTTGTTTGTCTATATGTGCCCTGTGATTGGCTGGCTACCAGTCCAGGGTGTACCCCGCCTCTCGCCCGAAGACAGCTGGGATAGGCTCCAGCACCCCCGCGACCGTCGTGAGGATAAGCAGTAGAAAATGAATGAATGAATGATATCAGTGCATAGTTTCCGTCATGGTTTCAGCATCTTCTAGCAATCTATCTTCACCAACCCCATCCTCAAATTTGTGCATGTCTAACGGCTGACTCATCCAAGAGAATAGATCCTTGTCTTCCAGCTGGTCTGGATGGTGTTTTTATGCAGGCTGGCAACAGTGAAGGCTTTACAACTTAGTGTCAAAAAGAGAGAAAGCGCAAACCTCGGCAAGGCCAGTGACAAACAGCATTCTGTATTTAGCGTAAAAGCTCATCCTCCTTGCGAGAGACCCCGACATCATGGAAGAATTCTCCTCCCCACAAAAGGTCAGAGTGCCCCCTGACTTTCCCCAATGCCCTTATAAAGCTCAGCTTGTTTTGTCCTTCCTGTTGGTGAGATCTTCCACGCAACAAAGCATCTGTTTTTCTCAGTGAGCAGCTTCTAAGAGCCTTTAAATGTGCTCACCGGGATACAACACAACCTTGCGTTAACTAAAATTTCAATAGTCATAATCAGTGAGTTTAGTGCAGGGGCGGGCAAATATTTTGACGCATTGAGTTAAGAAAATTCAGTTGCAAAAATTTTCCTTGAATTATTTGTCTAATTTTATCTGTAAAAGTGTAATACTATCAGCTGTCAGCTGTATGTTCTCATGTCCTTTCTTTCAGGATCACTTTAAAAATCAGACCACATTAAACTATGTCATTTAACTTTACAGTTTTGTTGTTTTATTTACTAAATAAGACATCCGACTTACAAGTCATGTTGCCAGTTTGTATGTTAAAAGTTTAAATACTTGGAAAGCAACTGGCGGGCCGCATTCAAATGCTTGGTGGGCCGCATGTGGCCCCCGGGCCATAGTTTGCCCACCCCTGGTTTAGTGAGTATAATTCCAATTGTATATTTTGGCACTGTGAGGTCTAGCACTGACTAGACAGCCCTCGAGGCTTATTTAATCCTACCCAATCGTTTGTTCACTTCCTGTATTCAATGTACATGATTGACTTGGAGCCAGGGGCATCGGGCAAAGTCAAAGTCAACCCCAGGACCAAGTCCAAGTGCCACATGGCCACCCATCCCCAACTCCCAAATGCACATGTCCAACTCCCCTCTACAACATGTAGCATCGGCTACATTAGTTTTTACAATCACTTTTCCCTGCCTTAGGCCAGGAGTCACATCAGTAGCCTCGTCCCCCAGAGGCAACAGGACTGCATTTTGACTACTTTGACCAATGTGAAGAAAGTCAGAACCGACTGTGTGGGTGAAACCCGTCAGACAGGGTGCCCACGTGGGTGGCGAGAAGGAGAAAAGCACTCAAAAACATGACCCACAAATTCACAGGTGGGGATTTTGGAGGGCGACCGGGCAGGGGACTTGGAATGGCAATGCACCTCACCTGCCACCAGGTGTTTGGTCTTAGGCCCATCTCAGATAACGCACTCCCTACACTTGTCCATCTTTAGCTCAAAACCCACAGGACCCCACTCGAGCCCCCAAAACGGGCCTTTGGTTGGGAATGGTGGACATCAAGGCGTACAATAACAATCTGACACGAGATCCGTTGTCAAAAACGGCGGTGAATAAGACCAGGGAGACAAAAAGGGATGTGACTGCAAAGTAGAACTCTCAGGCGAAAACTCTCCAGGAACATGAATGAGCGGGCGCGGCATTTTGATCCTCCTTAGAAGCCGAGCGCAACCCGAGCATGACCCCAAGTCAAAGAGTCAAAGCAGTTACCATCCGAGAGCGAAGCAGGAACCCATGAAAGAGTTCACACAAGCTGCTAGCTTGAAGGTGGTAGGCCGTAGTGCGGTGCACCTGCACACCCGAAACCTTCCCTAGTGCTGACCAGAGCTCCGACATGAACCGGGGGTCCAACCCTTTGACATGGAATCTGACGGCAAGCCAAAACTCAGGCTGACCCAGACACATGTGGGCCATGTCCGTGGCGATAGTGGAAGATAAGGGTGGGCGAGGAAGGCAGTGTTTTGCGAGGGCGGACTTAGCCTGTTTATTGCCCTCAGACATCATAAATATACAGTCTTATACAATAATGGACACGGCTGGAAACATATGCAATCGTAGCGCTCTTTGAGGCAGTTGGACAGCTTTCCTTACTGCCAGGAATTGTTTACTTGAAAGTATTCCACTATGGTGATGTACCCAGCAACGACAGCTTGTGTGATTATATCAAGAGCACATGATAAATAAAAATGAAAGCAGTAGGAAAATACGCAATTGCCTGAGGAAATGGAGTATTTGGCTCACCTGGGCAAGGTGAGAATGTGATCATGTGATCAAGATAACGGAATAAGCATAATACTAAGAGTCCACTGGGCCGGTGCCAGTTGGTGCCAGTTCACGCCTATGCAATTTTCTGTGGCGCCTAGTGTCACCAATAAGGTGCCGAGTGGCTCAAACTGCCTCCCAACTGGCTCATGGTGGCCCGTAACGCAGGCAAAAATTAATTTTGGTGGCAAGAAAATTTTAAAAATGTTGAAAATCTTCGCATCGGCGCTAAGTGTCCACCAAGTGGAACCAAATGTTGCAAACAATCCGCCTATTGGAATTCACTGGAACGTAATGGCGTAAGCCAAGTTTCGCCAATGATGCTAGGAGTACACTGGGCTGGCGCCAGTTGGTGCCAGTTCGCGCCAAAGATTATGTGATTGGCGTGTAGTGGCTCGCTGTGGCGCCGAATTACGGCAACATGCCGAGCGAACATTAATTCGGCGCCTAAGCCAGCCACTACACGCCAATCGCGTAATCTTTGGCGCGAACTGGCGCCAACCCAGTGGACTCCTAACATAACATTATTATCCATTCCTTGCCTCGCTTGATGTGTCAATTTTCTCATGTATTCCAAAAAATAAAACTATATTTTCTCTACACAGTCAACAATTTGTCAGAAATTTCTGCCACAATTTTGCCTCCATTTGTGTACATTGTCAGATTAGCGTGCAATTATGGCGCGTGTTGTTAGCACACTGAGAGTCCAACTGTCTTCTTCTTGTAGTTTTTACCACAAAGCGTCCATCCTTGTTAGCATCCTATGAGCTAGCTTACAAGTGGCATCCAGACCCGGACGTTACGTCTATGAACACGTTTCCAATTGTAGTCCCGTCAAGAATCACGTCACCAATGAAGGTTAAAGAAGCCTTAAATGCTCATTCATCATTTATATGCATTTTCAATTGTTTTCTGCATGTAAAATTAGAATTGTAAAACAATAAAATTGTGTTTTCGGCATTCTGGAACACATTCATTGGGAAATGGGAAAACTTGATTTGGTTAACATCAATAAACAATGCTAACCAAGGTTCCACTGTATTCAGTGTGCTTTGTGATTCATTTACATTGCTTCCTATAGAAACAAAATGTTTCAGCTTTGGTATGATTCATTTTTTGGAACGGAACCAATGATGTATCATTCCGCCGATGTATTCTTCCACCGTGCAACTAGTTCTCCTCATCTTCTTGTTCAATATGAATAATTTATTGGAGCACATTGGTAACCAGGGAACGAGCCAAGGATTTCCTGTTATTTCCCCACCAATATGCTGTATAACTGCTGTGCTACACTTTACAAAATATCTTCCGTTATAAGTTTATCAGCTGTACTTATAATGAGGTGACTTAAAGCTGAACTTTAAACTCCATTTTTTGCTTCTAGGCCAAAAACAGTAAATGTGAAGAACTCTTTTTTTCGGTGCAGTTAGTATTGCTGTAGTTCACGGAAACCGTTGTATGATCTTTGGAGTCATTTAGTGCGTATATGGTGCCAACACCTTGGGATGTGCTAAAGGCACTTTTGAAGTCAAAACACTGTAAACAAAATACTGGACGTAAACGAGCAGGAAATGTGTTGTTTTGGCCCAGATCCCACATATAACTGCTTGGTGTTAAATCTGTGTGAAATTAAACACTGCTTCTCTGTGTGCACGACACCAACAGCATATGTTGACTCCTGAGGTCATGCTTAATCAGAGATGTTCCTTCGCTCCGTGTGTGTGTATGTGTGTGTGTGTGTGTGTGAGAGAGAGAGAGAAAGAAACAATCACACTTGCAAGTGTGATGAGTGTGGGTGGGAACAGGGAGAAAACGCACATTTGTAATCAAATTGAGGTTTAGCGCTTTTGAGGATACAAGTGCAAAAGGTGTGAATTGGTTTGAAAGCATCAGGGTCGTTCTCCTGAGACGGGTAGCAAAAGTGTGACATATCAAGCATCAAGTATCACTTCTTCTGTGTCAGGTTGTGAGGAAAAACTTGCCACGTGTTTGTTACACGCGCAATATTGCTCACGAACGCAAACCAAGGCAAAATTTTAGCATCAGTTTTGGATGTTAACCAGAAACGGGCGCTGTTGCATTATTTACATTCAAAGCTCAAATTGATGACTGCTTGATTTGTATGGAGCCCCCAAGAAATTATTTTGATGGGTAAAAAAACAAAAACAAACAAACTCCGACATGGTTTAGTATCTAATCTAATTCAGTGTCTTCATTAAGGTTTAACATCTGATAATGGGACTCAATCTGAGAAATTATGTCACGGCTTAAAGCATGACTTAAGTTTTTCTGTGTATATACATCAACAATATTGTGCGTTTGTTGTGTGATAGCGGTCCATGGGAATATTTGCACAGTGCAGTGGTACCTTGGTTAACGTGTTTCTGGTTAACATCCAAAACTGATGCTAAAATTTTGCCTTGGTTTGCGTTCATGTGCAATATTGCACATGTAACAATTACCCATCTTGTATCACGGAGTATATTTGTATATGGTTATAGTCTGTGTGCCACGCCCCTTGCAGTCACTCCAAAAACTACTACAGTCAGCATTGTCATAATGATGCCTATGAAGGTTTAACAGCTGATAATGACGACTCAATCTGAGAAATTATGTCACGACTTAAAGCATGACTTAAGTTTTTCTGTGTATATACATCAACAATATTGTGCGTTTGTTGTGGGAAAATGATAGCGGTCCATGGGAATATTTGCACAGTGCACTGGTACCTTGGTTAACGTGTTTTTGGTTAACATCCAAAACTGATGCTAAAATTTTGCCTTGGTTTGCGTTCATGTGCAATATTGCACATCTAACAAATACTCATCTTGTATTACGGAGTATATTTTTATATGGTTATAGTCTGTGTGCCACGCCTCATGCAGTAACTACAAAACTACGACAGTAGTATTGTCATAATCATGCCTATAAAAATATCCAAATATTGCTAACGTTCATATAACTTGTGCTCTTCAAATCATCCTACTTGGATTCTATCGCTACAGCTATGAGCTGTGTTAACCTTCGATAAACCGATATATCCATAATCGTGACAGGCCTAGAGACCTGTATACATGAAATAACACCCCTATAGTCAACTTGACACCTATGTTACCCAATAGAGTAGCATAGAGAAATAAGCTATCTTAGACATAAATAAGATGAAATAGACTCACTCGGCCATGCTCTACACTGCTAACATGCTGCTAGCACTTGGCTAACGGGTAGCTCCAGCTTGCTGATAAACACAAAACAGCAATCCTTTATGAATGAATTTATTTTTGTTCAAACAGACATGTAGCGAAGGATTTCTATTCATCATTAACAATGTATTCCTATGCTATTCCTTTTATTACACATTTTATTTATTCCCTTACTTTAAACTGCGTAAGTGACAACATGTAAAAGGTTCAGTGTGAATGAATTATCAGTAGTAAATATGTAGAAGGGCTTCTTCATAAACCTTTCCAGGCATGTTGAATTGTGCAAATCCAATTCAAAACCACATGATGCTGCTTCACCACACCTTTTTATAAAATAAGTCAATAAAAAATGATCCAGAACGACAGTAGTTACTCAGTAATGACAAAACGAAGTATCGTTTTTGCTCATGCACCGTGGAGCCACAGCTGTCAGGTGGGGGCTGGTAAAGCATCGTTCGTATTTAAAGCAGTGCAGTTGATTAAGAGAGAAAGATGACATGAGAGTTCTTAGTGTTTTGTGAAGTGTTTTAAGTGTGCTATAACCTTTTTGCATTGCACCACAGCGCCTTCCATCCCAAAGGCTGCAAGGCGTCTTTCATCTTACGACATTTACCAGACTTAATATACAGGATAATTGCGCTGTGGTGGAGCAAGGCTGGCTGCTGCTTGTTATATGTGGCTTGCGAGCATGTGGCCATGAAGACCACATGAAAGCTTGCTTTACTCCTGCGGTGAAAAGAGCCAGAAATTCTTTTTTGTCTTTCTTCTATATATTATGTTTTTTTCCCCCCCCTTCTTCAAACGAGAGGTTAAGCCATAAAAAATCCGTGGCCTTGGGATTGCGGAGAGCCACACAGGCTGGCACATTGGAAAGATCATTTTGAAGGAGAAAAAAGTGCACGGCAGAGAGTTTAAACAAACAGAACGACACCAGAGTTAGGAGAGATGAAACTCAAAGCTGAGGCAGGCGAGCGGTAGAACTCCGTCAATACAAGTCGGGTGTTTGAGGGTTATATTCATCTTCCAGCATAGACTTCAAACTAAAATGCTTCTATATTAAAGTTTGAGACCTGCACTCATTAAAGCATACAGTATCTAGTAGGGATGGGCACCCAAACTCGGTGTCTTCATGTAAACTCTTACAACCCAAGTAGCTGTCGGTGCAAAATGAATGCAGACTCAGCCACCTGCAACAAGGGCTTGACGGTGATATTGAGCACGTACCGCCTTGTAAGTAATGTACTGTAGCATCCTGTCAGATACGCTGTTTTTAAACTTTATTGCAGACCCAAACACAGAACACACATTTTGTCAACACAAGCTGCTTTTGCTGACATAACGATTGCAATTTGTTGTGTATTTTATTTCATAATGGTGAATTACTTTGTTATTTTAATTGTATTATTGAATTATAATAAATTATGTCACGGCTTAAAGCATGACTTAAGTTTTTCTGTGTATATACATCAACAATATTGTGCGTTTGTTGTGTGATAGCGGTCCATGGGAATATTTGCACAGTGCAGTGGTACCTTGGTTAACGTGTTTCTGGTTAACATCCAAAACTGATGCTAAAATGTTGCCTTGGTTTGCGTTCATGTGCAATTTTGCACATGTAACAATTACCCATCTTGTATCACAGAGTATATTTTTATATGGTTATAGTCTGTGTGCCACGCCCCTTGCAGTCACTCCAAAAACTACCACAGTCAGCATTGTCATAATGATGCCTATGAAAATATCCAAATATTGCTAATGTTCATAACTTGCGCTCTTCATATCATCCTACTTAGATTCTATTGCTACAGCTATAAACTTTTAATTTTAATTGTATTATGAAGTATTTAAAGTACTATTCTGTTCAACTTGCATGTCACAAAATATGTAGTATATTGTTATACTAAGTAACACTGTAGTATTACGCACACCGGGACTCTTTGTTTATTTCGGGGTCCCAAAATCCCCAAAACAAACAAAAATGTCATCTGTTTATATTTCCTTGGTAATTCCACTCATCCATTCATTTTATATACTGCTTATCCTCGTTATGATCGTAGGGGTGTGCTGGAGCCTATCCCAGCTGAGGTGGGGTACACCCTGGCAGCATTTATTGGCAAAAGACATTGGTGATTGGCAACAGACATTGAAAGGTGTGATGTTAACAGAAAAAATGCTATTTTTTACTATTAAAAAAAATATTGACAAAAATTCCAATTCTAACTTATTTTTTTACGTGTTGCCCGAATTGGTGCAAATGTTTGTGTTTCAGGGCATTTTTTCAGGATATAATGCAAAAGTAATAGAGAGAATATTTTTAATAGCATTTGTAACCTAAATTTAGACGAGATTATGGAGCATTTTGTGCTTAACGGCAAGTAAACAAGTGAAGTACTTTTGCTCTGGAAATACCAATCATCTCATTCATCCTGCAGCAGCAGACTTCATAAGTGTGCATTTCAACCTTGTTTTGCAAACTAAATGAGGAGAGAATGTGACATTTACGAGGGTTGTTTTATGATATGGTGGAGGCTAAGACTTCATCAACTTAAGTCAGCAAATTGTCTCTTCTGGTCTGTGTCCAATGTTGGAGCTGAAATCTGGAAAAGCCGGTTATGGCTCAGTGCTCTGTTCAGTGAAAAGCAGCGGAACTCATATAATCATGTTTTTGTACAGGAAGGGCTTTGAGGCTTCTTCTCCCGTGGTGTGAAATTTGGTTTTTGAAGTCGGAAATTGGGTGTCTCACTGCAAAATTGAGAGGACCCACGATGGTAGAACCTCTAAAGTCGTACAATACAGTACTCAGTGGCAGGTTTGACAAATACACCCACCCAAAAGTCAAGTGGAAGACCCCGGATATGAAGCGGCGGATCTGATTGGCTGTCTTCGGTCAAGACACGGGACGATGCTCGACCCAAATGAAGGTTGTTACTGATGCCGAGTCCAGTCAAATACCTATCAGCCTTAAGGAAAAATGTCTTCAAAGTTCTCGTTTCCTTCAACGGCACACAATGTCCTGTTTAGAATTTGCATTAGAGCACCAGCTGGAAAGGTGGAAGAAAGTTGTATTCTCTGATTCAATCATTCATTTATTTTCTACCGCTTATTTTCACAAGGGTCGAGGGGGTGCTTGGAGCCTATCCCAGCTGTCTTCGGACAAGAGGCGGGGTACACCCTGGACTGGTGGCCAGCCAATCACAGGGCACATATAGACAAACAACCATTCACATTCACATTCATACCTATGGACAATTTGGAGTGGCTAATTAACCTAGCATGTTTTTGGAATGTGGGAGGAAACCGGAGTACCCGGAGAAAACCCACGCATGCACGGGGAGAACATGCAAACTTCACAGAGAGATGGCCGAGGGTGGAATTGAACCCTGGTCGCCTAGCTGTGAGGCCTGCACGCTAACCACTCGAGCGCCATGCAGCCCTGTATTCTCTGATGATTAAAAAAAATGACCTGACTGATTTTATTTTCTTCAATGGAACAATGGAGCTTCAGTTTGTGCAGGGGCGTCAAACGGCAAGTAGTTGACCAAAAGGTTTCAGCTCGCCTTAAATCTTTGCTGAAAGTCCGTTCTTGAAGGTGACGCGTAATTATAAATAGCTGAAAATAAATATTTGATTGTCCACCCCACCTCGTATGTAATAATAGATGGATGGATTTGAAAGCCACTATTCTGCAAGCAGATGGCACCCCCCGCCCCCCCACCCCCACGCTGCAGCGCTCAATCACCTCATTACACAAGTACTTTCATAAAATAAACCCACAAAGGAACACGCTGTTGTAATGATACTGGACGTGCTGGCTTTCACACCTAGTTTCCACTTGCCGATATCGATATGTCATGGTTTCATTACACGTACGCTGGCCAGCGAAGGAGGAAGGGGGTGCCACGGAAAGCAACAAAGTGCGCGTTGAGTGTGCGTCTCTGTGTTTCAGAGCGAGTGTGTGACAGAGAGGATTAAAATGCGGCTGGTAAATGAATCATTTAATCCCCAGCTTAGAGACAGCTGGTTCTACAGAGAGCTGAGACACAACTCCTGTCTGTTGATGGAGGCGCTGGGGGAGACAACAGGAATCACACAGACGGCGGAGGAGGGAGGAAATGAGAAAGGAAGCCTTCTCTTCCCCTTGATCTTCAACCCTAAGTGACCTGGAGGTGTCTGCTTAATGGAGACTGCAGATTGTTCAATCCTTTTACATACGGAGCCGAGGATGGCGGGTTGGAGGGTTGGAGGGTTGGCGGTGGGGTTGCTCATGGAGGGAACAGAGGTAATTGAAAGAGACTCACCGCAATGTGATGTAATCCAGGGAATGCCACTAGTTGAGTGTGTGGTAACGTAGACCAGTGGTTCCCAATTATTTTCTGTCATTCACAGATTTTTTTTTTCATGGCTGCTCCCAGTTTTAAATACTATTGAGAAGCTATTTATTAATTTATGTGTACAAACCTTTGTATGAGTTGCTGGCACCAGCATCGTTCAAGCATTAATAAAGACACTTAGAGACATGCCAACCTTGACAAAAAGAGGAAAGCACTGACACTAAAAGCCACTGCATCATACCAAACGCACTGACATAGACCAGTCTGTTTTGACAGTTTTTTTGTTTGTTTTTTTTTTAGAAAGTTTGCCCCCTTAAAAGATCTTTGCTTACTTTCTAACCAAAATGTCACGGGGGAGAATCAGAAAAGGTCAGGGTTAAGACGGTGGAAACACTCGTTTTCATGATTTTTACAATTAAAAAGTAAACCAATGTCGACACTACGGCTGGCGTTCCACTATATGGTTCTATATCGTTAGACAAGTTCTTTTTCATCCCATGTGGCACACTTGGGAAAAATATCAGCAGCACAAAGAGAGAAAAAAAACACACAGAATCAGATACCCTCCGATCGGAATCAGGAGAGAAATCAGCTATGAATAGACTGCACCATAAATGGACACATCAGATCTAACATCGGTCATTGACGTATACAAATGCATGTTTACCCAACCATCACACCCGCTGTAAATAAAGTATTCGGTAAATAACACAGCCATATCGACTATGAGTCCCTTGAAGATAATGGAGTGTAGCTGCAGATAGGCATCTCAACAGATAAAGGATAAAGGCACTGAATCAGAGTCGGCCACTTAGTCCAGTTTTTGAAGTAAATGTCCAAAAAAGCCACAAAAAGCCCAAGAAGGAGCAAAACAAATTTGTATTTGAGTTGATCCTTCCTTTTGATGCTTGTTGAACCTTCGTGAGGTTGGGTAAAATCAACCATGGTGTAATCCGCCACGGTGGTTCAAGGGAAAGTTTTTACGTGATTGTATTCCGAGAAAATTTGGGTTGGATGCCATTGCCTTTAGAGCAGGGGTGGGCAAATATTTTGACTTGTGGGCCGCATTGAGTTAACAAAATTGTCCGGGGGGCCAGAACAAATATTTAACACACACACTATTTTATGCTGATACATCAAACTATGTAATTCAATTTTACAGAAAAGGACATCTGACTTGCAAGTCCTGTTGCCAGTTTGTATGGTAAAAGTTTAAATACTTAGAAAGCAACTGGTGGGCCGGATTCAAATGCTTGGTGGGCCGCATGTGGCCCCCGGGCCGTAGTTTTCCCACCCTTGCTTGAGCCGTTCCGTAAACATGTTCTACTTCAACCACCTGATGGTCTCGCCACAGGCAGTCCCGAACACACGCATGCGGTTTCCGATACAAGTTGCTAGCCAAGGACACTTTGACCTCAAGCCTAAGCTTCAGCTGCCCACAGCAGCTCACCCTTGTCACCCCCTGCTCATTTTTAGCCGTTACCGATGCTTCAGTCAAAGGCTCCAGAAGAGGAGATTTATCCGACAAGTCAAGTGGGAAGATGCTATCTTGTGCCTGTCCAAAAATCAATATGTAGTAGTCCGACTGCAACCACAATGGCCGCCACCTAGATGACAATGACAGGCTATAAAAAGCATTGACTTATAACTGTGTAAGTGAGAACTGTATAATGCTAACACAGCAGGACAGGAGGAGTCATAACATGTTTCCACAAGGCGGTGGTCATATTCTGCTGAAAACTTGGTTTTCCTCTTTTTTTTCATCTCAGTAAAACAAACCCTTGCCAATTAAGTGCTATTTTGGAACCGTAAAACCACAGTATGTATTCAAGACATTGCTGCATATCCCCACCCTTTTAATGGGTTAATATGTACTTCTGTAGAGTAATGAAAAGGGCACAAAAAGTACATTTACCATAGCATACTTTGCAGTATTATTATATATTATGGAACTGGCCTAATATCTGTTTTTAAATGTCACTTTAAATCATATTTCACCCATCAAATTTGATCTTATTAATTACGTTTTGGCACTTCATTATGTCTTCCAAGCGTAAGGCAGGTGGAAGTGTGCCAAGGGAAGGAAAAGTCATCGCCATGGAAGTGAAAAGGAACATAATTAAAAGCTCCCACCAACATTGGCAGCACTTTTGGTTTGAACTCTTCAGCTGTTCGACCGCCGTTAAGCGTAAAGATGCTATCCTAGCACATGTTTAGGGATCTGCTTGTGTGGAAGTTTGGCCATGGCTGCCAAGGCGTTGCAATGATTCATTCGGCAGCCAAGGCCAATAGCTGGGAAGAAATGCATGATGGGAAGCAGGTAAAACAGTTGTTTTTATTCTAAATTTGTATCGGTAATAGTCTTGTATGTTTCTTAGCTATCTTTTGAGTGTTAAGTTGCTGTGTGAAGATTTTAGCATTGTTCCTAAGATGGTACAGTGAGTCAGGTTGCTCATTGTGAGTTTTGTCTTCATGATTGGATCCTGTCAAATATAGAACGACTTGGTCCACACAGACTTGTAGGTCCATTCCTAATTAACGAGTGCAATCACCTACATATCATAGTTTTTATATAATTATATATATATATAAAGTTTGTCTTTCTAAATTCAGAGAATGCAGCTTATATGGTCATAGCACATATTACTTGCAAACACCCAATGCATGGCTGGAATAGCATTAACGAGAGTTTCATTTGCAGGGTAGTGTTCATGCATTGTTAAAACAGCCCGAGCATGATATAAAGACCAACTTCAGGACTACAAAGGTGTCAGTCATAGCGGGTGACATCATTATCATCCACCAAAAAGCCTGATTTTATTCTTGCTTCAAAGGAAATTCAATGCACAGTAAAAAAAAGAAGCCATCCAGTATTTAAAGATAAACAAACTTGAGGGCTTGTTGATTCAATTAGGCCGTGTCCGCGTAACTGGAGTTCCTTTTAAATGCAGAAGATTCAGTGGCTCCTCCGAGGGAATAAGCCTGGAAATGTTCTTTGAAGTTCCTTGCCTCCGTGGGTGGGAATGTGGCAGGGCAGCAGGCCAACGCCACAAACACATGGATTGAGTAACGCCTGCCCAGTGTCCCTGCTGCTGCATTCATCCCATAAGCCACACAAAGACACACACACACACGCACACACAAGTAGTGCTGCGTGACAGATTCGCACAGCTATCACATATGCGATCCTCTACCAGAAATAATCCTTATCTCTTAAGTATATGTCCGAGAGGGCTTTTTTTTTTTTTAAGTTGAGGCTGCAGGATACCAATACATGGTATATGTGAGCCTCCACATAAATCATTCCATTTGTTTCCTTCCTATCACACTTTGTCTGGAGGTTAATTGGCTCCTATTTCTTTTACATGACCTTATGAGGAATGATATCGCTTTCACAGCCTCAACTACAAACGTTCCGCAGGAATATACGTTGTGTATGGGTATTTACGGGTTAGACGTGTTATTTATAGGAACACAGGGTCGGGCAAAGGGGCTTGGATGGACGTGACAACACATACTGAAAAGAGCTCACCGCTGGTTGAATGATACACACCCCACAAAGGTCAGTGGAAATGGGACTCTGAGACGGACAGAAATTAAGCAACATTGACTTTATGGAAGCTTACTTGTGTTTAATGTGGTTTTAAGTTACTTTATAGGAGGTCGCATGTATGACGGGAGATAACTTTGACGCATAAAGTGTTGAAATTCCGTCTAATTCAGCCGTCACTCAGCCTTATAACAATTCGCAGTACCACCTCCGCTCTTCCACCACCAAGAACAGCAGATACCTGACATTTCTACCTTAAAGCTCCCTCCATGCCACGTCACAACCTCCGATGCTCGTCTCCTTCATGTCAGACCGACATAATCTCTGCCAGGGCAGAGTCAGTCTTATCCTGCTGTTCACGTTGAAATATTAATTGCACTCAGCCCCTGTGTCTTCTCCTTGTACAGTGGAATCTCCCATTTTGAACACTGGTCCATCTCTGACTTGTTTGAATCCACAAGAAGTACAGTAACACCTTTGTTTTCGAATCCCACAGTTTTGGTTTTTGAGGACAAAATTCACCCAAAATGTTATCGTACAATATTGTGTGTAACCAACTACTCCGTTTGCCTTGTACTGTAGTATTCTCCAGAATTTGAACACCCAAAGCACGCTACGCGTTGATGACTCACTAGCTGTGCATTTTTTATTGAGTGCGAGTCCTAAATAGTACAAAGATGACGTCCACTCCCCTCCTCCCTGTCTGCTCCTCACAGGCTTCCCAATAATGGTCCATGAATAAGGTAAATGTTTAGTTTAGCTTAGCTTGGTTTATTTAACAGGGACAATGTGCAAAAACATTTTAAGATTTTCCATCTGCAGTCCCTGAATTATTCTCTTCCAAGTGGATTTTTTGTTGTTAATATTCTGGCGGATCTGGAATTGATTTATTGGGTTTTCGTACATTTTGCCACTCCGTTTCTGATGTGGCAACTTTCAGGCTGAAAAAGGGTCCTAAGACTGAGAGATTGTCAACTGGTGGGTCTCAACCATCATGGGTCTTAATCTCGTGCTTGTATTCTGATGGGATTTTTTTTCCCCCAGCGGAAATGTGCATGCGCGTCTGTTTCATAAAACAACGGCAAACAAAGTGAGACCTCTTGTTGCTTCCACCCCATCCAGTTTCCCCATCTGGGAACAAAAAAAAACTACACATCGAGATGCAAAAGAAATGCAGCTCCTTAACACAGTTGAAAAGCCAGCTTTTCAAGAAATGCTGCAAATGTCTGATAGACAGTATGAATTGCTTGAGAAAATGCATGTCACAAAAACCAGCTCCATAACAGTGAAAGATAACATTCATTCATTATTTTTGTATCGCTTATCCTCACAAGAGTCGCGGGGGTGCTGGAGCCTATCCCAGCTGTCTTTGTGCAGGAAGTGGGGTACACCCTGGACTGGTGGCCAGCCAATCACAGGGCACATATAGACAAACAACCATTCACACTCACATTCATACCTATGGACAATTTGGAGTGGCCAATTAACCTAGCATGTTTTTGGAATGTGGGAGGAAACCGGAGTACCCGGAGAAAACCCACGCATGCACGGGGAGAACATGCAAACGCCACGCAGAGATGCCCGAGGGTGGAATTGATGTTTATTTAATAGCCATATTTGAAGGTGATGGAAATCACCATATACAATTGCTAATGCTAATCGGTAGTACAGTAAACCTCGGATATATCGGACTCGGATATATCGGAAATTCGCTCACAACGGACAGATAAAAAAGAACCGATTTTTCTGTAATGCATTTCCAATAAAAATTCATTGCATATATCGGATTTTTTATAACGGATTTCGCCTATTTCGGACAAAATCTCCAGTCCCGTTCCAATGCATTTCCATTAAATTTCCCTCGCATATATGGGATGGCCGCATCGTGGCGCTCCGATTCGCCGAATCGTGACAGGCCGCTATACGACGTCATTTGCAGCGTTTGCAGCGTTGCCTGCGCGTCCAGGTACATTGGAAACATAGTCAAGGAAGTGCCTTTTTATAACGGATAAAATCAGATTTACGCATATACCGGATATAAATCCGGTATATGCGTAAAACGGACATTTTCCGGTATACGCATATAACGGATTTCGCTTATATCGGACAAAACCAGTGGGAACAATTGAATCCGATATATCCGAGGTTTACTGTATATTGGGTTTTCAATACACATTAGTATTGCGCTAGCACATTTGCTTAAATGTTCATTAAATTTAAGGTTCCACTGTATGATTGGACTTGTGCTTACTTTGAATCCAATGCAGAACAAAGCATTGCTGGCTTCCTATCCATATTTATTCACATGTTTTTGTGTAGCAGCATCTTCGTGGGGTGGCTCAATTCAATTTTGTGGAAGCAGATAGCGGTCGGAGAGTGACTTGGGGCATCACGCCATTCTGCATGCTCTGAATGTTTGGTGAGAAGTTGCGTGTGTGGAGTAGTGTTGAGACGTCCCCAGAGTTTGAGCAGCACAGCAGGCAAACAGGAAACCATCAGTCACTTGGCAGGAGAAGGCGCTACAGAGCGTGTTGGCGATGGCAGAAAAAGATATGGTGATTGGTGAAGTTGAGCTGTCTGGCAGCAGGTTTCAGTCTCCACCAATCAATCCCCAGCGGGTCATAAAACCTCGTCTGCTGCAAATCTTAAGCTTCAACAATCAATATTACTCTTCTGAAAATGATGAAAGCCATCCTCAAAAAATGTGATGCCCGGCCTTGTAATATTTTTTTGACTCATTTCTTCTCTCTGGTTGGTCATCGATCCCGAGCACTACCTTATGCCGTGGCACTCAATCCCAATGGGCACGTGGAGTAAAAGACCATGTGACCTAATTTCCTGTGATTTTAAGATGGACGGGAGAAACCTCAATTCCAGCGGTGCATTTAGCATCAATATTAAAATTGGCATCATAACGCCTCTTTTTGCTAATTTGCATTGGAGACAATAGTGTGTGTGTGACCGACTGGAAGAAAAGCTCTGACTCTCTCATCCCTTAGTAACAAGCGGCGACGCAAGCTGGAGAAACTTTTTAACTCAAATACTTTACATTGAGGGTGTGAGTGGTTAGCACGCAGACCACACAGCGAGGAGACCCGAGTTCGATTCCACCCTTGGGCATCTCTGTGTGGAGTTTGCATGTTCTCCCCGTGCATGCGTGGGTACTCCGATTTCCCCCCCCCCCCCCATTCCAAAAACATGCTAGGTTAATTGGTGACTCCAAATTGTCCATAGGTATGAATGTGAGTGTGAATGGTTGTTTGTCTATATGTGCCCTGTGATTGGCTGGCCACCAAGTCCAGGGGGTATCCCACCTCTCGTCCGAAGACAGCTGGGATAGGCTCCAGCACCCCCGCGACCCTCATGAGGATAAGCGGTAGAAAATGAACAAATGAATGAATGACTCTACATTGAATGAAAAGATGAAAGATGAACATTTCATGGACAATAGTTTTTTGTCCACAAACTCTATATTATGTTATGTTATTATTAAGTGTAAAGTGTATTTTTAAAGTTAATAAAGTGTAGTGGAAAGCTTTACTATCTGGTTCCTGCTAACGTTTGGTCTCTACTTGCTTGCTCGAAAAAAAAAGCTCTCAATAAAGACTCCAGTTGCGTTTGAGTACTTTGAAGCACTGTAAAATTGCAAACAAACTGTGATATTCAGCATAAACCAAATGTTAGTTCAATGCTAATTTACATTGGAAATCCCATATACAGTATGCGCTAGCAATTATCAATGATCTCAGTTAAATCGATAACTATATAAATACTTATACTACCTCATTTGGCCTCAGTTGCTTCAAGATCATCAGGGTTAATTGGTTCCGGTGGGAGTCCTTATTTACATATGGAATATTTCCATAGTTATGGCAGAAAAATATATATTTTATTACATGATTAGAGCATTAACGCAGACATAAAGACATAAATAAGAGTGTTACTATAAGTGTATTCCCTAGAAATGGGCAGGAGGTGATGTCAGCGATTCAGATTTGAGTTTCAGCTTGTGGTGGGTTTTATTGGGTATTATTGTTCCTATTGTGAGTTCATTAAAACCTGCAATAAAAGCCTGTTGTTGCGGCCATCAAGTGCTTGTGTGTCTCACCAAACATTAGACTAACACAAATACCACCTTGTTACCGGTGTAGAATACCGTATGTCATATCCATATGTGCATTCCTATTAATCGAGCCTTTGCTATGCATGTAAATGCTTACTTAATTGGGGCAAAACAAATGAAACATTTGCTTCAAGATGAATATTTTCCATGTCCATCATTTTCAAAAGCAATTATCGTCACTGCAAAGCAGTCAAACTTTACTTTGTTTTCCCCACACAGTTTGACCCTCCAGCGCACCCGAAACTTTTGTCACCAGCTCGAGAGGAGCATTTCTAAAAAAGGCCATCAAAACAAGACAAACAGTGAAGTTTTATTTAGAATCCCCTACAGCTCCAGGCTGTTAAAAGAACAACACAGACCGGGAGGTGATGAGCAGCCTTCGTGACATCAGAAAGGGGTTATCTGAGAAAAGAGGAGTACCAAGAGGGAATAGGTGCCGTGTGTATTTAGGAGAGAGAGCGGGAGTAAGCACAGGGTACCTGCAGGAAGACATGAACTGTCCAGATATATGCTATTTCATTAGCGAGGAAAGGCAAAAAAAAAAAAAAAAAGCTTCCCTTGGACCGAGAGCAATAAAAAGGGCTGCAACTAAACGACAGCCTGCCTGTGGATCAACGGATTCTCTCGCAGTCTTCAACTCCTACCTGCAGCGGTGAGCCTCACAGCAGGAGGAAGTCTGACTTCAAGGCTAAAGAATGGAGACTTAGATTGGACAAAATGAGCTGCAGAGGGAGTTTGCTTGTCTTGCTATCCGACACGGCAGCAGCTTGGGGATTGGGGTCAAAGTTCAGTCTTTAGCAGGTACTTTGTGACTCAAAAGGAAACGGGTGCTGTGAGTTCACAAAAACACCTCTGTACTGATTTATGTGTGGTATGCATAAACCTGTGTATTATCTAATAGGTTTTAATATTACATTGAACTGACAGGAAATGCTAAAGCTTTTTTTTTCCTGTTTCACCAATTCTCTTTACAACTTAACAGTCAAACAGACGACAGAGAAGCCTGAGGCTCAGAGCTAAGTTCTTGCAGACAATAAAGCGCCTCCGACTGGTTCTTTATGATATACGAGCATGTCAGCATGTGAAAGGACCCGAGCGACACAAACACCCACTCCAGAAGTCTAAGAGATGAGGAGATGTAGACGTTCCCCAGCCAGGGGAACACCACTCCATTAACTTTACACCGGTCTGTGTTACAGGAATTGCAGTATTTACAATGAACTTCCTCTTTTTGATCGCTCCGTTTCTCAGCAATATGTTTATAATTTAGTGTAGAAGAGAACCGATATCGATACCGATATTGGCAGCCACTCCTTCAAACTAACGTTAGGTCACATCTCACATTATGCTTATTTCATTGTGATATTATTGCATGTATTTCACAAATAAACACTGCTTGTGCAAAATAAGAAAAATACAGTCGTTCCTCCCTACACTGCGTACTCTCATTCCGTGTGGAAGTGGTACGTTTTTGGCATCTTACTTTGTTCTTCCTTGCCACTGTGTTTGAAACACTTGCGGTTGAGAATAAACAAACTGGAGAGGCTAACTGGTTTGCTTGTTAGCATGCTATGCCAGCAACGGCCATCTATTTATATCCCTGCAGTGATCCCGTAGCCTGTGCAATTTGAGAATAGTAGCGTAAAGGTGACTGTAGGGGTGTTATTTCATGTTTACAGGACTCTAATAATGTTAACATTGACACAGTCTGGTCTGAAACCAATTACAGTAAACCTCGGATATATCGGATTAAATTGTTCCCACTGGTTTTGTCCGTTATATGCGTATACCGGAAAATGTCCGTTTTACGCATATATCGGATTTATATCCGGTATATGCGTAAATGGGATTTTATCCGTTATAAAAAGGCACTTCCTTGACTATGTTTCCAATGTACCTGGACGCGCAGGCAACGCTGCAAACGCTGCAAATGACGTCGTATAGCGGCCTGTCACGATTCGGCGAATCGGAGCGCCACGATGCGGCCATCCTATATATGCGAGGGAAATTTAATGGAAATGCATTGGAACGGGACTGGAGATTTTGTCCGAAATAGGCGAAATCCGTGATAAAAAATCCGATATATGCAATTAAATTTTATTGGAAATGCATTACAGAGAAATCGGTTCTTTTTTATCTGTCCGTTGTGAGCGAATTTCCGATATATCCGAGTCCGATATATCCGAGGTTTACTGTACTCACAATAAACGAGGGGCGACTAAATGCGGAACTCGACATCCTGACGATACATGTTGTGTGGAACGTCATCACTTGCGTACCAATATCACCATCGGCAGAAAGACCAGTACCAATACGAACCAGTATCTAATTTTATGCCACTACTATTGGACATCCCGAGTACAGTCTCTTCAAAATAAACTTTCTGCTGGTGATTTTCATGAAATTCACTAGCCCGTTAATTCAATGAATATGCTGGTTATGCTGATTTGGGGAGTGCGTGGAGCCCAAGTCTTTTTGTTGACGTCAGTAGCACTTTAAACAAAAGCGACATTGGGCAAAGAAATGAAAAATATGCCTGCCTGCTTCTGAAATGCGGTATAATTATATGATTGCAGCGCTCTTGCTTTGAAACACATCCAGGTTATATAATATCAATTGAGCAATTAGGAGATAATGGGGAGTTGAATAAACTTTTGAAACAACACACACTTGCCTTGGAGCAAACATCACGGCCATTCACTAATATTTGTACTGAACATAAAATAGAAATGATCTCTGACAATGGATGACAAAGAGATTTAATTAACGATAACATTTGCTGGAAGATCTATCTTTGAATTTGATCTTTGTGTCTTTTGAGATAAAGTAACCGTGAGGCCATGGACTGATAGCGGACCAAAATCCTCCCCCCAAATTACTCCGGGCTCAGGAATACACCCTGCACATACAAAACCAGAGGGAGAATACTCATGTTACAATGTTCCTACTTCTGTTAACAGCTGCTGGTCTTGTCATTTTATGGCGTCTCCTGTAGACGCTCTTCCCCAAACACATCCAGCACATTCTGCTACAGAGTCGGCTGTACCGCTCAAGACGGCGTCGGCTCTGTTTCCCTAATAATTAATGCAAGTGTCAAAGCGGCTGTCAATAACACATGGGCTGTCGGAGCCGTGGATTTGTTTTGCACAATAAAAAAAATATGCAAGCATTGAAAATAAAATCAGTATGTAGTCGTAGCGTCCCGCCATTTTTAGCATTCATCTGTGTGAATCTCTGGCCTCATAAAAGCAGAAGAAATACTGTCAAGTAGCTGACATGTTGATTATGGATTGTTGTCTGAAAATGCATGTATACTGAGAACATTTGATATCCAATACCCAAAGGATCTTGAAACATGTAGTACCTATGACTGTCCACTGTCCACTTTATTTTGGACTGGTCGCCAGTCGATCAAAGGGGGAAGTACCCTGGGCATGCACACACCGAGAGAACACGCCGTGGTATCAGAGATACCAACTCACGGTCGCCTGACTGTGAGGCCAACACTCTAAACACCAGTCCACCGTGCGACCCTTAAATGGTTGTTTGTCTATATGGGCCCTGCGATTGGCTGGTGACCAGTCCAGGGAGTACCCCATCTGGAGTCAGCTGGAATAGGTTCCAGCATACCCCCACGACCCAAGTGAGGATAAGCGGCATAGAGGATGAATGGATGGAAAACCTGCTTATTTTCTGCACTACATGTCTCCACTATAGGGTAGCGGGTATGCTGGAGCCTATCCCAGCTGTCTTCGGCTGAGAGGCAGGGTAGACCCTGGACTGGTGGCCAGCCAATCACAGAGAAAACCTATTTAAAACCGACTAAATACGTTACATTATTAGAGCCCTCTAGACATTACATAACACCCCTATAGTCACTTTTACACTTGCATTACCTAATATAGTAGACCTAATCAGAGAAAAAAAGACATATTAAGCATAAATAAGACATAATATTGTTGTTCTTTTTTTGACTTCCTGTTCTGGACAGTTCATTACTATCCATTCATCACTGGAATCTAACATTAAATGTACACATGCGGTATGGAGTCCGCTTAAAAATGTGCTGTGTCTTTGTATCCACCTGAAATATGCCGTGTGTGTTGTCATCAAACAGTGACGGAATGTGAGAAGGCATATTGCAACAATGTGACAAATCTAACAGAAAACTGTGCTGATTTAGTAATTGCTCCAGGGTCTTCTGCCTGCCGTCAACAAACTCCTCCAACTCCAGGTGGATATGTAAAGTGGAGAGTAGCTGTGTTGCAGAAATATTTGATCTTTCCGTGACCTAGTTTACTTCTCTATGGTTAGTCTATGGTTCCTATCCAGCTTTTTACCCCCCCCCCCCAAAAAAACCCCACCACTGGTGAGCATAACTCCATCCATCCATTTTCCATGCCGCTTATCCTCCCTAGAGTCGCGTGGGTACGCCATTCATACTCATATCCATACCAAAGGACAATTTAGAGTGGCTAATTAAGGAAGGAAAGCGACCAAGTGGGCCACTGAGCTGACTTTGTTCAAATCAAAAAAGACAACACAGGAATTCTGCGCTAAAACGAATCAGAAAGTTGATATCACATTCATTCAGCTCATTTATTTGCTCATAAGGCATTAAAGCGGTGCTTGGTGGATCCGCATTTCAGAATGAAGAAGCAGAATGGCAGTTAATCATCAGTTAATAACCGTGTCCCATATCCCTCCTTCCCGATCTAAACATCATTTCATTGTTACGATAAACCTGCACAGAGATGAATACTCTGGGCTTTGGGAATTCTCCGAGATTGTGTGGTTGTTTTTCCCCATTACATGCACAAATTAATCTTGATTATTTTCCTTAAAAAAAAAAATCTATTTCTTGCATCCCATGACTGTGATGGTTGTAAATCCGGATGAATCCAGATTTGAGCAATTCTGAAATGTGTGTATAAATGTTGACTATTTGGACAATGCCACGGTCTGCTGCCTCCAATCCAGAAAATAATTAAATCAGGCATGCAGAAATGAAGGCTGTCAGTTGTCAGATGATATTCCCTGCATGCCAACAACGGAACCAATGCTAGTTTTAATAGAACACACTGCATGCCTGTTATATGTTGGATTACATTTTCAAATTGGACCGATACGTGAGGTTCACTTAGTAACAACATGTTGCTAGGTAACATCACATTTATATCTTACACTAAAAGTCTATTGATTAATTTAGCCACCCGCAGGTCGTCTTATTTAGGGCCTACTCGTTTATGAACGCAAACTAGCGAATTGCAAGTTAGCAAACAGCACAGGTGTTATGAGACATATGATTATGATTTATTTTGTATTTAAAAACGGTATTGAAAGAGGTGTCATATTGCAGTATATTTAGGTCATCGTTTCTGTTGATTGTTGGGAACTGATCGTCAACTGAATCCGTATTTTCCGGACTACAAGTCGCACTTTTTTTCATAGGTTGGCTGTTCCTGCGACTTGTACTCCTGAGCGACTTATAAATGAAAAAACTGTTTATGTTACATAAACACTGGACACCTTTTGTGTTTTTTTGTGTAGCTGAATAAGCATTGTGTTAGCATATCTTACACCTATTCAGCCTGTTCTCTATATTCCAAGATGACGTAATGTCTGTTTTGGTCAAGTAGTTTGTAAAATAAATTACCCGCAAAAAATGCGACTTATACACCAGTGCGACTTCTGTATGTTTTTTTCTAATTATGCATTTTTGTCCTGGTCAACTTATACTCCGGAGCGACGATTTATAGTCCAGAAAATACGGTAATATGTTCCAGACACCCAAAAATATTGACAAATATACAGTTTATAGGGAAGAATTGCATTGTTTGTATACTCACTTTTGTGAAATGATACAATAACAAGAAAGCAAAGTAGTTTCAGTACAATAGTACGAAAACCAAGACATTATATGAAAGCCAAAGCAAAATTTCAGCAAAAAAATGTCGATGAAAACCAAATTATGCAAAAAAAACTACAGTGTACCAAAACCGAGGTTTGACTATATTTTTAAGAACACAATTAATGAATTCACAGATTATTAATTTTCTTTATGGTTGTAAAACAAACTTTAGTCAAAGATAGAGATATTCTGTATATTGACCTTGGTTTTAGTTTAGATTTTTCGAGTCAAAATCAACCCACAGCAAAATGTAAGTTACCTTTACGCAAGATTTTTTGCAAAGTCCCCACATTAGGGTGTGGTGGGGTAATGGAAGTCCTTCAGGTGACATTAAGTGTTGGTCTCTAGCCCATACAGATTGCCTGAAGGCGTGAGGTCAGCTTAGGTAACCGTTTCAGACGCTATCTGGGTTGGAGCCAAAGTGAAGGTCTAGAGAGAAACGGCCAGCCACAAGTCAGGATAGGGCTGTTCCCCTCCAGCAAGAATTTTATCCTAACTTAGAAGAATCTCGGACAGGATGAAAGGAGACATTAAATTCCGGGTTGTTCAAGGGTTGTTCCATTCACTGTTGTGTGATCATTACGATCTTGTAGAAGAGAGGCAATGCTGTGAAATAACTCTTTTTGACTGTTCCCAATGGGAAGGAAACGAAGAAAAAACTTAATTAGCCAATAAGTAAGAACAGGCACATAAAAGTCGGACTTCTGTGTTCTGCTTTATTTGTCTTTTATGAGAATTCCTATTACCGCTGTTCAATATCATATCACCCAATACATTATGACACAATACAAGAATGGCACATTGCGGCATCGGCAATACGCTGGAAACGCGGTTTTCAATATGAATCCATTCAAAAAGGTCAGACGGAAGACAACACGTAGGTTTTCTACAGCATCAGTAACGTCTAATGTGGTCATTACTCGTTTTTGGCGGGACTGCCAGTGTTAAAAACTCACTGTGTTGGGAATCGGCTGTTAGCAACCCCGCTTCCTGTATGCACACTCTATGATGCTACACAACCACTTTTGACTTAGGACACTGATACATTGTTACTTACGTTGGTTGGCTCCAGTTTTGCAACTCCCTCTGAAACATAGTGTTTTGAGCCATCCCAAATGCCTTTTAGGGCTCACTTCCAAATGCCCAAACCTCATTATCGGAAACGTTGGCATCGTTTAACACGAGAATACAAGATTCAAACTACATTTATAAGACAGAAAAGTGGAATAGTAATAATAATTCCCCTTAACACAAACATGGAGGCAAACACCAAAGGCCTCCCCAGTGTCAAATATTTGTGTTTTGTCTTTGGCGTCTGAGAAATAAAAACATGTCATTGTACCGAGTGTATTCCATTGTTGAAAGTTAATTCCCAGACAGTCTCAAAATGTGTTTTCGTTTTCTTTCCATTTCTTTGGATTGGAGGAAGCAGGGTGTCTGTCCTTTGATTTGAATTACCAATCGAGCCGGAAGGCTTGGGTGCCCATCACTCCTACAACAATGTCAGAGATGAAATCAGCTATGCGCCCTCCTCCAGGCTCCGGGCAACGCTTTTCTTTATCCTAACGAGCAAACAAACACGCTTAGAATTTATTACAATTCAGTCTCCAAAGGCAAACATCAGAGGAGTTTGGCTCGTTGGGTCTCTGGACTGTTTGACTTGAACATGAAATGTGCAGAGCAGAGCAAACCTCAAGGAAGCACTAAAATTACCAGTTCAGGTTCTTTGAATGGCACTGGGATTCTTCATCTTGCATAGTCCTGTAAGGGGGCGGGCCTCTCTTATAAATAGGAAGGCCACATGGAGTTGATTTGGGGGTTATTACGTAGGGACGCTGAGAGTGAGCCAGCTTGTTTCCAACCCGCATTTACCATAAGTCATGAAAAGAGTGAATGGGAGGGGGGGTGTTCTTCCTGCTCCGTCCTGTTTTGTCCATTACTTCTCTGCGAAACTCACTTTAACTCACCTTTTGTTGATGCCAAAATCGCATGCACAACAACACTTTGTTTTATTACAAAGATGGCATCATCATCTGGTCTGCAAACAAACAACAAACAAAAGCTTTCTTCATCTGACACAACTGAACTTTCAAAAATACCCTTTGTGGATTCAATAAGTGCACTTCAGCTCATGATGATTAAGGTCGTCACCTCAAATCTGACAATGCCCAACCTATTCTGATGGATTCGCCTAGAGATGGATGTACCCTGGACAAATGAAGGGCATGCCCACACAGGAACGTGTAAAATGTGCTTGAATCTGCATACTTTTGACTAAGAACAGGCTGTTGTCAACCACAAAACAGTGATAATTAGTATATTTGGAATAACCGTGGGGCGATTGATTCATTTAGCCACCCGCAGGTCGTCTTATATTCGGGGCCTACTCATTTATGAACGCAAACTAGCAGATAGCAAGTGAGCAAACAGCACAGGTGTTATGAGACATGTGATTATGATTTATTTTGTATTTAAAAACAGAGGTGTCATCTTACAGTATATTTAGGTCATCGTTCCTGTTGATTGTCGGTAACTGATTGTCAACTGAATCCAATTAACATGTTCCAGACACCCAAAAATATTGACAAAAATATACGTTTTATAGGGAAGAATTGCATTGTTTGGATACTCAATTTTATGAAATGATACAATCACGGAAAAGTAAACTAGTTTCGGTGCAAAATTGTACAAAAACCGAGACATTATTTGAAAGCCGAAGCAAATTTTTTGCAAAAAATTTAGATGAAATCCAAATGACCATGGGGCTGCACGAAGGTCGACTGGTTAGTGTGCAGACCTCACAGCTAGGAGACCAGAGTTCAATCCCACCCTCGGCCATCTCTGTGTGGAATTTGCATATTCTCTCTGTGTGGGTTTTCTCCGGGTACTCCGGTTTCCTCCCACATTCCAAAAACACGCTAGGTTAATTGGCCACTCCAAATTGTCCATAGGTATGAATGTGAGTGTGAATGGTTGTTTGTCTATATGTGCCCCGTGTACCCCGCCTCTCGTCTGGGATAGGCTCCAGCACCACCCGCGACCCTCGTGAGGATAAGCAGTCGAAAATGAATGAATGAATAACCATGATAGAGTGAAGCCTAAGAATCGAAACGGCAAAGTGGCGAGGAACATTGTTGTACTTTGTTTTCATACAGCGAGTCCTTCCTGTGTGGACTATTTACTGATCCGATTTTTTTTCCAAACCGCAAAAATAGGCAGACCCGGCCTAAGCTCACACCAGCTGACTCAATTTTGATGTGATATTTAGGTATAAAGTGGAAAAGGAAGATTGATTCAGGCCTTGACCGTGACGTATAATGATTGGGTGAATTTACGTATTGTCTAAAATCTTCCTAGTTGCTATCTTCAGTTGAGTTAGGACTTGTTGTTTCCTCATCTGACCAATGAAGATGGTGTTATGAAGTGCAGTGTAATGTTGCGAGTACTTAATATATGCTAGTTTGCCTTATTGAGTGAATTTAATAGCATCATGAACTCTAAAGTGATGCTTCCAAGTTCTTACAAGCCCCTGGAGGATATCACACTTGAAGACATCTCGCCAAACTAGCAAGAAAAAGAAAGCCATCAAAAAAAAAGCCTGATTTCCATTTCTCTGAGAGGATGAAAACGTGACTTTACTCTCTATGACGATCGTTATAGAGAAATTGCCAACATTCAAGTTGTCTTACTCCTCAAATTGTCTCCTCGCCCTTAATATGCGTCCCCTGGTGCATTTCTGCAGAACAGACCCAAGG
Organism: Doryrhamphus excisus; assembly: GCF_030265055.1. Lineage (NCBI taxonomy): Eukaryota > Metazoa > Chordata > Actinopteri > Syngnathiformes > Syngnathidae > Doryrhamphus > Doryrhamphus excisus. Next base: position 19,609,981 of record NC_080467.1, read on the forward strand.
TCAGAGCGTTCGCTGGAAGTGGGACAGCAGAGCTAAAAGTATCCTAATGATCCAGGCTGAGGATGTAATAACAGATTTGCACAGAACCAGGAAAGCTTATCTGATGCGAGTTATTAGTTCTCTATATGAACCACCCTACGGAATCAACACTGTTAAACCAAAGAAGGGAATATTTTCTTCCTGGTTGGTTCTTTTTCCTCCCTCTTCATTTTACATATGCCATCTTTACTTGACCCTCGCTTATTTCAGCGCAGCAATCCCTCATTCGTACGTCTGCTGGACTTTCACTGCATCCAATTTTCTCACTGAGCCACCTCCCCTATCCTGTGGCCCTTTGGGTGTAATCAGGCAGACCATGATGGGCCTCCTACGTGGGGAGACGGAGCTAAAGGTAGGAAGATACACTGAGAGTGTAAAAGCTGCATATAAAACTGGTGATATTCACCAAATTTCAGGCAAACACCGTGAGGGCGATGGAACCAGTGGTAGAGAGCCTGGCTGGAATATGAAAAAAATACCCTATTGTTCCCTTCTGTACAAAAACTGAATTATTAAAAAGAACATCTTCCATCTTGCACACCAGCTCCATACATAAAGTTGAACCATTGCTGGCTGGGTGATGGAGGACTAATGTTGCTTGGGAAAAAAATGAGACGGAGAGTATTAACCACATCTTTTAATTGGTTCTGAAATCAGTTTGAAGTTTAAATAATTCACTTGACTGCATTACATATTTGAGGTATTAGTGAGCGGGGTATTTTATTTTCATCCAATTTCCCACCACAAACACAATCAACTGCCAAATAACCCAAATAGAATGCCAAGTTGAGGTTGCTGGCATCAAAAGAGTCCAAGTGAGAAACCCTTTCCTTTTGAATGATATCAGACGCCGCATGACTGAGGTAACACAGGCAAAGGGTTAGATTTCTTGTTCCTTTTCCAGCTTCCTATGCAGGTTTAAGGAAGTCCAATTTAAGAATTTCAAAGACCAGCAGATTCCACACAGACGCCCGAGTGTCAGTACTCCAGTACTCCATAGTGGTGGGCAAAACCGTTCATTTCAGTGAACCGGATCATTCCACTTCATTCAGTAAAAATATATGTTCATTTCGGTCCGAGCGGATGCGAGCATCTCAACTCCCCGGTCCGGCGTTCCGAACCCCACCCTCGTTTGACACTCTGACCACTGTACTTCCCCACCCCCCCACTCGCGCCGACACTGCGATTGTGCTGCACCTCGTCCAACACTGCGATCACGCTGCACTCCTTGTAATATAAATTATAGTAGGAATAACAAAAAATTTAAGGTTTTTAATGGTTTTTACTATCTTGAGTTGCATTGAAAACAATAATATCAAGTACAAAAGTCAAGAGACGTAAATGTAAAAAGCCCAAACCCTATAGCCCTAAATAGCAAGTATATATTATATTAAATGTGCTTTGTGCAATAGAAAAAGAAAATACTCAACTTCAGTGCAAACAAATATGAAATAAAATATTTTAAACATTTAGATAAATGTGCATTGAAAAACTTAAGAATGCACTCTAAATGGAAAAATGAATATGAGATATGATTAGTCCCGCCCTGCAAAAGGAACGGGTACTGACTCTCCAGCCAATCAAAAAAAAAAGCAGTTGCAACTGAACGGACTGAAAGGGTATTTTAGGGGCGGTGACCTCGTTCATTCCGTTCACTGAAAAGAACTAGTTCTTTTGACCCGTTCGTTCATGACCGACACACCAGTAGTACTCTACCCATCCAGTTACAGCTTTCAACCATTCATTCATTCATTCATTCATTTTCTACCGCTTATCCTCACGAGGGTCGCGGGGGTGCTGGAGCCTATCCCAGCTGTCTTCGGGCGAGAGGCAGGGTACACCCTGGACTGGTGGCCAGCCAATCACAGGGCACATATAGACAAACAACCATTCACACTCACATTCATACCTATGGACAATTTGGAGTGGCCAATTAACCTAGCATGTTTTTGGAATGTGGGAGGAAACCGGAGTACCCGGAGAAAACCCACGCATGCACGGGGAGAACATGCAAACTCCACACAGAGATGGCTGAGGGTGGAATTGAACCTTGGTCAGCCGTGCAGCCCCAGCTTTCAACCAATCATCGGTAAAACTGATTGATGACGATCGCACGTCACACAATCTTTCGATCTAACGATCGGAATGATCCTGCTCCGTCATATTTACTAATCAACTTCCAAGGTAACTTTCTCGGAAGTGGGACTTTGTTTACTTGGACTACACCGTCCAAAACTAAATGTTGCTGCTGCTGCAGCATGACATTCATTCCACGAGTGAAATGCCAACTGTCTTTCATTGTGAAGTTGCCACAGGAAGTTGTTGGCTGAAAGAGCTTAGGACCTGAAAATTAGGTCTTTTTTTTTTACCTCAAAGCTTGAAATATGAATAATTGAACACAGAGGTGAGCTTTTCGATGAAGAGGTTCTGGACGTGAGATTAACGAGAAGACTTACAAAAAAAAGTCTTGACACAGGCTTTGTGTAAGAACAATGGCGACTGGATATAATGTTCTTCAGGTGAATGTTCTCTGTAGATCCCAGGGGAAGCTTGTCAGTTACTGTATCCCAAAAAAATGAATAACACGATGAGCACAAAGCGAAAGCGTACTGTGTTTTACATGTTATGGCTCAGGTGCTGAAACTGCACATCGGCACGGCGCAGCGACACAGTACATCAACCGGATGGCGGTAGAGCAATAATACAGCTGATGTGTGCCGGAGTGCCCAACGGGAGGTTGTAGAGCCACGCAGCGTACCCAGCATCACAACGTGGGAGTGCAAACTTAAGAAAACATCACAAGTAATCATACAAATGAGCATATAATTACTTTTGTGATGAAGTGCTTTTCATATTCTTCGGTGTTACGTACAATCGTGACGCCCTCAACTGTGATCTGATGATATCGTCCTGTGAGGGAAGCATGACACCATCCTCAAGGCCCCCCCCCGCACCGCATTGACAACATGTGAGCAACTAATCATCAGCCGAGCTGCTCACACTGATTGTTTCTGTCTCTGTTAAATTATGTTCCCTATCACTAATGAACTTGAAATTGCAGTTGCAGGCGAATGCTGAGAGATGCAGTTGCCAAGTAAACATGCCAAGGAAAGAAATGAACCGGAGGGCTGGAACGCCGGCTGATACCGCTAAAGCCGCAAACCCTTTGGGTCATACAAAACCTGATAGAAAAAGAAAGCTTGGAATATCGATCAAGAAGTAAAACAGTTAAAGTCAGGGGGCACTTAAGTGGTTAGTGCGCAGGCCTCACAGGTAGGGGACCCGAGTTCAATTCCACCCTCGGCCATCTCTGTGTGGAGTTTGCATGTTCTCCCCGTGCATGCGTGGGTTTTCTCCGGGTTTCCTCCCACATTCCAAAAACATGCTAGGTTAATTAGCGACTCCAAATTGTCCATATGTATGAATGTGAGTGTGAATGGTTGTTTGTCTGTATGAGCCCTGTGATTGGCTGGCCACCAGTCCAGGGTGTACCCCGCCTCTTGCCCAAAGACAGCTGGGTTAGGCTCCAGCACCCCTCGCGACCCTCGTGAGGATAAACGGTAGAAAATGAATGAATGAGTTTGAGTCACTATCATGGATTCATTGATGTGGAATGAGATTGGGAGCTCGGTGAAATATACCGGACACCTATTCTGCCTCTTGTTCTGTGTACCGTTGTGTAGTTGAAGAACTTGTCTTTCCAGATTAAATGTCTGAATTTGGTCTTGATTTGGGGGGGGGGGGGTATCTGCACCCATAAAAAAACATCACCTCATTGCACATACAACAACTTTAGCCAAAAACTTCCACCTGTCTTATAGTTCTTTTTCATTTATTGCAGTTTGACTGACAAATGAGACCTTCCCCCGCAGAGCCTGCAGAGACATTCAACAAAACTATCCACAAGAAGCGGACGAGCACGGAGAGTGACACTTTCATGTCTTTGAATTTGTAGTCTCAACCGTTTGACTTTCAGCGTAAATCTCCAGAGTGTAACATCTTCTGTGGGTAAGCTTTAAGCAACAAAACATCAGCAGAATGATGTCATACACAAGGGAAGTGGGTTTAAGAAGGTTTAATGGCATCTTTTTTGTATTGTTTCAACTGTTTGAAAACAAAACAAAACCCTCAAAGCTACACTGTTATGACGAAGTTGCCAACTGGGTGCAATTTGGTTCAGTTCAATACTGAAAAGAAAGATTAGGAATGAGAGGAGCATGAAAACTGTGGCAGAAGCTCCTGAATTGAATTTGCTGCATGCCTGGGATTGGAAAATAGGACCAAATATTGTTGCCTTTCGGTTCATGTATGGACTTTTTGGATAACCTAACAAATCAAAGGTAATAAAAAGAAAGTAAGATAACAGCTAACAGTCATCTGATGCTGCAATCTTTCCTTTTTCTGGGCATTATAACACGAAAAAACAAGTTAATTTGAGCTAGCTTACAATGCTGTCATTGGGATACACCTATTTCGACTACTATGAAGCCCTCTAAAAACGTAGCATGGTTTGATATCCATGCTGTCATCATGCATTAGCACGTACAATGATGATAATATGTAATAGTTGCAGTATTTTGCCCTATTTGGATGATTTAAAACACGCCCCAAACTTCTTTCCTAAGCGCATTGATACACATACTTATGCTAGTTCCACTCTCCTTGGGATGGCCGTGTCTTCCAGCACAAGACGTGTGCGTCAGTCATCAGGTTAAAAAAAATGCTGACAGCAAACGAGCATTGTGTTGAGTCTTTGTAGCAAAATGGAGAGCTAGGTATCCGCTGAGACGGGCGATTAGCAACGCGTCGTGTTAGTCCGCGAGGTAAAAATAGTTTTTTGTGTTAGCTAGTCAGTTATGTAAATGTAAACACTGTTGCGTTTTTTGGAGGGTTTTTTTTTTTGGTGAAGGCTTTCGTATCAAAATAGGTATTTCCCATGACGCCCGTTGCTAGCTAGCTCATATTAACCCGTTTTCTCGCATAAGGATTGTGAATGATGTGTGGTGGTTTAGTATATGGTCTAAAAAAATGTTGACAAAAATAAAGTTTGTTATCAATATGTGGGACAATAAATATTCCAAAACACACCTGCAATGTTTTGTGCCACGGTGAAACAAAAATTCAATTTCTTTTTCATTGTTCTTTTCTTAAAATGAATATTAAAATCTCATGACACCCCTACGTTTCAGGTTCCGCTGCACTTTCCTTGCGAGAGGTATCAAAGTTCAGCGATACGGTGCAGCGGACCATGTCCTGATGTCCAAGATGTTGACATCTGCCTCCACCTTCCCCGTCAGTATTTCACACCGCTAGTGAATATGAATCAGGAAAAGATGCAAGGCATGTTGGATGCAACGAAAGGACAGTGCTGCTTCTTCCTACTCCTTTTTAGACATGTTGAAATGTGCATTTTTCAACTTGTTGAGTTTATCTGAAAGAAATAAACCACTCCAGACCACACCGTGCTGCGTTTGAGCTCGCTGAAGATGGCCTTCCTTGAAAAGTGTTATCTTTTTTGAAAACACTGCCACGACGAGGACAAGGATTTCTGCTTTTGAAATTCTTCCCACGTGCATGATGTGTGTTTTGATGGCAATGAATATGCTTTTCCAGTGGCTAGGTAAACCACTTGACATTTGGCTTCCCAAGCAGTCCAATGGGAAGTTCGCTGGCAATTTCCATGCGTGAGAAACGCCTTGATGGAATAATCTCTCATGCCTGGTGGGTTCCTGGCTGTGACAGTGAACACCCCCACCCCCACCCCCACCCCCCTTGCATGATGCTATAGCAAAAGCTCCAAGTCATGGCAGCACACATCCCCATATTCATAGTCATCAAATGCAACTGTTCGTCTTTGATATTTGAGTAAGGAGGTTTTGCAAGGCTGTCCCTGCCCGTTGGACTGCAGTGGGTTGTTAATATTCAAATCAAGTATGGAGATTTGGAGAGGTTAAAAATATATATTTTTAAAAAGATGGGAAAAAGTTCATCTCCATGATAGTAAACTTACCACCCCGGTGTCCTCTTGCGCGGTTGGAGAGGGAGCAGCTCCGCTCAGAGGCAGCAGCCACAGAACCGGCACCAGAAGCAGCATCTCCGCAGATATAATCCTCATCCACTTGGCGGGTGGAAAGAAGAACGGGAACAATTTTCACGCCCTTAAACCAGGCTGGACCCGCAGGGCTCGAACAACGAACCTTTCAGTAGCATCCAAAATTCCCAGTAGTCCAGCTGACTGTTGAACGCAACATAAAACACATGAAAACAGGTGCCGCGGCTATTTGGAAGCATCACACCAGTTTATGTCGACGAGGCGCTTTCAACTAAGTGGTGGGATTAAAAATGAAAAAAGAGGAAGTGTGTTGTTTCAAAATCCGCCAAGAAGCGCAAATGAGCTCCACTCATGACTGGAGTGGCTCCAGCTCTGCTCAAAGTAAGTCAGCTGCCGTACGAGCGGCTCAGAACAGAGCGACCATTAGCGTCAATTTAGCCGACTTCCGGCATGGACTGCCAAAATAAAGCCACGCCCATTTTTACCGACAGTGCATGTACACATTTGGAATGATATGAAATGATATTTCTATAAAAGTGCCTCATCTATAAAGAATCACATTATTTGGCATGTGTTATGTATTTTGAATTGGTATAAATTCTATTATTATTTTATAGTATTTATTTTATATAAATATACTGGATTTATTTATGAGGCTCGAGAAAATGGATGGATGGATGTATTTATTTATGTAAATATACATAAGATAAGTCTCCAGTCCAAAGTGCTGATGAAAATTAATAATATGCTGCTTAATTAATATAATAAATATGTATTTATTATTATAAATATTCTTATATAAAATATTATTATATTTATTTATTTTGTATTTATATTTATGGTATATTCTTTAACATTTTTTTATATTTTTTATTTTGCAGTCTATGAACTGTGAACTTGTTTATTTTTATATTGATCAGATATGACATATTGCTTAATCAATTACAATCACCATTATAATCAAACCGCAGTAAGTAATAATACCAAAAGATGTCACATGAAAAAAATTAGAATAAAAAAAATCAGTTTGTCTTCCATCAGTGCCCCAAACTGCAAATAGCTCATGCTTTTACTCTGAAGTGAGTTTGTTCCATTTCCTGTTGGCTCCTAGAAACACATTTGGCTTTATTTAAACAGCTGTGAGAGAGTTGGAAATTGAGGGCATCCTCCTCTCAGATGAAGCTTTGTCGATTTTATGAGTTACCAAAAAAAGATGACATCAAACATAATATGATGCCATTTAATGTTGCAAAAGCATTTTAGAAAATTGTACTTAATGGATTTAACTGCTGCTTAATTACCCCCAAAATCCATTAGGAATTTAAAAAAAAAAAGATCTTTAAGGTTAAGATTATGTTTGTCAACAGTTTTTGGGTGTCTTACAAAGAATCATCCACGTGTTCCTCTGCTCCAAATAAAGTTTACTGTCAATGAAAAACATCTTTTGTTGGAAGTACTTGCATTTCATGTCCTTATTGTGGGAGCGTAATGACAAACAAGCTCGCTCAAGTGGAAGAATGAAGTTCAAGCCCCCAATGTGGCAATTAGCCACCTTCCTCTCGCAAAACTCCAAATCCTTATTAGTTTCAGCGGTGCTGACCTGAAGATGAGCGTGCTCTGCTGGTACCGAACTACCCCACCCCCGCCCCCCGTGGAGAAGAGTGTGCACAAAGACAACACTTTGTGGCAGGAATTGTAAAAAGAAAGTCATCATTATCCGTATTTCTAGGAGGATTCCATGTGCTTGTTTGCATCATGGAGAATCTTCATAGAGATGTTGGAACACAGCTTGAAGGCCTCGGCTTTAATGTCTTCTTATTTGGTGTACTGGAGCCCCAAGACAAATGCTGGCATATTTCTCCTCTTTAATTCCCTTCTCTTATGATTTGGATTTCCAAACTACAAATTGGACAATGAAAGGAGAGGAAAACAGGAATAAACACATGAAACGTGATACATGAAATGATAAAGTTGATTTTCCTGGATGTTTCTATGTGGCCAACAATAATCTTCCTCTAGAATCAAACAGCATGTCGTGCACAGTCTTCTAACCTTGGAAGCTGTCATGCTCTGCAGCTTAGTCATGCAGGATGAGTGTCATTGTTTAGTAGACTCCTCCTGTTCCAGTTGCCTTGCAAATCTATTGTTAAAACCAACAAACAGAACATCGTTAGAGGGGTGATGGATGAAAAGACTGGGATTGGGGTCTGATGCTGAGGAAGGCCTGGGGGAAGAGAATTCATTCCATCGCATGTTTCTGGCGTAATGTGCAAGCCAGATAGTCAGCAGGTGCAGGAATAGCAAGGATGTAATTGGAGAACCTTGGGACTGGTTATGGAGCAGAGCTGGAGAACTAGGGGACTGGCTATGGAGCCTAGTTGGAGAACCTTGGGACTGGTTATGGAGCCTAGGTGGAGAACCTGGGGACTGGTTTTGGAGCCTGGTTGGAGAACTTTGGGACTGGTTATGGAGCCTAGTTGGAGAACCTTGGGACTGGTTATTGGCCTAGTTGGAGAACCTTGGAACAGGTTATGGAGCCTGGTTGGAGAACTTTGGGACTGGTTATGGAGCTGAGTTGGAGAACTAGGGGACTGGCTATTGAGCCTAGTTGGAGAACCTTGGGACTGGTTATGGAGCCTGGTTGGAGAACCTTGGGACTGGTTATGGAGCCTGGTTGGAGAACCTTAGAAATGGATATGGAGCCTAGGTGGAGAATCTGGGGATTGACAGGGAGAGAGAAGAGAGGGTGAGACATACCAGCAGATACAGCAATAAGTATCATAAAAGTATCATTCAGTATGGTTGTTATTATCCCTGTGATTGCTGTCATTATAATAATAATAATAATATAATTGCTAGGACAGAAAAATGGTGATAATAATATTAGGTATCAAATGACAAATGATGAAAACAACCATGCATGCATGCTAGAGTGTTACAATGTGCTGGGATCCAGTGCCCGTCCCCCCTGGGGGTGCAGGCCCCCGGACCCCAAAGTGCACTGGAGACCCACAGACCATCCACCCTCTGGGAACCTCACGCACAATTCACCGAAGAACCCTCACGGGGGGTGCGAGGAACCCCCCCCCACCTCCGCTGTGCAGTCCCTCAGAACAAGAAGAGCTGGGGCCCGAGACATCCGGGAACCAAGAGAACCCCCCCCCCGCCTCCTTTTTAGCTGTATCCACCTGAATGTAAACAGATGGATGCACAGGTTCATGATGGACTTCCAGCTACCTTGTGGAAGAGCATTTAACTCTTCTTCCTGTTGCAGCAGACAGAAAAACAAACCCAACAAAAAATATTGTTTTTTTTTTTTTTTACCAATTCAATGAAATCAGATCGCAGGTAGCCCCAAATGCCCCGCCCCCACAATATCAGCATAGCAAAGCAAGCGTGGGAAGGCTTGCCACAACTTGTAGAAAGTTTGACTCTGTAACATGAACTTTTTGGTTGTTGCTAGGACACATTAAAATTAATCACCCCATACAAACTGTTTTGTCACCTCCTACACAATTTGTGCAACTATGATTGTGATTTTATGTCAACACGGCTTGAAAAGAGGGATTGTCTTTTTTAAGAAAACAACATTCTTTATCAATGTCCCGTTCTATAGATGTGTAAATGACATATGACATAATAATATAACATAAAAAGTGTTTTACATTCATACCAAGTACTCATACCAATCCCTTGTTTATCATTATAATTTGTAGATCATTTCAACTTGCAATAACAATGAAGAATTACTGACACCTAGTGACCAATGTAGAATACTACATTCACTATTTGAATGTGGTTAAAAATGCTTCATTAAGGCAAAAAATACATACAAATTACTTACATATATATATAGTTTTTGACTAATAATTGGCTGTTTTCAACCAGCATGATTTATTAATTTATTATTCAGGTATGTTTGAAAAAGCGTGATAGAGTGAGGCCGTGAAATTCGAACCGTGATGTGGCGTTTCTCCACATGTAAACATCATGCGTCCAGAGGGAAGATTTAAAAAGAGATTTAAATGTTGCTTGTTATATTTTGGCTCCGAGATACGCAAACTGTCGCAAAGATTAAAGGCTCTAGCAGCTTTGGCACATTTAACGGGTAACAGCATTAGCAATAAATAGCAAAATAAATAAATAAATAAATTATCCATCCGAAATTCTGAGCAGAGACGATGGGGGTCACGTTCATAAAATATTAAACATTTTGTTAAAATTTCAATCCAAAAACAAATGCTTTTTATTTACAACACACTCTGCTGTGGGGTTTTCAAAATCCAGTTTTCCGCCTGTCTTCCATAAAAGGGAGCACAGGGCAGTAGAAAATAATGAAATATGTCCATCTCAAGAGAAAAAAATGCAAATGCTCCAGTGTGGTAAACACATGATATACAGTATGTCACATGTAATGATTATGATACACGTATGGATGCAATGTTGCTTTGTGGTCCACAATTAAAGAGGATGGAATTATGCACGCTTCCCATCCGAGTGCAGCGTGCCCCAGTTGGCCACCGTACTTTTCATTCCATTAGCACCCATTTCAAAAGCTGCTCTTCTGCCCCAGTGTTCCACCACGGTATGTTTTGCATACGTTATTTTTGTGGAATGTCACAACAGGAAGTCAACACCCGCCGCACATTGGCAGTGTGCTGGAACATCCAACGTGTAGTTGTTGGATCTCTTCTCATTTCTTGTACCCTGCAGGCCACTTTTATTGGGCTTTGGGGGTCCATATTGTGCCTAGCAACAAGCAGGCTCTTACGTCCCTCGTTAGAGTCATTTTTGTGAGGTCAATAAACCTTTTTTTATATAATCAGCGGGAAGCCGGCCTGTTTTTAAAAGCTTCATTCACATCATACAGGAACCCTTAATCTTAATTGTTTTTATTTTTGCATGTACTGTATCTAGACTATAGTCTATATAATAATAACAATTATTTTCTTATTATTGAACAAATTCAATCCCATCCATTTTTCAAAGGACAACCTCTTCACTACCGGCCGACGATTCAAGGCACAGAGACTAATGTGTTCTATGTCTATATAAACATGGAACTACTAAAAGAAAGATTAAACTCACATCTTCCATCAGAAAAAAAAAACAAAACTTCTATGTTTTTCCGTTCTTTAGTAATCTGCCTTAGAACATATATAAGTTTCAGGAAAATGTCAGTTTCCAACTAAAAAATGGAAGAGAAATTTGTGAGAAAAAACTTTCAATCAATTTTAATATTTTAATATGTTTCTATTTGGGATAGTGATTGATCGGCCACCAATCAATATCGGCTGATTTCCATTAAAGAAAAACATGTAATCGTCACATGCCGATAAACGCCATTCAAAGCTGATCACAAAAAACGATTTGCGTGCAACGGCCAATCCAACATATTCGCTGTGCCACGCAGGGATGCCAACGGAATGATGTGCCTGGGGCTTGCTACAGGCTGTACCAATCGATGCCAGCATGTTTGATCACTCCCTTATGAAACTTATTGTCTGGTCATGATCGGTACCAATAATTATCAGCCCGATATCAGCATAAAAATGCAATATTGGTTGATATCAGTATCTGCTTTTTCCCCGATCATGAAAACCTCACGTGTTCATTCCACCGCAGGAGATATGTCATGCTTCACATATGTGAATATCGATATGGATATCGGTATCGGTAATTGAGAGTCGGACAATATTAGCATATGGCTTTCAGCCAAAAAGCCAATATCGGACACAAAAAACTTCTTTCTATCTGCGATTAATTGTGATTAAATATGGATTAACTATGGACAAAAGGTGTGATTAATCATGATTAAATATTTTAATCGGTTGACAGTCCGAATTAATTCATTTTTGTAACTGTTTTTCCTTATTGTTTGCTTTTATATACCGTAGTATGATAATTGTCTTTTCAAAAATACATGTTGTGAATAAAATACATATATGAAATGTGAATTCAAGGGATGGAAAAATGCAAGAAGAGGTCCAAAGGAGTCGCTGCCACAGAAAGACACAATCGCACAACCGCTGTGAGCCAACAAAGCAACACCTATATAAAAGTTTAAAAGGAATCAATGATGCGAACCTTTGTTTTGTTCTTGTTGGCTCTGGAAGTAGCAAAAAGGATGAATAACAGTCAAAATTGCAGCAATTCTGCTCATTTTCCATTCCGCAAATAATAGCAATAATGCACCATAAATTGCAGTCGAAAATTGCATGTAAATACTGACGGAAGGAGACACACACGATTTTGTTGTTTTATTGAGAGCTTTAAAATAAGCCGAAGAAGAATACAATATTAGTGTGAATGCTTGATGTCTGCTAAATTATCAAACTTTATATTCACCAAAGTCCATGCGATGAAATAAATATAAAAGATGAATCTTTGGTGTGTTTTTCCCTCTGCCTCGTGTCCCCTGTTGTTTTCACTGTGAATGAATAAATGGAAAAACTAGGCTGCAGGATTATTGATATTGATGCTATGGCCGACTCGTCTCCAATCCTCTATTCAGCACAGCGTGGTTCAATGCAAACCAGCAGAAAAATAAAAGCCTGTCTTCGGACCGATGCTCTACAGAGAATCAGATTAGAAGACATGAGTGTTTTATGGAGAGCAGTGCGGCTCTTGTCAGTTCCATTATTCTATGTGTTGCTTTTTCTATAAGGTGCACTTAAGCAAAAAGTACAACACTCGCTGTTTTGTTATATAAAAACGAAAAAGACCCCAATCAACATGATGCAAAGCGTGACTCGAGGAGAGCGAACTTACTGTTGACGCTCCCTGAATGACACACACAGCAGCCCCTGAGCATATGTTGCAGGAGGGGCACTGCCCCACCAGATACACAACATGGTGGTTAAATTTGCAACTTTTTTGGGGGTAAATAAAACTCATAATAGGGCTGCACGGTGGTCGAGTGGTTAGCGCGCAGACCTCACAGCTCGGAGACAGGGGTTCGATTCCACCCTCTCTGTGTGGAGTTTGCATGTTCTCCCCGCGCATGCGTGGGTTTTCTCCGGGTACTCCGGTTTCCTCCCACATTCCAAAAACATGCTAGGTTAATTGGCCACTCCAAATTGTCCATAGGTATGAATGTGAGTGTGAATGGTTGTTTCTCTATATGCGCCCTGTGATTGGCTGGCCACCAGTCCAGGGTGTACCCCGCCTCTCGCCTGAAGACAGCTAAGTATAAAAATGTCTAAATGAACTAAAACACAAATATAACATAGTAAAAAAATGCATAGCGACACGTTGAAATGTAGTATTTGACAGTGACAAAAAAACAACAACAGTGCAAAGGCGACCATAGGGGTGTTATTTTATGTGTAGAGGGCTCTAATCCTGTTACAAATCATATTTAGGAGGTCGTAAACAGGCTTTCTATGCTCTGACGGTTTTATTTATAAATAATAACTTGGGGACATAAATGTGACATAATTCAAACCTGTGGCAATCAAGTCTGGTGCTTGTGCATCACATTAGAGTAACATTACTGGTACCTAGTGACCAGTGTATGATAGTAACAGGGTCTTTAAACGCGTCTTCTGAATACTGTATATTTCTATTTTAGTTCATTCATTATCTATGTGGTTCGGCTGGAGCCTATCCCAGCTGGGGTACACCCTGGACTGGTCGCCAGCCAATCTCAGGTACGGTATTTTAATTCATTTAGCCATTTCTATGCTTGAAAATGATGGGAAAAGGTTTTTGTCAGATGTTGCATTTTTTTCCCCTAAAATTTGGATTGAATTCCAAATTGTAGGACTAAAGTATTTGACTTTCAAGGTCCCATGGTGGAGTACTTTCTCTCTCTCTGGAGATGCTGGAGATGACACCCTCAGCATCCTTATAGCTTGGTTCCATCTTTCCTGTGTAAACATGCTGTCTGTTACTGTCAGTGAAAGGTGAAAAGACATGTTGACACTCCTCTAATGGAAATCGTGCTCCGCCGGTGGCATCGTAGCGACCTTAATTTAGGTCATCGGTGAGAGCCATCAATGATTTACGCCGACGCTGTTCGGCTTGAGCGGAATCTGCAGGTGTGCAGCCGCCATCATTCATCAACATTTACATTTCACCTCCAATTTGCCACAGTGGCAGTTCAGGTGGCTGCCTTCCACCTTCTCTCCTGCAGTGAATGCCATCTTTCTTGCGGGTTATGACGCCAAGAGAAGTTCAATTAACGAGCCCTGATTAAAAGGATTTGCTCTTTCCATAGCTGGGATTAGTTTTTGGACTGTGCCGACATGCACAACATTTAATATTATAATATTATGACTTATTGTGACTTCATCATTGTTACAGTACAACTTTTCTTGACTCCACTTAATACTTTTACCAATAAAGTTTTTTTTTTTATATTTGTAAAGGCTATAACATTTTACTCGCTATATGACATTACTGAGGATCATAACAGGGAAATAACAAGGAAATCAAACAATGCACAACGATGAGCCAATTCAAGAAACAATATTGCTAAATATGAAGAGTCTTGAACCAGTCATGATGTGCTATATATATCACTATATTGACACGCACTATGGTACCCATTATGGCATTGGATGCTCATATCACCTCGTATTTCGGTATGTGACAAAAAAACCCAAAAAAAACCCTTAAACTGTATTATGGAAAGCAGGACGTGAACAAATGTAACAGTTACTGATTGTAAAAGTACCAGATGGAGGGGTAGGATTTAATAAGCTTTGCTTCTTCCTACTCCTTTTGGACATGTGGAACTGTGAACTGATTATGGGATGCATTCAATTGTAATCTGATGCATGTTCAAATGGAATAAAACCATTACCATTACTTCTCTTTCTATTTTTTATTTGTTTATTGATACCCCCTCCACCCCCAATAATTTTGCTATATTTTTCTAGTATTTTCTTTGGTTTGTTTTTAGCCCAATACAGCTCCAAAATGAAAAAAGATGGAGTCAAGTTGACCAGAAAAGTGGTAGAAAAGAGAGTGAGAGGAAAAGCTTTTCAAGCGTGACCTTAAGGCCTTGCCAATGACTTACTTAAAGATGAGGTTACAATGCCAAATGTTTCAACTCTGACACTTTTGCAAGCTGCCATTAAATGCTTCACGTGTCTTTTGGCGAACCTCACAAGTGCTGATGAGGGGAAAAAGAAAGAAATTGAGACTGCGTTATATCGTCTGAAAGCTGCGACAGCGTGTCCAAATGTAGACGACTAGCATCTTTGAAGTACCACGGCCGTGTACTTGTATATATGTAGCACAGACTGTATCAAACATCAAGTGTATTAAACCCTCATTCCACATTTTATTTCAAAAACTGAACCTACCTGTGTTGTGCCGCCAGGGCCAGCAAAGCTCACTCTGCTGGCCTAAACAGTTACAAACGCAATTCTAGTATTTGTTGCATATAATTGGTCATTTATTCCCAATAGTCCATTATTTTCATTTAGTAGCGTTCCAGTAATGTGATTGTTTAGCCCTACATGTTGCCATATCAGTGTAATCTGCCCAAGGCCTTCAGAATCAGGAGTGCTGGCCCATGTCACTTAAACATTAACAACAAGGCTGTTTGTTTAACCAATCACATTTCAGATTTACTTCGCAGGGCCAGCTCGCAGGCGTACGGTAATGTCAGAATTTTCCAATCGTATGATTTCTGTCTGAAAGCTATTTGTAACTCTCGGAGTGTGCTTGAATGCATCATTTATAAATATCTGTGTTCTTGTGGACACACCGGCAAACAAAAATAAAACATGCTGCCTTGGCGGAGACCACTGCAGTAATTCATGATTCAAAGCAGTGATTCGCTTTGCGAAAAGCACCTGGGGCAGTGCCCCACTAGGTCACAACATCACTCATTAATTTACGTTAATTGACGACTGCATATCATAACCATTGGCTAAGGGTTCAAAATGAATATGTATCAATTCTCAATAATCCTCAAGTTTTACTTTCCCAGAATATCCCAATTTCCCCACTGGCCTCTGGGGCAGGTATGATTGTGCCCTCTGAATCCTTCCTAGCAACAAGCTGCCACACAGATGTGACTGGGGGCTAACTAAATTGTGTTTCAGTTATGATGTAGGAAGAAAAAATGTCACATTTTTATACAGCAAGTTTTCTTCCTTAAAAAAACTAATCCACTGTTTTTCATCAAAACATGCTGTATTAACTCATTCAATGCCAAAAACGTAATTAATTATATGTTTTAATAATGCCCATCTTTTATGTTTTTTTTGCAGAATAGGCAAAAAAGAGGTGATGACGCAACTCTGCATTTCACTTGAGAGCAATTTTAGGCCATAAGAAGGGACACAAGATGGCTTAAGTGGATTTGATAAGAGTTGGGTCACGTGGGAGATCACGTGGATAGAAAAATCACAAAGGGCAGGAAGGAGGAACTAAGGAAGAACGTAGCGTGCAGACGGTTACGCATCATCGGAAAATGTTAATGTATGCACACGCAGTTCAGTTCCAAATGTGAAGATTTTAATAGTAGCAGGGGCGTCACTAGGTTCTGAGGACGGGGGGGGGGGGGGGGTCATTTAATTTACTTATATTTTTGATTTTTTTTGTAAAATTAGATATGCTTGGTTCATGGTTCAATCTGCCTTTAACTGTGTGCTGGAGCTAACTAATTGCTACCAGCAGTGATGAATACTTACTTTTGTGGAAAAACCTTCGTATATCCATTCTTGGAATGGACTTGGAATGGCGCAGTGAAGAGGTTCTAATATGCACCATGAAATAAAGGGAAATGGACAGATTTATGATTATAAATTAATGACAGGTAATGCGAATATTTATTTTATCTCATTTTCTTGCCCTATTATATAAAATTTGTCATATTTTTTAGTGAAAGAAAAAAATATATTTTTTTAATTAATAAAAAAGATTAAATAATTTGGGGTTCAATTCCACCCTCGGCCATCTCTGTGTGGAGTTTGCATGTTCTCCCCGTGCATGCGTGGGTTTTCTCCGGGTACTCCGGTTTCCTCCCACATTCCAAAAACATGCTAGGTTAATTAGCGACTCCAAATTGTCCATAGGTATGAATGTGAGTGTGAATGGTTGTTTGTCTATATGTGCCCTGTGATTGGCTGGCCACCAGTCCAGGGTGTACCCTGCCTCTCGCCCAAAGACAGCTGGGATAGGCTCCAGCACCCCCGTGAACCTCGTGAGGATAAGCGGTAGAAAATGAATGAATGAATGAATGATTTGGGGGACTTAAGAACATTTTAGGGGGGCTGAAGCATGGTGTTATATTTGTATATAAATTATTATTTTTAATAATCTTTATCTTGGTATAAATGTTTGGATGTTTCAGCTGTCACAAAAGCAAAAAAAATATTTGTGTCAAAGTGAAAGTTATATTTGAAATGCATCTTTTCTCCCTTTTTTTTTAGTCGGGAACTGATATTTTCCTGAAACATACCTATGTTTTGCTGCTGATTACTACAGAACAGAGAACGCTAGTAGTGCCTTTAAAGATCAGTCAAAATCATCTGCAATGACCGTTACTGAAGGGGTTGTCTTTGGAGAAATGGCTGGGATGGAATGAGTGAAACATGAGGACGAACAAATTACTGATGATTACTTTTTTCACTTTCTTTGGCCCTAGCTAGAGTAGCACATCCAATCGCATCCGATTCAATTAAAAGACGTGAAATAGTGAACAAAGCAATGCATATCTAATGTGCTGTTAGTTGCCCCCATCTGAATGTGTGTTAATTACGACCAAATTGATGGACAGCCACTGATTCACAATGAGGTGATCTCTGGGAGACATTTGCATGATAAGATGATTTAGCTTTAAAAAGACCCGGTCCACCAACCGGCAAGGATGTTGCACATCCAGTGCTGTACACATGAGCTTGCCTGGAGTCAAACTTCAACATGAAACCTTGTCCAATGTCAATATGGTTGTTCTGCAGCATCTTGCCTCCATATGCACTCGGCTATACGGAACAACATCCAGCCACAGGCTTTGAAAAAGGAACATTTTGACCATGACGGGATAAATGTCATCTAGCACGCTGAGGTGAGTTGAGCTAAGGAAACCTCCCACTCAATGTGGCAAAGATTCACGGTAGTATCATACCTCGCTGACTGATAGAAGATTTCCACCACCGGTTGAAAGTCACTCCCTTTCATTACAGTTGGAATTTATGAGGTCAAATAATATGACTGGAAAATCCTCTCAACTTTGGGAAACAAAAGTAGCAATAGATCAGGACTAGGCGTCTATGGTCTGTGGGTCTTGGTCTTAAATTATGTTTTTAAATTATTATTGGCTCTTGAAATGAATTTGAGTCCAACAGGAAAGCAACTACCTCAGAAACAATACCTCAACTGACACACGATGTAACCTTCTCACTGCACCGTGTGGGCAGAAAAATAAACACATACGCCTGTGCCATCCTGCCGCAAAGCATGCTAGGCAGCTTCATTATTTTAAATAATTTTTGTTTGTAATTTTTGGAAAATTAGTTGTAACGTCACATAAAGACAGACAAAATATTATGGGGAAAATTAAAAGAAGAAGTTTAAATACCATATTTTCAGGACTATAAGTTGTTCCAGAGTATAAGTTGCACAAGGTTAACAATGCATAATTAGGGAGAAAAAAACATACATAAGTCGCACTGGTGTATAGGTTGCATTATTTTCCAAACTACTTGACCAAAACAGACATTGCGTCAAGTTCTAATGATATGACCAAGATATGCTAACACAATGCTTATTCAGCTACACAAATAATAAACATGAACAGAAAAGGTGTCCAGTGTTTATGTAACATAAACAGTTTTTTCATGTATAAGTCGCTCTGCAGTATAAGTTGCAGGAACAGCCAACCTATGAAAAAAAGTGTGACTTATAGTCCGGAACATACGGTACTTGGAAAATCCAAATAATAATAAGGGCAGAAATGGAATAAACGGTGTGAATGGTGTGGATTGGCTGGTGACCATGCGGGTTCCAGGTCTTTGGGGGGGGGGGGGGGATTGTTTGCCATGTCTGGGCTTCCACTTTATTCCCCTTCATTTAATATTAGATACAACGTCTCATGTGGTGACAGTAGTGAAATAAAGCTTTCCTTGAATTCCTCCATAATCCTCCACAATCCCCCCCTCAACCTGGGGGCCTCCTGTCCTCCACCAAAGCAAGAACATCATTGATTCATACGAATGACCCGAGAAGCCAAATGTCAAATCAATATAATTTCACTTCTAACATATCATATTGTCCAACCAGTGAACACTATTACAGTCGCTACTGTACGTACTGTATCCTTCCACCGACTCACGTGGAAGCTGAGAGCAGCCTTTCTGTCTTCAATCCATCTGGCCTGATAAATAAATCTGGTCCGATCTTATAAATTCTGCTTGTTTACGTGTTTGTGCTCAGCGAATGTGAGTGTACGGCGCCGCTTGGGGGAACACAGCAAGAGCAGAGAAATATAATATATGTGGCGCTTCCAGTTAATTGTTGCAGAACACAAATCCTCCAAAGGATTGCTTTATGGGTTCAATAACTCGGACTGTGTCTACTGTATTTTTGTAGAAGCATGTTGGATTCATCTCACATTCTCCTCCTGGACATTGTAAGTAGGTCTCATTCCAGCTTTACCGTCTATTATCGTGATAGAATGATCATGAATGACTGTTTTTTTGTGGTCAACGCATTTGCCGACTTACAGTATGCAGTAGTATAATGCATAATATATATCTATATATATACATATATATAGTTTACGAGGACATGAGTTGCAATGACGAAAAGCATGGAATAGTAATGGTACAAGACACAAATAAAAATATAAAAAATAAACATTGCAAATTAAAAAAATTATATTGTTGCAAGAAAAAATTTCCTTTTATTTACATGAACAAATCAAAATGATGATATAAGAACGTTGGCACGGTTTTATGAGATGAAAGTTGCATTATTACAAAAAAGTCCAAAATATTAGAAAAACAAGATATGCAATCAGAACGTAACCATAAAAATGTTGTATTATTACATACATATGCTTGTAAAAAAAAAAAAAGTCCACCCATATACGCTGCAACGCAAGCACAGTCTCTGTGATCATCGAGTTGATGTGTTCCACAAACTGTGACTGATGGCACCCACAGGAATTAAGCTCATTATTTTGTGGGATTTGAATATTCATATTTCATTAAACACTTGAATGTGTCTTTTGTCTGCAGGGCTGGTTTATTTTTTTTCACGTGCAGATTAACCCACATTAACGTGTTTTATTGCACATGAATGATATTACAGTGTGGAAATGGAATTATGGCTATATTTTCAAGTATTTTATACAGAATTTTTATTTACATGTGTAAATAGAAGCTCTAAAAAATGACAGGAGACACAAAGCACAATAGAAATCCCCCCCCCCCCCCCCCCCCCCCCCCCCCACATGCTATTGAAAAGATAAACGCCACTTTCAGAAAGGCTGGACCTTCAAAATGCCACTTCTGGATTTAGTGTAACATAATCCACCTGCAATCTCCAAGCAGCTTCTGTTTGAAGCTTCTGTTGTTCCTCGTAAATCGACAAGAGGCTCCCTTTTCTTTGGGGCAAATGAAGGTAACAAAGACTAGACAACCTCCAGCAGCACTTTCTGTCCACATCACCTTCCGTGTATTTGTAGCCATGCCGCTGAAAGCCTCATGACATGAAGATAAGTAGTCTTTCAGTGAAGCAGGACAGTGATAGTAATCTGCCACTGAAACTGCTCCTATGTCGGGAGATGATGCTTTGCGTTGGATGATACTGGTCATCCGTTATCCATCATCTCCCAATAAAAGAGATAGATAGATACTGTATCTGCTTAGTCTTTCAGTGAAGCAGGACAGTTATAGTAATCTGCCACTGAAACTGTTCCTGTGTCGGGAGATGATGCTGGTCATCTGTTATCCATCACCTCCCAAGAGAAGAAACAAATCGATATTTACTTTGTCTTTCAGTGAAGCAGGACAGTGATAGTAATCTGCCACTGAAACTGCTCCTATATCCCGAGATATATGCTTTGCGTTGGATGATACTGGTCATCCGTTATCCATCATCTCCCAAGAGAAGAGATAGATACTGCATCTGCTTAGTCTTTCAGTGAAGCAGGACAGTGATAGTAATCTGCAACTGAAACTGCTTTTGTGTCTGGAGATGATGCGTTGCGTTGGATGATACTGGTAATCCGTTATCCATCATCTCCCAATAGAAGAAACAAATATATATCTGCATAGTCTTTCGGTGAAGCAGGACAGTGATAGTAATCTGCCACTGACACTGCTCCTGTTTTGGGAGATGATGCTTTGCGTTGGATGATGCTGGTCATCCATTATCCATCATCTCCCAATAGAAGAGATAGATAGGTACTATATCTGCTTAGTCTTTCAGTGAAGCAGAACAGCGATAGTAATAGTAATCCGCCACTGAAACTGCTCCTGTGTCAGGAGATGA
This sequence comes from Doryrhamphus excisus, assembly GCF_030265055.1. Lineage (NCBI taxonomy): Eukaryota > Metazoa > Chordata > Actinopteri > Syngnathiformes > Syngnathidae > Doryrhamphus > Doryrhamphus excisus. Next base: position 19,631,531 of record NC_080467.1, read on the forward strand.
TGCTCGTCATCCATTATCCATCATCTCTCAATAGAAAAGGCGAGTAGAGAGCTGCTTTGTCTTTCAGTGAAGCAGGACAGTGATAGTAATCTGCCACTGAAACTGCTCCTGTGTCGTGAGATGATGCTGGTCATCCGCTATCCATCATCTCCCAATAGAAGAGACAAACAGATATCTGCTTAGTCTTTCAGTAAAGCAGGACAGTGATAGTAATCTGCCATTGAAACTGCTCCGGTGTAAATTATGCTGGTTGCCCATCATCCATCATCTCCTGAAAGAAGACTGACAGGATGACTGACAACCAGCATCATCCAACACAGAACATCATCGCCTGACAGAAGAGCAGTTTCAGTGCAGATGACCGTCACTGTCCTGTCAGCAACAACTGCAATCAAGCGTTTGCGATAACGTGAAGTGTGCTGTAAATTTTTAGTTAACTGAAAAATATGCTAATCGTGGCGTACGTCTACCCAGGTTCAATCAGAAGTGTAACAGCTGACTGAAAACACGTGGAAGTAGCCGATGGTGTCATTGATTCAAACCCACCGTGTAATTACAGTGTTGAAAGGTCATGTTCATCTTAAAAAAAAAAAAAAAGTCCTACTTCTTTCTGCCTACTTCCAGTTTTGAAGGCAAGCTCATCTAATGTTCCTTTGGCTTGAGTGATATTGATCTATACGTCTCCCAGGCAGCAAGTGCTCCTATAAGCACATTTTCCCAAATGCTGAACCATGAACAACGTCTATTATATGGTCCACTCACTCACGGATGCTAGGCTAAGAAGCAATTGAAAAATATAAGACAGCAACCTTTTTCCCCCATTGATGTATTTCATGTTAGTTCTCTTTTTAGCCACACTCGTCTTCTTTTAATCCCAGTTTAGGTGCACTCCTTCCACTCCCGAGCTGAGTGTTCCATTAACACCACATGTCCCACAAATGTGATTAATTCGCGGCGAAGCGCACTTAAAGCCCCTGCAACACAAACAGCAGAGCTTGAAATACATGTGAACATACGTCCTCGGCCATCAAGGAGCATTCCCAATAAGTATCACTCCTGCTCAATCCTAATCGTATAAACTATGCGGCCGCACGAATGTAAGAAAGGATTAATTACAGGATGAACCAGAGCTCTACAGACGTTGCCATTTTTCAATTTAACTGGATTATCATCGTCTTCTTTGGCGCCGTGAAACCGCCTGAGCTGGCGGCACTCTGCAGCACGTTTGCCCGCAGACACTTCTTACTTCCTACTTACTGTTTGCGTCCTTCAGTGAGCGATAGAGGCAATAGCTAGCTTTCTTGCATAAGAAGATTTATAGTCATATCTCTACCCTGCTTTGTCTCACTTCTTAATCTCCCTTAGCCACCTACCTGGTTCTACTCCCTTAAAAAAATGGCATGAAATGCTGCCTGTTCAGTCACTCATACTGTTCAGTTATTCATAGGATTCAGTTGGTGGAGGACAACGTTCACCTGATTGGTTCATTGTACATGGTTGTACGAGGACGAGGACAAAATGGAGGTATCATGTCTCACAGCTGGTCTGGGACCACTTTGGTGTCCTGGTGGAATTGGGGTAGCCAGAGACCATCGGCCTTTTCTAGTTGGGAACCGATATTTTCCTATCCCAACTGTCTTGGGGCGAGATGCGGGGTACACCCTGGACTGGTGGCCAGCCAATCACAGGGCAACTGAAGGGGTTGTGTTTTGAAATATAGCTGGGATTAAATGGGTTAATAACACACTCACGCAATGTCTTCAAATCAAGACAAAACATGCGCTAGATTGTAAGCCAAACGGGGAATGCATGCAAACAGAGGCAACATTGTGGTGTACATTTTTGACATCAACCCAAACATGATAACGGGGGAGGATGCTGACCGAGGTTCCACAACAATACGATATTTTTTGCTGATATCTGATATCAATATCACCCATCTGTGTGATTATACTGTATATCTTATCTTATATATCTTATCATATCCAATACTTTTCTGTTCGTCTCTGTACCCCCCCCCCCCCCCCCAACCCCTCCTCTCCGTGTCCGTCCATCCTTTCACATTCATCCGATTTCCGGAATTAATCTGGTTAATGGGCCTCGACTGTGCAGGCGTGCCAAAGATGAACATGCACCAAGCTGCAAACATGCATGCTACACAAACACACAGTCACTAGCAGTAGCTTGGTGGAAAATATGTAAACAAATGCTCACTGAACATGATTTATCTTGGCTGAAGCATCCCAAAGGAGCACGAAGTGTTTGATTTATGTGCGCAGTGATTAGATTATGTAATGCTTTAGGTAGCTACCAGTAAGTGGAGGAGGCGGAGTCCAGTACCAGAAGGGACCCTAGCAAAGGGGAGGGGAAGTTGGGGCTTTTTCCTTAATTGCACTGCCAAACGGGACATCTGGCTACATGTGGTGGGGACCAAAGAGCAAGTGCAAACAAATATATATATATGCAGTATATATATATTGTTTTTTAACAAGAACTAGCCTTTTTAACCTTCTTGATGTCACTCTTTTCACGTTTGTATGCACCAATGGACTTTCCCCACACTGACATTTTTAAGATAATTGGGGTCAAACTGGAGTCCCTGTAGGACTGTTGAACGTGTGACTGGATAATCACAAAAGGTAATCTAAGCTTCCCCTACCAGACAGTAGATAAAGAAAGTCACTCAATGACATGATAGCCCCTGAATGGGAAATGAGGTGAAATGTCCCACAGGGTACCTTTGCCGAGGGTGGAGGGGTTGTCTTGAATTGGAAGATTGCTTGAAGTCAAAGTCGAATGTTGTGCAGGTCAAACTACATTTACGGGACAATATGCTACAATATGCCATTTGGGCAGCTGGCTATGTGGCAATGTTTCAATGGACGACCCTCATGACTGAAGGCCCTCATCTGTGTGTTCAGTTCCCACCTTTTTTACGAAAAAAAAATCTTTTTCACTGGTATTAAAATTTGTCATCTAGTACACTGGAAGAGCCCATCGAAGTGGCCAAGTACATTCCTTATACTAACAACTGCAATGCTGCCTCTGTCCACCAGGTTCGAGGGAGGCTGATATCATCGCATCGCTCCGATGAATACATTGCTCGGACGTAATGCATTATGAGAAAACTTTAAGAGTTTTAAAATGTATTTATTTTGAAACTGTATTGGTATATGTTTGTATATTTACTACATATACCTTTTGAGTGTTAATTTGCTGTGTGATGAACTCAGTGTTGTTTGAAATATGACACTGTGAGTCAGACTGGTCACGACCGGCCCCTGCTAAAGAAAGAGCTACCATTTGAACACTGACTCACGAACGAGATTAGCCATAAATTAGGCACACCACTGGTTTGAAGGTTTAAGAAAAAAGTAGCAGCTCATACACCCACCGGACATGACGGTAATTTAATGTTCAGTGCAATTTCACAGTGTTCCATTGATGTTAAAATATTACATTGACTTTTCATACAAATGAGGAGCAATGCATGTGTTTTGTTCCTGACAAAATGAAAGAAAAAAAGTCTCAGTATGATGTGAAATAATCAGCTTGGAAAGATGTGTCAGTACATGTTTTGTGAATAATATATGAGTTCAAGCACCAGTATATCCTCACTGGCTGAGGCTGCAGTGGCTCAGACATACGGTACAGCTAAAGCAGAAGAACACTCCAACCGCCTTCCCTTATCTCTTCTTTGACAATGAAATATGGAGGTGATAGTCAGATCTGAGGAGCGCGAGCTCGCCGCGTGCAGCGATGCCAACACGCATCGCCAAAAACATGCTATCAAGCGCAAACACACAACCTTTGAGCCCTTAAGCCTTTAATCTGGAGATGAGTTGCAGCCTGCGAGCCTGGACCAGATTTGCGGCATGTGTCAGTGGTGTGTCGGTGCGCTCGAACAGCGCATGACTTTGACCGCAACCCTGCAAATAAGCCAGATCGCGTTCGCATCTCACTTGGAAAGGATCGGTTGTTCGTAGAAGCTCAGCGCAGAATACGTCGGCTTCTTCGCTCCGTGTTGGCAACGTTGGGAATCGCTCTTTGTTCCATACAATAATTGATGTCCAAACCTTTTTCCCGAACTTATAGTAATATGCCATCTCTGACTGAACACGTATGTTGTATTTCTAGTATGTCAAAGCATGAAGGACGTTCCGCCCAGCATAGCAACCACTTGGGTTTCTCCTCCTGACGGGAACCCGGTGCATTCATGGAGGATGTCTAATGTATACTAGTCATAGTTGGGTCCTTGAAGTTCGTTTTTCAAAGATTATTCAGTCGCCCACGCCATGACAACCACAACAACACAGTCAGTCCTCCAAGGTGAAAAATTGACCTGAAGGAGGCAACACTTGCCATCTCGTAGCTGGAAGTGAAGTTCTTCAACAATAGTCGCATTCCTGCTGACCCAACAACGTCTGTTCAAGAGCAGCGTGTTACAAAGTAGAAACTGTAAATACTTCATGGTGTTATATTTGTAAATACATGATTTTGATGTAAAACAACACTTTAGATGTAGTTTAGATATTCATTCATTCATTTTCTACCGCTTATCCTCACAAGGGTCGCAGGGGGGTGCTGGAGCCTATCCCAGCTGTCTTCGGGTGAAAGGCGAGGTACACCCTGGACGCCAAATAACCTAGCATGTTTTTGTAATGTGCACGGGGAAAACATGCAAACTCCACAAAGAGATGGCCGAGGGTGGGATTGAACTCCGGTCTCCTAGCTGTGAGGTCTGCATACTAACCACTCGACCGCCGTGCAGCCTTTAGTTTAGATATATTAAAGCAAAAAAAAAATATTGTCAAAGGGAATGTCTTTTCACAAAAAGCCATTTTCCTCCCTTTCTTTTTAGTCAGAAACTGATATTTTCCTGAAACTTACCTATGTTCTACTGCTGATTCCTAAAGAACGGAAAAAGGTAGAAAGAAAAAAAGTTTTTCCGATAAAAGAAATCTAAATCGAAATGTTTTGGTAGGTTCCAGGTTTATATAGGCATTGAACACAATATTCTGGTTGCCTTAAAAGATCAGTCAAATTGTCGAAAATGGCTGTACTGACGGGGTTCAGTAAAAGTGGACATGAATTAAAATACAAACAATATACGGCATACAAAAGAAGCTGTGAGTGATATGTAGTATTCAACACTGGACACTGGGTGTCAGTAATGTTATTACACACCACACTTGATTGAAAAACAGGCTTTTATTGCAGGTTTGAATTATCCGCAACAATTTCTGTTATGTCTACTATATTTGGTAATAGGAGTGTAAAGAAGACTATAGGGGTGTTATTTTATGTTTTGAGCGCTCTAATAATGTTAAAAAATATTAAATTTAGAAATAAGGAATCCTACTTTGCGGAAATTCACTTATGGTGGTCAAGACTGGGCCCAATGAACTGCCACAAACGAGGGCTCAGCGTATCAGCGACGCAGATGGTTATGAAAAAGTAAGTGCACAACGTTAACAAGAGTGTATTTCCTTTGACCTCAGGAGTAAACATGAGAACCAAAGCTATTTAATTTTCTAAACCGCATCGATCCGTCCTTTCCCATGAGTCCAATATATACGGAGCCATAAGAAGTCACCCAGGGTTACCGGGCCTGAAGTGATCCTTTAAGAGACGACTGTGAGACACCAGGGAGCAAGAGGCATCATTTCCAGCTCAGTGAGAGCTGCTTAAGTGAGCAATAGAAGAGGGGGGGGCAATCGGGACAATTGAGCACATCCTCAATTAGAGTAAAGCTCAGACATTGATGGGATCGGGAGCATAAAGGATCGGGCCGCTCCTCCACTTCTCTATCCGCTGTGTTCATCGGGGAGGTTCTGGTTGCAGCCGCCTTGCGTACGGCGACGCAGAGCAGATAAGAGCCATTGTCATACGGGCTATTAACCGCTCTCATTTGCAAGGGCGTTGTAAGGACGCCAGATTGGAAAAGAGCTGCTTTCAAACCAATGTAGTCATCTCATCAGCCCTGGGCATTACACGGAATATCCTCAAATAAATATCTCTTTAGGAAAGCAGCAGCTTCAATAAATATTCGGTTCCCGGAGCTTCCTCTTTTCAACACACGCTTAGAAATCCATTTCAACGAGGTCGCAGTGAAAACAGATTCACCTTGAACATTTGTAGCTTGACTTTGAAGTGAAGATGATCTGTCAGATGGAAGCCTGCTGAGGGTCAATATCAGTATTTCAGATGTTCCGCTATCATTACGTCCACGCCTTTGTGCTGTAGACATCTGACATTCCCACCGGGAGCATTTGCATTCAACTCAGGTGACGGCTTCCGAGGATCACGTCGTACATACAGTCAAGGCAAAAATCTGGCAGGACCGACCTTGTTTCTTCAGTTTCTTGTTCATTTTAATGCCTGGCACAAATAAAGGTACCTTTATTTGGACAAATATAATGATGACAACAAAAGTACTTCATAGGAGTTGAATTTTTTGGCAGTAATTCTGGTGATTATGAAGAAAATATCAGCTCCAAAATGAGCTACTTTTGTTATCACCATCATATCTATTCAAACAAAAGTGCCTTTCGTTGGACCGGGCATTAGAATGGATGGATAAACTGAAGAAGCAATGGTAGTCTAATCGTTTTTATCCATGACTGGAACTTGGCTCTGTACTGGAACTGAAAGTGAAACCTCCTCACAGAAGCCGTGCTTGATATTCCACTGAGATGACTGTCCAGACGTCAAGACTACACAACGGCTGCAATGCTTGAACAAATCACAGGTCCCCGTGGTGGGGCTGTCTTTGGAATTGTTCGGCTCCGTGACGATCTGGTAAGTTCCTTGTCGTGTGAGGTGGGGGGTGTACAGCATTATCGACCATTTGTGATGTTACTACTACTTTTTAGTACTATTGTATATACAAGAGGTGGATAATAATAAATAAATTGATTTTTTTGTGTTATTATTGTGTTGTAGGGCTATATAAACATGGTACCTAACAAAAGTAAGATTGTACTCTCATCCGTTCTTTAGCAGTAGAACACAGGTAAGTTTCAGAAAAATATCAGTATCAAATAGCATCCTCACAAGGGTGGCGGGGGTGCTGGAGCCTATCCCAGCTGTCTTCGGGCGAGAGGCGGGGTACACCCTGAACTGGTGGCCAGCCAATCACAGGGCACATATAGACAAACAACCATTCACACTCACATTCATACCTATGGACAATTTGGAGTGGCCAATTAACCTAGCATGTTTTTGGAATGTGGGAGGAAACCGGAGTACCCGGAGAAAACCCACGCATGCACGGGGAGAACATGCAAACTCCACACAGAGATGGCTGAGGGTGGGATTGAACTCGGGTCTCCTAGCTGTGAGGTCTGTGCGCTAACCACTCGATCGCCGTGCAGCCCAATATCAGTTTTCAACAAAACAAAAAATAAATAACAAAAATAAAAGAAGAAAAAAGGCTTTTTATGAAAAGGTAAAATTCCAAGCATAATTTTGTCAGCCATATATAATTTTGTCAAAATATCTAAACAACAACTTGACAACAAAAAATGTGTTTTACATGAAAATAATGTATTTACAATTATACCACTTTGAACTATTTGCAATTTCCACATTTGAAACTGAACTGTGTGCAAGCGTGCACATGCAGTAAAATACATACGTACGTCCAATTTTAGTCTTTTTTTGGACAAGATGTTGTTATATCCTACCCCCCCTTTTTGAACCAGAACCGTCCTGCAAATATGACACCTCATACTCTCAATTAAATGAAATTCTGACACGAGGGGAAGGCAACCTCACCCCCCGACAACCCCCCCTTGAGACAATTTGTACATCCTCTCCAACCTTTTACTTCAACTCCTGACACTCCCTTCAGTTCCCGAAGAGCACTCCTGCTCCGCACCTTCTACACCGGCCTCTTGTGTAGAGCTGAGAGCTGGGCTGCTGACATGCATTCACAATCATCCCGACTCGCTCACGTAGCAATTTATGATTGGCCACTTGGCTCTGCGCCGTCTGTGATCAACTGATCAGTCAGAAACCCTCCACTTGCCTCCGCACTTCCTCAACACAGATGTAACCTTTTTTTCTCTAATCACGGAAGCACAGTCGCAGTGGTTCTCAATTATTTTCTGTCATGCCCCCACTGTGGGACAGAAACGCTATGTTATACTGATAATATCGATTTATTTATCTGGACTGAACAGCCCGAACTCGAAAGTGAGACCAGCGAAATGCAACAAAATGAGAGAGCAATGGAGCATACAAGCATACATACGGCTTTTGACATTGGTGTTCTTCGATTTGACCCATAAAAAATATCGAGCTGCAGAAGAAGAACATGTTAAAGGGGACCTATTATACTCATTTGTTGAGTTGTTGACTCCGATAGAGCAGCGACACACAAGATCTTGCAGAATCTGCACCTATTCCAGTTCAATTTCCTTCTATTTGTACTTCCCAATAAAATGTTCTGTTTTAATTTATTCCGCCCACGGCCCGCCTCCGGGGATGCTCACACCCACTCCACTCCAACCCCACCTGCCCGAGGAGGAGCACTCATTGTTGCACACACTTTGTCAGAGGCACCATTGAGCTCAGAAGTGACATGTCTGACATTAATGCACCTTTTCCCCGCGCTGCTTCTGGCTCCAGCAACAGTTTGGCAGATATTTCACATTCATGTTCACAAAAACTGTCCCGTGTGAAATGCCGTTGACAGATGAAAATATTTTTTATTTTGAAATCACCCAATACTACAAAAACAATAATGGGCTTGTTTCGTTGGGGCAGGGCGGGGGAAGCAGAGCTTGGGGGAGGGCAGAGAGCATATCACGCCTACAGCCCCACTCATAAGGAAGTCGGCTCCTCTGTGACATCACAAAGGAACACTTTTGCAACGTCCTCTGAAAACGAGCATTTTGAGCCATCCTCACTTCTTTCAGGGTTCACTTCCAAATGAGCAAACCTCATTACTGACACTTTGGCGTGGTTTAACACCAGAAGACATCATTCCAACTACATTTATAGGTCAGAAAAGTGTCAAAATCATAATAGGTCTTCTTTAAAGTCAATCTCTGGGTGTTCGGCAGACAGAGATTTAAGGCTTAGATCAGGGGTGGGCAAACTTTTTGACTCGTGGGCCGCGTTGAGTTAACAAAATTCTCCAGGGGGCCAGAACATACATTCATTCATTCATTCATTTTCGCTTATCCTCACGAGGGTGGCGGGGGTGCTGGAGCCTATCCCAGCTGTCTTCGGGCGAGAGGCGGGGTACACCCTGGACTGGTGGCCAGCCAATCACAGGGCACATATAGACAAACAACCATTCACACTCACATTCATACCTATGGACAATTTGGAGTGGCCAATTAACCTAGCATGTTTTTGGAATGTGGGAGGAAACCGGAGTACCCGGAGAAAAGCCACGCATGCACGCTAACCGCTCGACCGCCATGCAGCCCAGAACATACATATACAGTGCATCCGGAAAGTATTCACAGCGCTTCACTTTTTCCACATTTTGTCATGTTATAGCCTCATTCCAAATTGTATTAATTTAATCTCTTACCTCAAAATTCTACACAAAATACTCCATTATGACAATGTGAAAAAGTTTTTTTTTTTTTTTTTTACTTTTTTTGAATTTATTAAAAATAGAAAACAAAGAAATCACATTTACATAAGTATTCACAGCCTTTGCCATGAAGCTCAAAATTGAGCTCAGGTGCATCTTTTTTCCACTGATCATCCTTGAGATCTTTCTACAGCTTAATTGGAGTCCACCTGCAGTAAATTCAGTTGATTGGACATGATTTGGAAAGGCACACACCTGTCTATATAAGGTCCCACAGTTGACTGTGCATGTCAGAGCACAAACACCAAGCATGAAGTCAAAAGAACTGTCTGTAGACCTGCGAGACAGGATTGTCTTGAGGCACAAATCTGGGGAAGGATACAGAAACATTTCTGCTGCTTTGAAGGTCCCAATGAGCACAGTGGCCTCCATTATTCGTAAATGGAAGACGTTTGGAACCACCAGGACTCTTCCTAGAGCTGGCCGGCCTTCTAAACTGAGCGATCGGGGAAGAAGGGCCTTAGTCAGGGAGGTGACCAAGGCCCCGATGGTCACTCTGTCAGAGCTCCAGCGTTCCTCTGTGGAGAGAGGAGAGCCTTCCAGAAGGACAACCATCTCTGCAGCAATCCACCAATCAGGCCTGTATGGTAGAGTGGCCAGACGAAAGCCACGCCTTAGTAAAAGGAACATGGCAGCCAGTCTGGAATTTGCCAAAAAGCACCTGAATGACTCTCAGACCATGAGAAACCAAATTCTCTGGTCTGATGAGACAAAGATTGAACTCTTTGGTGTGAATGCCAGGCGCCATGTTTGGAGGAAACCAGGCACTGCTCATCACCAGGCCAATACCATCCCTACAGTGAAGCATGGTGGTGGCAGCATCATGCTGTGGGGATGTTTTTCAGCAGCAGGAACTGGCAGACTAGTCAGGATAGAAGGAAAACTGAATGCAGCAATATATAGAGATATCCTGGATGAAAACCTGCTCCAGAGCGCTCTTGTCCTGCTGAAAAATGAACCTTCGCCCCAGCCTGAGCTCAACGACCCGAAGCACACAGCCAAGATCTCAAAAGATTGGCTTCAGAACCACTCCGTGAATGTCCTGGAGTGGCCCAGCCAGAGTCCAGACTTGAATCCGATGGAACATCTCTGGAGAGATCTGAAAATGGCTGTGCACAGACGTCTCCCATCCAACCTGATGGAGCTTGAGACTTATTGCAAAGAAGAATGGGCAAAACTGCCTAAAGATGGGTGTGCTAAACTTGTGGGATCATATTCAAAAAGACTCGAGGCTGTAATTGCCTCCAAAGGTGGATCAACAAAGTATTAAGCAAAGGCTGTGAATACTTATGTAAATGTGATTTTTTTGTTTTCTATTTTTAATAAATTCAAAAAAAGTCAAAAAAAAACTTTTTCACATTGTCATAATGGAGTATTTTGTGTAGAATTTTGAGGTAAGAGATTAATTTAATACAGTTTGGAATGAGGCTGTAACATGACAAAATGTAGAAAAAGTGAAGCGCTGTGAATACTTTCCGGATGCACTGTAACACATAGTACACTATTTGTTACACTGTAAAAAGTGTCATACTATCAGCTGTATGTTCTCATGTCCCTTTTTTCAGGAGTACTTTAAACATCAGACAAACAGCAAATTTGAATTTTACAGTTTTGTTGCAGGTTTTGTTTTTCATGTTGCTAGCTTGTATGTTCAAAGTTGAATACTTGAAAGCAACTTGTGGGCCGGATTCAAACGATTGGTGGGCCGCATGTGGCCCCCGGGCCGTTGTTTGCCCACCCCTGACTTAGATGATGAATAATTCTTGGTTTATATTTGATTTGATTAAATCATATACAGGCGACACGGCGGTCGAGTGGTTAGTGTGCAGACCTCACAGCTAGGAGACCAGGGTTCAATTCCACCCTCGGCCATCTCTGTGTGGAGTTTGCATGTTCTCCCCGTGCATGCGTGGGTTTTCTCCGGGTACTCCGGTTTCCTCCCACATTCCAAAAACATGCTAGGTTAATTGGCCACTCCAAAGTGTCCATAGGTATGAATGTGAGTGTGAATGGTTGTTTGTCTATATGTGCCCTGTGATTGGCTGGCGACCGGTCAAGTGTACCCCGCCTCTCGCCCGAAGACAGCTGGGATAGGCTCCAGCACCCCCGCAACCCTCGTGAGGAAAAGCGGTAGAAAATGAATGAATGAAATCATATACATGAACGTGCACTTTTTCACATTTGACATCTCAGTTGACATTTTTCAACATATTCCTATGGAAAACTATGGCACAGTAATCATAACATCATAACAGTGATCATTGGCCAAAAACAAAAATCCTACAATTATGTTTGAATCTACTCTGTCTGTGACAGTCCATGAAAAAATGTTGTTTTAGTTGAGACTTTTGATGGTTTCGTCTCCTCGCAGTGCAGACACGACATAACAGAGTGACTAATAATGTGTTATGCAGACACTTACCTCATCAGGAAAGCTTCACCATTCCAGTCAGGAATCCACCCGCTGACCCCCAGACTACACTGCGCTCTACCTGTGGCCTTCGGCATGTTTAACAAGGAACACGAGAGCTTTCTTTTTGTCTGGTGCTCTAATTAAACGCCCGCCATGTCTCGTGTTCAGGTCTCGGCGGTCTTGGGTTGTGGAAAACTCCTCTTGCTGTGCGGGGCTGATAATTCCTCATCTCAATATGAGGATTTCTCAAGAGAGGCTGGAACACCAAAGCAGAATAACAATGGTAAATATGACAAAAGGGGAATCATACTGTATACGTATGTGGACTGATAGTGGATACCTTCTTGTCCAATGTGTACAGTAGGTTCTATTTGCCTTCTGTTGGAGGTGAGCTCATCACGTAGGAACATAGAAAAGGTTGGGAATCACTGCTTTGATGTCTCACACTTGAATTGAATTTAAGGTTACATACCTGTGTTTGTGTGGCCTCGCAGGGCAACCAGCAGGGGGGCGGTTTCATAGCTGTCATCCCATTTAGAAGGGGGAAAAAATGAGCATCTTCTTTCTGTGTATTGAACCCAAACACGGGGGGGGGGTCGGTGTCAGAGATCTCTTGTTGCTTCGTAGGGGGCAGGTAAAGTGGCTGCATGGCCACCAAACACCACACTATAAAAGAGTCGTTCACTGGAACGCAGCAGGAAAATAAGAAAGTATGAAACATGTGCGGCATGCAACCTCTAATACAGGGGTCTCAAACTCGCGGCCCGCGGGCCACATTTGGCTAGTCATTTAACCTACCAATACCTCACAACATACGTACCTAAACAACCTTAATCTCTCATGGCCTACACTGGGGGTCTCAAACTCACGGCCCGCGGGCCAAATGCGGCCCGCGGGCCGTGAGTTTGAGATGCTAGTTTGAGGCCCCCACCTTGATACCAAAGTTTAATGTTGAAATGACAGCTTAAAGCTGTGTGCACACCGGACACAATTAACATGATTTGGCCCCGCCCAGACTGTTACCCTACCCTGTTACCCCGCCCTGTTTTGCTTTGGATTAGCAATGAAGCTAAAGGCTTATGACGCTGGGTACAAATAAATGCAGGAAATGATTTGGAATAAAAGGGAAAATACACGTCAAGATAAAGCATCTCATCAAACATGTTGTTAAAGTTACCACGCTGCTCCCAGATGGAACTGAGTACCATGCTAACTTGCTAATTGGGTACAATTATTAAGTTTCATTCATGTTCATGTTAAAGGTTAAATAACTGTTAATACTGTACATTTCAATCTGAAAAAAATCATTTCTCTACCAACTGTATGTGGTTTCTTACGTTTTTCTTATTTGCTGTTTTATTATTATTTTATTTATTTATTACTGATTGATTGATTTATTTGTCTTTATTCTTAATTTGTTTATTTATTTTTGCTATCTTATTTTGTGTATAGAAAAATAAAAGTTAAGATATTTGAGAACAGTGGAATGTTTTATCAGATATTTTGGTGTGTTAAACCGGAACCAAAGTACTGAAAAAGTGTAGGGTATAGCAGAAGCAAAAGCATTGAAGTTTTTAATAAATGCGTTTTTTTTTTTTTTTGAAAACCTGATGCGGCCCGGCTTCACCCAGAGCCTAGCTCCGGTGGCCCCCAGGTAAATTGATTTTGAGACCCCTGCTCTAATATGTCTCTGGAAATGATTCCTCTCTCATATTTTCCTCCTTCCTGGTCTCTCATACAAACAATCGATGGAAATCGTTTGTCTAGCATTCACAAGGAAGAGGTAGCATGGTCAAGATCGATCGTATTGACGGCATACAACATTTGACGCAGGAAAGACAATAAAACATGTACTAGGTTTGACAAACCACATCCATATCTCAAAGACTCTGAAAACATAATGAATCAGTTGGTTATGCACTGCAGGCTCCACTAAGGCTATTCCGTCTCATTTGGGTTTTCGTCTGGCATTTTGGAGCAGATTAACGACGGAAATGAGTTTGCTTGTTGCAGTATGTGTATTCCAAAATGATCTTTGAGCGTGAACCCAAACCAGGCAAGACCAAAGGGTTGGATGGGAATTGTGGGAATCAGCCACTCTCCGCAAAGAATATTCTCACATTAGCAGACAATGTCGCTCTGGTCAGATCCAAAGGCTCCAGAGGAGAAAGACAATGGCGACTCCCCAGCGTTAGGCATGGGTGCCCATGGTCAGCCATTCTGTCTCATTAGAGGCTTTTCCAGTGTCGTGGCTATTCAGTGGCTTTTGTATCGAGAGCTGTGTTCCACAGTCTAGAGCCAATAAGGACGGGAATGAAGGCAGGTGGAACAATGGATGGAGACCAGGGAGAAGCTTGCCTGTGAGAAGAAGCCAAGACACAGAATCAGACAACAGCAGGAGAACCACAACACCGCCGTTACTGCTTTCTCACCTCGAAAAAAAAAAAAAAAAAGAGCCAAGTATTCCCGCTGTGTTCCCACAACGTTTGACTGTCCATCTCGTCTGGGGAAAGAAGAAGCGATACGGAGAACAACAAGCTGAAACGGACTACACAGCAACTTGGTATCTGGCTGGGACTGGAACAAGAAACTTTAAGATAAAGGAAGCACTGCAGCCATAAATCACAGCCGGACGGGATTGGAACGTGTCTGGTGTTGGAATACAAAAGGAGGGAGACGGGGGGAGTGAATGATGCCACAATACAGGAAAGTCAAAGTTCCACATAGAAACAAACAATCAGAAAGGGAGGCGGGGGGGGGGGGGGGGGAGAGAAACAAATAGAAAAAGGAAACAAAAGTCAGAGGAGCTATGGCGCGTGATAAGACACAGAGATTCATTCATAACAACGATGATGGCAGAATGGAAAAATAAAACTTGCTTTTAGACATAAACTTTCTTTATTGTCATTGCACAATAACACAGCAGTCAAATTGCCAACAAAATGTCGTTGCCTGGCTCCCGTGTAATAATAATAATAATAATAATAATAATAATAATAATAATAATAATAATAATAATAATAATAATAATAATTTAAAAAAAATAAATAAATAAATAATAAATAGGGCGGCACGGTGGATGAGTGGTTTGCGCGCAGACCACACAGCTAGGAGACCAGGGTTCGATTCCACCCTCGGCCATCTCTGTGTGGAGTTTGCATGTTCTCCCCGTGCATGTGTGGGTTTTCTCCGGGTACTCCGGTTTCCTCCCACATTCCAAAAACATGCTAGGTTAATTGGCCACTCCAAATTGTCCATAGGTATGAATGTGAGTGTGAATGGTTGTTTGTCTATATGTGCCCTGTGATTGGCTGGCCACCAGTCCAGGGTGTGCCCCGCCTCTCGCCCCAAGACAGCTGGGATAGGCTCCAGCACCCCCGCTACCCTCGTGAGGATAAGCGAAAATGAATGAATGAATGTATGTTCTGGCCCCCTGGAGAATTTTGTTAACTCAACGTGGCCCACGGTAGAGAATGAATGAATGAAAATAATAAATAATAAATAATAAATAATAAATAATAAATAATAAATAATAAATAATAAATAATAAATAATAAATAATAAATAATAAATAATAAATAATAAATAATAAATAATAAATAATAAATTTAATAATAAATAAAATTAATAGGGTTAGGGTTAAAATAATAAATTTCAATAATTTCTTTATTGGGCGGCACGGCGATCTAGTGGTTAGCGCGCAGACCTCACAGCTAGGAGACCAGGGTTCAATTCCACCCTCGGCCATCTCTATGTGGAGTTTGCATGTTCTCCCCGTGCATGCGTGGGTTTTCTCCGGGTACTCCGGTTTCCTCCCACATTCCAAAAACATGCTAGGTTAATTGGCCACTCCAAATTGTCCATAGGTATGAATGTGAGTGTGAATGGTTGTTTGTCTATATGTGCCCTGTGATTGGCTGGCCACCAGTCCAGGGTGTACCCCGCCTCTCGCCCGAAGACAGCTGGGATAGGCTCCAGCACCCCCGCGACCCTGTTGAGGAAAAAGCGGTAGAAAATGAATGAATGAATTTCTTTATTGTCATTGCACAATAACACAGCAGTGAAATTGCCAACAAAATGTCGTTGCCTGGCTCCCGTGTAATAATAAATAATAAAAAATAATGTGGAGAATAAATAGATGTCATCAAATATGAACAATGTACAGCGTAAACAGTAATTTGTAAATAATTCAGAATAAATAACAATAATGAAAAGTTTTGTTTGTGCGTGTGGGCAGGAAGAGGGGCTTATTTGGCACTGAGCAGTCTGATGGCCAGGGGGAAGTAGCTGTCTCTAAACCTGGTTGTTCTACAGCGGATGCTGCAGAGCCTTCTCCCTGACGCCAGGCGAGAAAACAGTCCATGCTGGGGGTGTGTGGGGTCAGAGCAGATCCGAAGGGGTCTTAATATTTTATGGTGAAGGAAAGTGTCTTTTACTACAGTATTGAACTAAACACAATACAACACCGCTAACGACAATATGGGACTTACTGGGGCTTCCACACTGGAATCCTTTGGTGCAAACTAGATTGGCCTGATATTGGCATTCTTACACAAATTCGACACAATAATAATATAATAACAAAAAATAAAAAACACACCTAAAAACCACCTGTTTACGAACATCTAAATATGTTTTGTTTTTTTAGACGAGGCTTGAAATATCACTCCTAGCTAACATAATAGATGGTGTGTGTTGCTATTAATGTCTTCCATAGGGGGGAGCAGAGTGGGTGGTGGACAGGAAGTAGGGTTTCAGCTTGCCATGGGTGTTTTTATTCAGGATTATTATGCCTGTTCTACCAGCGTCTGGTGAAGGCTGGTGCTTGTGTGTCTCACTGAAAATGACAGTAACACTACTGACACCTGGTGACCAGTGTATAACACTACATCAACATCTTTGAAGGCATATTTTGAATGCCTTATATTTGTATTGTAGTTTATTTAGCTATTTTTATGATCTTTTATTTTTAGGCAAAAAACATACGGACCATATTCTTTGACTGATGGTCATCTTTAACCATGAAACTGCATGATTAATTGAGATAGATTTGAAAAACTGAGCTTCCATAACATGACCGTCATCCGACTTGTAGGCGTTGTCCACAAACCAGCCTCCAACGCGTCTCCTGCAAGGCGACATTATTGCCGCTCAGCGGTGAGGCGTTCACGACTGTTGAAAAACAAAAGACCCTCATGGGGTGCGGGTGGATGATTGCTCTCCCTGCTTCCCACTGAGCTTTTCAATTCTGCCCAACTTGGAAAAAGAAGGTGGTTGGCAGCAGCTATGCTCACCTTGCTGGGTAGGAGCTAATCCACTGCACTCCTGATGCCTTCAGCGGGAACCAAAGCAGGATTCTTCCTTCCAGGTGGGATATTTTAGGTGTGGATTGGATATCCGTCAATCTCTACATGATGCATTATGGAAAGCTCATCGGTACTTTGTTTTGGGAGATATACGGGATAACTTTCCCCGCAGTTGTCTGCTGATTTGATGATGTTTGCCTGTAGCTACGAAGACACACTGAAGCTAAACCAAATCTTATACTTTATTTGTTGCTTGAATTTTGGCCCAACCTCAGCTTCTCCAATATGAATAACATAAAAACCTCTCATATTGGATCTTGAGCTCATGCTGGCGTTATATCTTTTTAGATGGAGCCTGTGGGGAGCTGACTCTGGTTTAATGATGTTTTCGTATTTTATGTACTTTACGAGGGGGGCTGTGGATTTGTTAGTTTCTTTGTTTTTAACTAATTGGGACACAAGTAGAATGAAGTCGTCACTCGCTACACTGCAGTTTGAACATCACACCCACACTCGCTTGCGGTTTTTCACAAATTAATGAATAAATTACTGATCACAGGTTCGTGGTTGAATACAGCCTATTGTGAAGTGGAATAAATAAATAGCAATTAAATCAGGAGTCTCAAACTCAACAAAAAAAACAACAACAAAAAAAAAACGCATTTATTCAAAACAGAAAAATTAATAAACTTTGCTTTGGTTCCAATTTTCTACAAGAAAAGCTCTGATAAAACATTCCACTGTCCGCAAATATCTTACTTTTTATTTTTCTACACAAAATAAGATGAAAAATAAATAAACAAATCAATAATAAAGAAAATCAATCAGTAATAAATAAATAAATATAATAATAATAATAATAATAATAATAATAAAACGGCACATAATAAAAACTTAAGAAAGCACATATAGTTGGTGGGTAGACAAATTATTTTTTTCAGATTAAAATGAACAAAGCATTATTAGAGCCCTGTAGACATGACAAAACACGACTATAGTCACATTTATACTCTTTTTATTTACAACATATTGCGCAACTGCAGGGGCTTGAGACACATGCTAACTCGCAAACTAGAGAGCTAGCGACCTAAACGGTAGCCTTCAAGTTATTTCCTTTAAAACTTAAATAGCCAAACACTTACCACTTCCACACGGATAGGGAGGATAACTATTAACAGTTATTTAACCTTTAACATGAACATGAATCAAACGTAATAATTTTTTCTGGGTACATGATACCATACAGCATCCATATCAAACTTGCGCGGGCCGCACTAACATTAAACTTTCATATCAAGGTGGGGGCCGCGTGTTTGAGACCCCTGAATTAAATATTTTTGGAGTTAGAGCGTAGCTTAAGTTATTCTAAATAAGGTTTTTAGCCCTGTAGACACATGTATTACCCAATATAGTTGACATAAGAAAAGAAAATAAGACGTCTTAGACACAAATAAGACATTCCATAGACTCACACTAGTAGTGGGCAAAACCATTCATTACAGTGAACCGGATCATTCCGGTTAATTCAGTAAAAAGATCCGTTCATTTCGGTCAATTGGTCGTTAGCCTGTGCATAGACCCGGTCAGCGGTGTGGAGTCAGTCCGTTCACTCATGTTCATGTTTGTTCCGACTAACAACACGTGATGTTGACTAGTGGTGTGTCGGTCATGAACAAACGGGTCAAAAGAACAAGTTCTTTTTTGTGAACGGAATGAACGAGGTCACCGACAGTGTCGGTCAATCTCTCTGTCTCGGTCTTTCAGTCAGCTAACCCCACCCACCCACAGAGTGAGGCGCGACGATAAGATAAGACAGGCAAGCACACAGATAGCCCCGCCCTGCAAAAGGAACGGTGAACTGACTCTCCAGCCAATCAAAAAAAAGCATTTGCAACTGAACGAACTGAACGGGTATTTTAGGGGCGGTGACCTTGTTCATTCCATTCACAAAAAAGAACTAGTTCAATCCGAAACAAGACGTAGCCAATCCTGCACGCAGTTCAAAAGGAAGGCATCAACGTTAGCATGCTGAATCCTAATCACACTGACAGCTTTTATGCGGCTTTCAAAGAGGAAAAAAAAAGATCGTATTTGAAACATCTGTGCAGCAATAACAGCCATTGATTCCAAGAAATAAGAAAGTGGCTTCAACTTTCTTTACTGTGAGCTTCCAATAACAACCTTGAATGCCTTGGGGGTGGTTTACTAAGAGGCATCTGTCAAAGCCATTTAAATGGATATTTGGCCAAAATAAAAGCTGTTACCCGACTCAGTCCTTTCCAATTCGCCTCTCTAAAAAGACTTATTTTGTGTTCTCTATTACACTCGCACAATGCCTGGGGTGCAAGCATTTTTTTTTATTGTAAGCCTAATGCCATCCAGGATATTGAACAGTTGAGCAGAGGGACCCGAGGACAAGCACATCATCTCAGGACCCTGAGTGTCTTTATTATGGACAAGGCCAACAGTGAAATATGACGATGTTTGATTTGAGTCAGAGCTCTATTTGGTCAAAGAAAAGAGCCAATAATACTCGCTGTTATTTACCCATAATGCCCCCAGAATATTGCTCTTTAGCAGGATTCCTTCTTCTCCGAGTGCTCTACACTTTCATATACAGGTGGTCCTCGGGTTATGAACCAGCTCCGTTCCTAATACGCATTGTAGGGATGTCTCGGGTTTTCACGAGAACTTGCGATAATAAAAATAACTCCATTCATATCATCAATGAATAAATGAAAACCAACATCCACACGACTCAGTTTTCCCACCTGGGAAAAAAACGACACGTGAAGATGCAGAGCCTTCGTCCCAACAGTAAACACTCACTGAGACAATGTAAATACAAATTGTGTGTAATCACTAAAGAAATGCTGCTCTTTAATACAGTTTTAAAAGCAGCATTTCAAGAAATGCTACAAATGTTAGACAGTACGAATTGAATGAAATATTATTATTATTATTTACCAGTGGTTAGGGGCGGCACGGTGCTTTAGTGGTAAACGCGCAGACCTCACAGCTAGGAGACCAGGGTTCAATTCCACCCTCGGCCATCTCTGTGTGGAGTTTGCATGTTCTCCCCGTGCATGCGTGGGTTTTCTCCGGGTACTCCGGTTTCCTCCCACATTCCAAAAACATGCTAGGTTAATTGGCCACTCCAAATTGTCCATAGGTATGAATGTGAGTGTGAATGGTTGTTTGTCTATATGTGCCCTGTGATTGGCTGGCCACCAGTCCAGGGTGTACCCCGCCTCACGCCCGAAGACAGCTGGGATAGGCTCCAGCACCCCCCGCGACCCTTGTGAGGAAAAGCGGTAGAAAATGAATGAATGAATGAATGAACGAGTGGTTAGCGGATGAGTGGTTAGCGTGCAGGCCACGCAGCTAGGAGACCTGAGTTCGATTCCACCCTCAGCCATCTCTGTGTGGAGTTTGCATGTTTTCCCTGTGGATGCGTGGGTTTTCTCCGGGGACTCCGGTTTCCTCACACAAAAAAAAGGGCTACTGTCAGCCATAACCACGCCAAAAAACATCAGCAAAGTCAACTGTAACGTGTTGGAAATCACAAAACTTACAAAACATGACACATAACTGCCAGGTCAGTACAAATTCCTTCAGCTTGCTAAAGGATCTGGTCCTATGGAAGCCATGGTAATAACTAGGTAGTGGTTTTTTGTTCTTTCTGTCCTTTTCATTTAATTCTCAAAAGGACTGTGGCTGAACAACGCAACGAGCTCTGGAACGGGTCCCTGTGTTTATGTACCAAAATGACGTTTTTAATTAATTTATGGCCGAGAGATTGGAACCACGACTCGGTGTAAACCGACGACCCCCTGGATGACGTACTGACTGATCTGGAAGGCTCTCTTCAGTCACTGTAATATGAGTCAATGTGGTTGCAAATTGATTTTTGACCTTGTTAAGACTCCATCTTGACCCCAGGAGCTTTCACAGAAGGCGTGGTTCAATCCCCTGCTAAATGGAATCACTAAAGTGACTATCGACGCTCGAAATGACCACCAATTTTGGACACAATCAGCGAAAATTGCTGCACTAATTTGTTTGTTGTTTGACTTGGATCTGAAAATCTGTGGTGGCAAAGGATTAAAAGTATGAGCAGAATACATCATTCTAAAAAAAGTAATATAACATTCATATAACACAAGACAAAGGATTTCTTCTTGTGGGCTCTGTGCTCTCAATACGACTGGAATAAAAACGACTTGTCTAACAACTCCTGTTGCACATCTGGAAACAGATTGAATCTTCATTTTGGACCTTGGAACCCAACAATTTTAAGGCAGGGGGGGTCTTCAAGTGTCCGAGTATTGAGCGGTAATTTTAGTGTGTGCTGTGTTGAAAAGGTGAAGCATGAGTTGAATGCTGAGGTAAGTTTGAGCACCGATACCGCCACTCCGTGAACTTTGAACCCCCACCACTAGCAACTCACAAGTTTTATTTATTAAATGGTGTATTTCCTCTTATTATGTCTACTATATTGGGTAGTAAGAGTGTATAGGTGACTTTAGGGGTGTTATTTCATGTCTTGAGGGCTCTAATGTTAAAAACCACATTTGTGTCACAAACAGGCTATGGACTATGATCCAACTTTGAAAATATTCTATTTATTAATATTGAATACTACTAAAAATTCACTTATCACGGTTGGGTCTGGAACCAATTAACCACCATAAATGTGGGAATACTGTTGTACTAATACTAATACTATTATCCCCAGATGTCATGCTCAGGGTTAGGCGGTATGCAGTTGAGCAATCTGATTGGACAACTGTTTTGAGGCAATGACATCATAACTACAGTCTCAATTTTGAACATCGAAAATCCACATGAACATGGCCGACTTACTGACAACATCAAAACAATGTAGAAGCAAAAACCTTAATAGCGGCTCCCAGCTGACGACAACCGAGTCAGACAAGTGAGTTGCAAAATAGCTGACACATTTGACAATAGCTGCTAACTGCGGGGCCCCAACAGAGCCAAGATTAGATAACAGGATTTGGGACACAAGTCAACTTAGAATAATAAACCATTCCCAATACGGTATGATGAAAGCCGTCCAAATCCCCTATGCAAAGATAAGAAAGGAGACTTGGCACACATGTTGCATTTTGCTGTCAGTTTTCAGAGTCTTGCCACCACAGGCGTTTAACAAAGACTGGAATTTGTTCTTCATGACATCCTTCATAGAAATACAAACAGAGTTGGCAGGAATTTTTGGAGGTGGACGAGTTAGAATATCAGTAGTTAGGTTAGTCGGGTTGGTGAGAGTATTGATAGTTCATGAGGTAGGGTGTTTATTTGAATGAGTTGATCTGTTGGTTGTGGTGGGTAGTTAGTTAGATTAGTAATAAGTTGGGTGAGGTGGTAGGTTTGTTGGATTAGTGGTAGTTGCCAGAGTCTGCATTGGATGAAGTAGGTTAAGGTTGGTTGGTGGCTTGACCAGTCCATAATAGTACTTAGTAGTAGTAATTAGGTTTTTGGATTTGGGAAGGTCTGTTGGTGTAGGCCAGGGGTCTCAAACTCAATTTACCTGGGAGCTACCGGAGCTAGGCTCTGGGTGAAGCTGGGCCGCATCAGGTTTTCAAAAAAAAACCCAAAACGCATTTATTAAAAACTGGAAAAAAATCAATAAAAAAACTATCTTCAATGCTTTTGCTTCTGCTATACCCTACACTTTTTCAGTACTTTGGTTCCGGTTTTCCACACCAAAATATCTGATAAAACATTCCACTGTTCTCAAATATCTTAACTTTTATTTTTCTATACATAAAATAAGATTAAAAAACAAACAAATTAAGAATAAAGACAATCAATCAATCAATCAGTAATAAATAAGTAAAATAATAATAAAACAGCAAATAAGAAAAACGTAAGCAACCATATACAGTTGGAAGAGAAATGATTTTTTTCAGATTGAAATGTACAGTATTAACAGTTATTTAACCTTTAACATGAACATGAATGAAACTTAATAATTGTACCCAATTAGCAAGTTAGCATGGTACTCAGTTCCATCTGGGAGCAGCGTGGTAACTTTAACAACATGTTTGATGAGATGCTTTATCTTGACGTGTATTTTCCCTTTTATTCCAAATCATTTCCTGCATTTATTTGTACCCAGCGTCATAAGCCTTTAGCTTCATTGCTAATCCAAAGCAAAACAGGGCGGGGTAACGGGGTAGGGTAACAGTATGGGCGGGGCAAAATCATGTTAATTGTGTCCGGTGTGCACACAGCTTTAAGCTGTCATTTCAACATTAAACTTTGGTATCAAGGTGGGGGCCTCAAACTAGTGTCTTGTGGGCCGCATTTGGCCCGCGGGTCGCGAGTTTGAGACCCCTGGTGTAGGCCATGAGAGATTAAGGTTGTTGAGGAACGTATGTTGTGAGGTATCGGTAAGTTAAATGACTAGTTTAGTCAGTTGGTGTGATCTGCTGAGGTTCCTAAAGAGTATACAGTGAAGAAAATAAGTATTTGAACACCCTGCTATTTTGCTATTTTTCCCACTTAGAAATCATGGAGGGGTCTGAAATTTTCATCGTAGGTGCATGTCCACTGTGAGAGAGATAAACTAAAAAGAAAAATCCAGAAATCACAATGCATGATTTTTTAACAATTTATTTGTGTGATACAGCTGCAAATAAGTATTTGAACACCTGTGTATCATCTAGAATTCTGACCCTGAAAGACCTGTTAGTCTGCCCATTAGAAGTCCACCTGCACTCCATGTATCATCCTGAATCAGATGCACCTGTTTGAGGTCGTTAGCTGCATAAAGACACCTGTCCACCCCATACAATCAGTAAGACTTTAACTTGTAACATGGCGAAGACCAAAGAGCTGTCCAAAGACACCAGAGACAAAATTGTACACCTCCACAAGGCTGGAAAGGGCTACGGAGCAATTACCAAGCAGCTTGGTGAAAAAAGGTCCACTGTTGGAGCTATCATTAGAAAATGGAAGAAGCTAAACATGACGGTCAATCTCAATCGGAGTGGAGCCCCATGCAAGATATCACCTCGTGGGGTCTCAATGATTCTAAGAAAGGTGAGGAATCAGCCCAGAACTACACGACAGGACTTGGTCAATGACCTGAAAAGAGCTGGGACCACCGTTTCCAAGGTTACTGTAGGTAATACACTAAGACGTCATGATGTGAAATCATGCATGGCACGAAAGGTTCCCCTGCTTAAACCAGCACATGTCAAGGCCCGTCTTAAGTTTGCATATGACCATTTGGATGATACAGAGGAGTCATGGGAGAAAGTTTTATGGTCAGATGAGACCAAAATAGAACTTTTTGGTCATAATTCCAATAAGCGTGTTTGGAGGAAGAAGAATGAAGAGTACAATCCGAAGAACACCATCCCTACTGTGAAGCATGGGGGTGGTAGCATCATGCTTTGGGGGTGTTTTTCTGCACATGGGACAGGACGAGTGCACTGCATTAAAGAGAGGATGACTGGGGCCGTGTATTGTGAGATTTTGGGGAACAACCTCCTTCCCTCTGTCAGAGCATTGAAGATGGGTCGTGGCTGGGTCTTCCAACACGACAACGACCCGAAGCACACAGCCAGGAAAACCAAGGAGTGGCTCCGTAAGAAGCATATCAAGGTTCTAGCATGGCCCAGCCAGTCTCCAGACCTGAACCCAATCGAAAATCTTTGGAGGGAGCTCAAACTCCGTGTTTCTCAGCGACAGCCCAGAAACCTGACTGATCTAGAGAAGATCTGTGTGGAGGAGTGGGCCAAGATCCCTCCTGCAGTGTGTGCAAACCTGGTGAAAAACTACAGGAAACGTTTGACCTCTGTAATAGCAAACAAAGGCTACTGTACCAAATATTAACATTCATTTTCTCAGGTGTTCAAATACTTATTAGCAGCTGTATCACACAAATAAATTGTTAAAAAAATCATGCATTGTGATTTCTGGATTTTTCTTTTTAGTTTATCTCTCTCACAGTGGACATGCACCTACGATGAAAATTTCAGACCCCTCCATGATTTCTAAGTGGGAGAAATAGCAAAATAGCAGGGTGTTCAAATACTTATTTTCTTCACTGTATATGAAAATATGTTTGGTTGGGAATGACGGGACCCCTTTGATTGAAGTAGATAAGGGTCGGCTATGATGAATTGAACAGTGGGTCAAGGAGCTAATGAGGTTGGGTCAGTTGGATAAGCAGCTTCTGTTTAACTAAAATACAAAAGACTGAAGTGCAATGATCCTTCACTATAAACAAAATGTTCATCTCTCCTCCAGCCTGCACCCAGTGACTCCCTCACCCGCACACAATCTTTCTGTACGCCAGTACGAGTTAATGAAATTGCAAATGTCAAGCACAATTGAGTCCGGAGTCACTCAATGCAGATGCAGCGAGCTTAATTTCACTGGAAATCAAATGGTGATTTAATATATGGCCTGTAGTTAGAAATAATGGGCGCATGAGCAACTGGCTATGGTACGGGACTTGTTTGGTACTGGTGGAGGTAAGTAGGTTTATTACTGATCGCTAGTTGATGGGCTGCATTGGTTGGTTGAGAAATTACGTTTTAGTGTAAGAGTTTTTCTTTTAACCAAAAAAACTGCAGAAGCAAACCAATCATTATGCCCCCCAGGGTGGGAGTTTTCCCGGATTGTTAATTCACCAAAAAGTGAAGCTTTTTGTTCATAATGCACAGGTTAAGCACAGCACTTACCAATCTTTTCAGAGTGGGTCAGAGTTCATTTGGAGTGTTCACAAATGCACGAAAAAGAAAGACTAACCGCTCACCTGCCAGAAAGCATGTTAATTCCTCAAATTGAGCTAAAATCCCCAAACGAGCAAGGTTCAGGTTTGTTTTTAAATTGCCTCAATCTTCATTGCCTTCATAATATATTTTAGGTCACTGCAGCTTATTCATTCTTGCATATTATTAATGATGTTAAACGTTGCTCGAGTCAAGAAGGAAAGCCACATTTACCCTTGGTTCTGACATACAAAATATGTAAAGCTGAATTTTACATAAATGTCAGACATGCTTAAAGGGAGAACTTGCCTTTGTAGGAAAGGGTGATGGGCTCATCCAACATCTAAACCTTCCTCACCAGCCTCTGTGATTCCTCAGTGGTGGCACACAATTTGCTGCAAAGCTCACCTTATCAAAAGCATTGCAGCTGTACAGGAGGATAAAGGCCAGAAATAATCAAATATGTGCCGTCAGGGCCAGCAAGGCCTTCTCTTACATTCTTGGCCTAGACCAGGGGTCTCAAACACACGGCCTGCGGGCCAAATGTGGCCCGCAGGACACTAGTTTGAGGCCCCGCCTTGAGAAGTTTAATGTTAGTGCGGCCCGCGCAAATTTGATATGGATGCTGTATGGTATCATGTACCCAGAAAAAATTATTACGTTTGATTCATGTTCATGTTAAAGGTTAAATAACTGTTAATAGTTATCCTCCCTATCCGTGTGGAAGTGGTAAGTGTTTGGCTATTTAAGTTGAAAGGAAATAACTTGAAGGCTACCGTTTAGGTCGCTAACTCTCTAGTTTGCGAGTTAGCATGTGTCTCAAGACCCTGCAGTTGCGCAATATGTTGTAAATAAAAAAGAGTATAAATGTGACTATAGTCGTGTTTTGTCATGTCTACAGGGCTCTAATAATGCTTTGTTCATTTTAATCTGAAAAAAATCATTTGTCTACCCACCAACTATATGTGGTTTCTTAAGTTTTTTTTGCAGTTTTGTTATATTTATTTATTGATTGATTTATTGGGTTAGGGTTAGGGTTAGGGTTAGAACAGTGGAATGTTTTATCAGAGCTTCTCTTGTAGAAAATCGAAACCAAAGCAAAGTTTATTCATTTTTCTGTTTTTAATAAAGGCGTTTTTTTTTTTTTGGAAAACCCTATGCGGCCCAGTCCCGCCAGACCCTAGCTCCAGTGGCCCCCAAGTAAATTGAGTTTGAGACCCCTGGCCTAAACACTATCACAGTGGTTTTCAAGTTTTGACCAACCGTGCTACACACGATGTACTACGTCATGAATCCTACGGGATGTCCCTTCCTGCCACCAAGATGGAGCTCCAAAAATGTGATGCTCTGTGGACCGTCGGAGTGAAGGCGCAGGCAGCTGTGTGCTTCTGTGTATAGCAGAACAAAAAAAGTTGTTTTTGTTTATTCTTGGTGGCTTGGTAAACTCGTCAGGGTAATCTTTAAACTGTAAAAGTGACCATGGCAGTGATTATTGGAGTTATGTTGTTCATTTATTCATTTTCTACCGCTTATCCTCACGAGGGTGGCAGGGGTGCTGGAGCCTATCCCAGCTGTCTTAGGGCGAGAGGCGGGGTAAACCCTGGAGTGGTCGCCAGCCAATCACAGGGCACATATAGACAAACAACCATTCACACTCACATTCATACCTATGGACAATTTGGAGTGGCTAATTAACCTAGCATGTTTTTGGAATGTGGGAGGAAACCGGAGTACCCGGAGAAAACCCACGCATGCACGGGGAGAACATGCAAACTCCACACAGAGATGGCCGAGGGTTGGATTGAACTAGGGTCTCCTAACTGTGAGCGCACTAACCACTCGACCGCCGTGCAGCCCTATGTTGTTCATATTTTTGAAAATTATTTCATCTCCAAAAGGGAGACGAGGCAAAAAAAAATCACAAATATTGACCTACATTAAAAAAGTTAAATTGTAATATTTGTTCCTTGGCTGCACCGCTTCCAGTACAATATGCAACACAATATGCTTTGGAAGCAAGGGCCAAAACTGTTTAAAAACAGCCACATGTAGACACAGAGTACCACTTTTCAATTTGAAGTGTGAATACTTTAGATAATTCTCATCTAGAAGATTGAATGGAACCTTCTAAATAGTCCTTTTCTCTTCATATCTCTGACAAATTCATTTCATTTCATATTGAAGTGATGCAGTGTGTCGCTTATTCCTTTAAACATCCATGCTTGACATTGCAATCGAGAACATTAGGACATTAAAATACGTTAGATAGTGAATTTAGATAGTGAAGATGATGCTCTAAAATGCTGAAAAAATGATCACCTTTCAGCATGCTTGATGCCAGTATTTCCAGGAGGAAAGCGGAATGTTCTCCAGGTGGTGAAGATGGCCTCGGGGCGGGCATCCACTGTCTGGAACTGATGTCCATTTTGTCAACCCTTGCCTCCATCCCCAAATGTTCTTAATTGGATTTAGATCAGGGCGACATGCAGGATGTTCCAAAAAATCGTGAACTGCAGAATTGTCCTCAGTCATAAGGGATGGCCTCTGCAACATCTACACATTGTCTACCACATCTATCACATTCTGCAAACAAAAAAAAACACTTCTAACAGCATAACTGAGTGTTCAGCATAATACTGTATTCATTATTTCATGTAATAAAATGCCCCCGTTTCGGGAGTTGTAAAACAGTACACTAACCAAGGTATTTGGCAACAGTGCTGGTGGACAGACAACAGCACATCTGGTTTAGGGTCTCTTTAGGGCTTGTCTATAACAATATTTATTGCTGATCATCGCACGGCTCTGGGGGGCCTTAAACAGGTTATCTTTCTGAACATTTAATCTTTTATGAGCTTGCCTGCGGTCGTCGGGGAGAAGTCTGGGAATGATTTCTGCACCCCGGTTTAACTGCCCACTGGGTCACAGGTTTCAGACGCAAACACCCTGAGGATGTCCGACTATGAACAGATTGGATGATACGGGGGGGTATCAGGAACATCGCAGTTAATACAGTAGTTGGGATTTAGGTTTGATGGGCAGTGGTACTCACACTAGGCCATTCCAGCAGGAACATTCGACAAATAGATCATTAATTGAACTTTATTAACAGCTTGGATGGGGAACAGAAAACAGGGTCAGACTGGAGCTGAGGGGAGTCCAAAATGAAAAGATCCCATATAGAACGGGCGAGGTGAGGTGCTTGAGTGAAATAGCAAATAGAGAGTGACGGAAATGATCAACAATCCTTCACAGAAGGAACATCAAGATCTGCGGATATGTTCCTGACAAGACAAGGGAAAGTGTCGTTAAAGCATGAAAGCAAATGTGATACATGAACAAAGCGAACCAGTCAGCTAAGGCAGCCAAATTAAGATAGTTCATCTTAAACTCTGATGTCATTCCGAATCTGCAGATTCTCAAATCATGATGGACAATTACAAAAAAAATAAAAGTAACCAGATAAAACTCAGGCCAAGGATTCTCCGTGAAATTGGAGTTGGCTGCTGGTTAGTCGACGGCCGAGGAGTCTTCAGGAAGTGGGAGGCTGGAAGGTCTTCGAGGAGGCGAGCATGGCACGCACTTTGGCCATCAGATCCTAAAGATAGATCGACACAAAGAAATGAGGCTCAATGAGGGAAACTGTTCCCATGATGAAGTTGTCTTGGAATGTCTATCAGGGATACTTGGGAATGGCGCAGACGCCAATCTGCACTCTTTATTTTTTTATTTGTTTTTGTTTACTTTATGGAATTATAAGTATCGGTTTTAGAATGCTTTTACCCTTCTTTGCTGTAAAGCACTTTGAATAACCTTGTGTACGAATGGTGCTCCATAAATAAACTTGCCTTGCCGTGCCTTAAGTGTCTGAAACATTATTTCCTTCTGGAATTAATTCATAACCAAAAATGAAGTACCACTGCGCTACTAATCAATCGCTACGTCTGTTTCTGTCCCAGCACGACTGAATGGCAACCAGGCCTTCCCAGCCAACACCAATTTATCCCCACCAATGATGGAGACAGAACCACACTCATGTCCCCAGCTCCTCGTATAGTCCTCCGGGTTTGGATGTCCTTGGTTGTCCCGCTTTCTGGTATTCGCCGGACTCTGCACAAACTCCCTTAATAAGAAGTCGGGCCATCGGAAAGGGCAGACGCGCTCAAGTTACAAGCGTGTAAAGCACTTTGCACACCAGGGAGAGGCATATTTTCACAGCTGCTACATGGTAAGAGAACCTATCTGCTTCTTTTGGAATGCACTTCCTGCCTTCCTTTGGAGGCAAACATTTCTATATCCCGTTCAATAGATTGATACCAAAGAACGTCTTTAGTTTGGACTTTCCTTTGCCCGTCCTCCGGGGACGCTCTAGCTCGCATCCCGGGCGTGATTCGTTTGCACATGGACAAATACCCACCCGTGAGCTCTGCTGACAGATGAGACAAATTAACAGCTGTAATCACAGAGGAGGTGGAACTGTCATATCACATCACTCAAAAGGCCATTTCAGTGGCCCCCGGTGACTGCAAATGTACACCACACGCGCGCACACGCACACACACACACACACACACACACACACACACACGTCTGCGATGACGTTCTGTTTGCACGAAGCCTGCAGTCACACACACTTCCTCCACAGTCAGGGGTGTCAAGGTGTGCATGAGTCAGGCCACCAGCCGCTGTCAGTCTGCCATAAAGACCCGCTTGCAGTCTGTGAATTTTTCATTGCGTATTCTGCCTTTTGATTATCTCTTCACCTGTGCCTGCAGCTAGCGCCACCTTGACACTTGTGTCCTGTTTCAAACCTTTTTTTTTTGGTCTGCAGCTCCTCTACCATTTGGATCCACAAAGAAAGATTTGTGCGTTGATTTTGAGTTTGACTCATTACCACAGTCACTCGCTCAGATTGACTTTTTCCTGTAACTTTCCTGTAACTGAAACATCAAGCAACTAAAGTTTATTACCGAGAAGATCTCTAACAGAACGAAATGCTTGAACTTGAAATGAGCACCCTGTGGATTTCCTCAAAAATAGGTCGGACTTTTTGGTGAGGACTCAATTAAGACAGCTACAGAGAGATTCCGTTTACTTGATCGCGAGGGATCCAACATTACCCTTCGATGGGGGCCTATTTGGAACGTTCTACTCGAGTCAAAATGGATGCCAAAAAAAGAAAGGCAATAATGGTGAAGTTGCACGCAACTATTATGATGAGAAGTGCTGTGGTACCTCTGGTTTTCGTAGGATTCGGTTTTTGACAAAAAATACTGCTGGAATTATGGCTCTGTTTGCGCCTACCAAAGTAGTCCGTTCGCCCGGAATTGAGTGGCCAAGCAAAGCATCTACGGATTAATGAATTGGTCTCTGTGAAGAATGGATAGATAGTGGCTATTTTAGAGTTTTCAGACACTATAGACAGATTCCGGCCAGGGACTTGAATCATCTTCATTGTGTGTGTACACCAATCCCTCGCTAATTGTGGTTAATTGGCTTCAGACCAGACCAGTGAATTTCCGTGAAGTAGGATTCCTTTATCATGAATGTAGCATGTTTGTAGTTGGCCTAGAAAAGCTGTTTATAACCTTCTAAATACAGTTTTTAACATGAGAGCCCTCTAGCCATGAAATAACACCCCTATAGTCACCATTACACTCTTAGTACCCAATATAGCAGACATAAGACCAAATAAAACACATGCCTGTGTGTTGATTTGCCTTCTCAAAGGAACCTGGCTTTGGAATTTGTAATTTTTTTTTTTTACCACTTAGTGACCCCTTAAATATATTTGTGTTTCTCGTAGTAGAGATACTGGATTTATCATCACTTTTCAAGACTGACTTGCCAAAGGCAACAGTCCAATTGCTTCCAATTGTCTTTAAAACCCCGTCAAAGCTCCAACACCTTAACAAAACTCGTCTATCTCAGCTCTCAGCATCTTTCTGATCCAAGAAAAAGTGCAGGATTGCAGGTATGTAAGTTACTAACACTGTGTAATGGATCCATCACGCTGCATATGAAACAAGTCGACCACGGTGAAGATGAGCAAGGAACAAAAGCAGACACGATGACAATGACGAGACGAGATGAGTCGACTAGCAACAAGGCTATTAGAAGCTGTTGAATTATTCAGGGTGTGTTTGTAAAACATCACGGAAGGGGGGTTTTAAGTCGTAATAAGTGGCTGCGACTATCTTCACTCTGCAGAGAAACAGCAGGATGTCGGGAGGCGTGCTGTGATACAAGCGGGAGGAGAGATGTTTTGTATCCATCAGCGGGTCTACGATGTGTGCTTCTATAACTGGTCAGTCATTACTTGAAACTTGGAGCTGAGACACACGAGCAGCGACATAAACATCTCAGTGAGCAGCTATCCTTTCCCCATCCTTAAGCATTCCAGTTTAAAGCTTTTCACAAATCATTACAATACATTTTTCTTCCAGGAACAGTACGTGCTGGTGCATCACATTATGGAAAGCAGCTTGATGACGGCCATAAATTTGACACTGTAATGTTAAACTGGGTGGAGCGGAGAGAATGTTGACCAAGGTCGCAGTATATTTGGGTGAGTGAGTGTGGGATTATAGTGACTAATGTGTTTGCTTGTAGACAGTAGTACAAGCACTATACCACCCAGTCACATTTCAGGCCAGTTAGTCTCCAGAAATTACAGTTCCAAAGATGGATTTTGTACCTCTTTGTTCTAACCGCTCTGAGCTACAACGTAATTCCAAATTCACTTCTTTAGCAAATGCTCCTCTTTTCCTTCCCAATAAAAGCAATGCCCCGGTGAAACACAATCTATAGGTGATCCCGCTTTAATGTGAAGCTTAGAGCCATCGGATTTAATCAAACCAAGTGTGGACTGTCCTAAATCTCTGTTTCGCTTTCTTTCCTGGCTGAGCCGCCGTCGCTTGTTGACCAAAATGGATAATAAATTGAATTTGTATTAGTTTTAGTACAGTCCAAGGTCAAAAAACATTTTTTTCCTGGGCCAACTTGTCACCATCCCAAAACCTTTATTAACCTCACAGGGAACATTTTTCCCTTCTTAACTATAAAAGCGTATGAATTAGTGCCGACAAAGTTGATGTGTTAGCATAAGTTTCCTTGAATGGCACTTTCCCGTTGCCTGGGAGCCGCAAATATTGAGGAGAAATGGACAAAAAAGGGTATTTTGAATGGCAAATTTAGCTTCAATGCCCTGGCAGAGAGCTCTTGCATCAAGACCAAAGTTATGTGGATCTTGGCTGGGAGTTGAGTTGTCACGGATTAGGATAAAAGTGAGAAGTTACTGGAGCACTGACGGTATTTTTTGTCATTTAGTCCCTTAGCATACAAGTGTCCCAACTAACGAGTCGTCTCGGGTTGTTTTTTTGTGCTTTGAACTACAAGCTAAAGCCGAGGACAGCTTGTGTCAATGTGACCATGGCTGAAGATGACAATGGATCAAATAGCATTAGCAAAACAAACGTACATGATCGGGATCTAATTGATCTTATTGTGTATTGTTTAAAACTACGACAACATGACATGAAAAGCACTAAATGAATACAGAGCCACCATCCACCAGTAAGAGCCTGGACTTCAGTCACTTTGGTCTACTTGTTGATGTAAACCAGTGGTACTCGATTACTTTCTATTCAAGAGTCAAATTGTATGAAGAGTATGACCCCTCCCCGGACAGTTCATCGCTACCCCCAGGGGGGCCCTGCCCCACTATTTGAGAAGCGCTGGTGTAAACTGTTGGAATAATTGCAGGGCTCGACAATAACGTTGTACCGATGGCCCGGGGCAAGTTAAAACAAAATTCGGGCAAGTAAATCCAATCATTAATATTCCCGTCGGGCAAGTGCACTTTAGCATGCCGTACTGCCAAGAGTTTTTTTTAAAGCGGTTCTTGTTGGGTGTTGGTAAAACACGGACTGCGTAATTCCGGTGGTAATTTGCAAACCAATCCTTGCAAATCTTGAAATGGACCAATCAGAATCGTTTATTTAGACCGCGGTCCGTAATCCACAATCCGCGTTTTACCCACACCCGTTCTTGTTCGCGATCAACCAATCAGCGATCGTTTTACTAGGAAAACATCTATCATGGCGTCCCTGCCAACATCGTCTAATTCTTCAACAACTTCTGAAGGAAAACACCAAAAAGTGATGAAACAGTGCCTCCTAAACAAGTATTTTATTAGCGGCAGCAAATCAAATGATGGCACAGGTGAGTGAATCACATTGCTGTGACAATTTGAAGTGGTCACAATGAAACGCCACCGATTAGATCCAATACCAAGTGCTGATTTTGCACAAGCTACAAAACCTAGCGGTTTCATTTCTCTGTGTATTTTTCTCACCTTTGCTTCACAAATTATTGTTTGACCATTGAGCATTTTTTCTGAGCATTTCTTTCTAAAAACACTTTACTAGTACACAAATGTGTCAAATGTTTCATTGAGGTGCACAACTTAAATAAATATCACTGCTTACTACGACTACCATGTGTAAGGTAGCATGGCTTGCCATGTTAACATACATCTCCACAAATTTTCAGACATTCCTCCAAATACAATGCATCAGTACTATTATCTGATGAATTATCAGCATATATTGATATATGATATCATTATGGCAGTCTTTTCATTTTACATGGGGCAAGTTCGGGCAAGTAGTTCTCACCTTAAGGATTCCCCATGGGCAAGTAATTTTTGTTTTTAACGTAGAGCCCTGAATTGTACATAAAGTTATCCTATTTTTACTATATTCTTATGACCTATTTTTCTTATGACCTACAAACATTTCGTATCACTCACATAACAAAGTAAGATTAACGCTGTACATGTGTTTCATATCACTCACATAACAATGTAAGATTAATGCTGTGACGCCTGCACTTGTGGTGTACATCATGATTAAGGGAAAACAGAACATGACAGAACATTCCTTAGCAGATAGTTTTAACACCCTCAGGGGACATAGGCACGGGTCAGAAGTAGATATGACCTCAAAGGGTATGTGTGTGTGTGTCCGGAGAATCACATGCCAAGGATGAGATATCTACACATATGGATAACATGTTGTGCAAAGAAACTGGTTTTAACTAGAATGATTAAACCCCCCTTCCCTCAGCTATTTGATTGTACAGGGCCTTCCTTCAATAAAAAGGCAAGAGGGCAGGAACTGCTTCAGAGTGAGGTGGCGAATTGTTACTGAACGGTTCCTGATCACTCTCCTTGCAAGTAAAAAGAAACTCATCTCTCTGCGTCTTCCTTTGTACAGGCAGTGTTTTTCTACAAGTGTCGGGGTTTAAACCTGACATAAACAAACATCGGTAACACGGAAAACATTACACAATTGCACGGGCAGTATACAATCAAGACACGATACCTGAGTTATTTTGGACTGAACAGCGGATACTATGGAAGAGGCCACTGGCTCTTCTTTCTCCTGAGAAACACCCCTGCAGAGTGTAAGGAGAGGAAAGCATCGTTAGACAAGAGCAAAAGCATTGCGGGGAGAAAAAGAAGGAAACCAATCACGATAACGGGAGACGTTATGCAATATGCATGATGTGTTTTAAAATGTTTAAAGCAAAACCGGAATGTGGAGCAGTCAAAGGAAGAGGCAAGGAGTAGAAAGAGAAGAAAAAAACCTTACCAAAGGGTTTGTAAAGGATAAGCACTGGCTTCTCCAGTGGAAGAATTCAAAATTGTATTTGAAAACTTTCGGCTTACCTGGACTGGGCCAGGCTGGAGGCGGGGCTTGATGAATGGGACAAGGCTCTATTGGGTGACGGGTAAGGTGAAAGAGAAGAACCTGCCATTTTCTTGGCAACCGAGGACAAGGAGCTCTGCCTTTTGGCAAGGGGGGACCTGCGAGATATATAAAAAAAAAAAGTGGCAAACAGAGGGATCTTAAACATTTTGAATTCAGACAGCAATAATTCATCTGGGATGGCGGATGAGGAGAGACAGCGGGGCTTTTGTATTCAGCAGAGCCCTGCTTTTTAAATTAATGCTCGGGAAAAACTGTCAGTTCCAGTTTCCATCAGTGTCTTGTTAGCGTGTCGACTAAAGCGCATTACACGCCACAATGTATAAGGCACACGCTGTAACGTTAGCAGTCTGTCACATATCGCTGTTATTTCTGTAAAACCCTGACATGAAAATACATTAACATTTCATCGAGGACATCTGCTCGTCATGACAGGGCTTCTCACTCTACAGAAAGCAGGAAGTTGCCCGACATTGCCAGGCGAGAGGGGCGTAAGTCTATAAATACTTCACAAGCAGCACTGTCTGTTATTGGTTTTAAATGAGTGGATATTTGGGAGGTTGTTGACACGAGCGGATGGCTCAATTTCCTGTGTCCGATAAATTGGGGATTGTACAAGCGACTATATTTAGTCGCACTTGTGACTGACGGCTGCTTTAATTGATGAAGTGAGCATAACCACGTTCATTAGTTCAGAAGCAAACACTAATTAGCAATGAGCAGCACATCCATCATTGAAAACGCGCACTCTGTCTTCCTACTTGTTGTTGTTGTGGTGTTTTAATGGCGGCCTCAAGACTTGCGCAGGACTTTGTACTCTGCGCCGGTAGCGGTGCACGCCAGTGCGCTACAATCAATGCGACAAACATAACCCTTGTACAATTACCTTCCCGATTACTTTAAATTGCCTACACTTTTCCAAACGGTTCCTATTCATTCCCCCCCCCCAGACTGATGACTTTAAAAAAGCCAAACGAAACTTTACTGCAGCCTGTCATGTTAAAATAACCGGTACCAGTTACGCGTCTTCGCTCTGCTGGGAAGCCAAAATAGAATGTTACGTTGATTATCAGGCTTACAAGGCGGTAACAGAAGTGTATCACTGTCTCCACACCCGAGGCTGCAAATAAACAATTGATTGCTCCTACTGACTTTAGCATGAAGGTAATTTCCTCTTACAATTGATGCACCGTGACTGCTATAAATGCAAGGTGAGTGTCGTGTCATTGCATAGCCCGTGCAGCGTTTCATCACCTAGTATGAGCCCACTATGTGTACACTTTAAAAAATACAAATAGGCTTTGCTACACATCTTAAAGCCAGGAGCTATTGCTATTGTTTGTATCATCCTGTCCTACTCCTGAATGTTACGTTGTCGAATGCAATATATGGTATTTATTACATTACACTAGTGCAGAGTTCCAGTAGAAAGAATATGTAAAAAGTGGATAAAGTGTATAACAGCACTTCCTGAGACGCACACTGTCAGAGACAGGTGTGAACAAACACCTCATTAGCATTAAAACGTGTCAACACAGAACGGAATGTTCCCAGTAGGGCTTACTAAAAGCACTTTTTAAAGGGTCTAAATTCCATCATCAAGGCTAGATTTTGTGTGGGAGACTTTACTTAAAATTGCTGACAAATAAGTATAATATGAGACCTTCAAAAAAAAAGTCAGTGTTTGCAGGGAGCCTCACCTGGATGCGGAATGTTCCCTGGGCAGACCGGAGCGGCTACTGTGATGATGAGGGTCGCGCTCTTTGACATGTCGCCTTTCTGATGACGGACCATCCCTGCCTCTTCTTGCCGGGGAATATGAACGGGACCTTGTCAGAAGAGGACAAGGCAGAGCTCAGGAAACAAAGCACAGGACTTTAAACTGAAGGGTGGAATTGAATGGCTGGAAAAGTCCAACAGGGTTCAAATGGTCCAGAGTCAATGCAGTTAAGTTGGAAGGAGTCAAGTCTTACCGGGATCGGTGTGATCTCTTGTAGGCACTGGGAAGCGAATGTCTGCTCTTTGGCCTTGAAGTAGATCTAGATCTAGATCTTCTCTTGTGTTTTTTCTTCTTTTTGTCCTTTTCCCTTTCCCTGTCTCTATCCCTGTCCTTCTCTCTCTCCCTCTCTCTGTCTCGGCGTCTCTCTCGATCGCTGTCCCGGTATCTGTCTTTTTTGTCAGCGCTTCTGGAGGTAGAGTTGTGCGACGACGACGAAGACGAGGGGGCCTCCCTGCCGCGATGGCTTCCCCGGCTCTCCTTGTGAGGTCTTTCATCCTGACGATACGCAGGTGTTGCAGAGGACGTTTGCGAGGGCGGCAGTTCAGACAGAAGAGAAAGGGCCTCTTGCATCTAGAAACAGAATGGAAGCATGAAAATTCAGCAAGGGAATTCTATTTTTCAATTCAGTGCCCCGCTTGCACTTAGTCATTATTCGAAAGACACAAAAGGCCCAGTCATTGATTAAATACAACGGTCTCTTTGTCAATTTGACGTCAGTGAGAGTAAAGGAATTCCCAAATGCCTTATCTCACAGTAAGCGATCAATAACTGGGCCATCCATTTAGAAAGATGCAAGAGACGTAAACGGCCGGCTGGGTAGGGAACGGTTACAAACAGTGTCTGTAACTTCTTTACTCGGTGGGGCTATTGTGTCTTTGTTGTGCCTTGCAGTGCACTATAAAGTGAACACAAGCAGTTAAGTCTGTATAAACAGAACAGCAAAAAAACAGGGTGATTCTCAAGTATTTTCTGTCCTGCCCACCCTAGTGAGCAGATTTATTTATCTGTACAAACCACTGTATGAGCTGCGGGCACCAGCATCGTTCAAGCATGAATAAAGACACTAACACACCAACCAACCTTGTAGAAATCTTATGACTATACTCTCACACCTTTCCATGCCGCTGCGTGTTTTGTTTTGACTACTGCTCTCTGAGTAATACGACTCGATCAAGCTTTTTCAAACATCTACACAATACAAAATAAGCAACAAAAGTACGTATGATGTGTGCTGGTATCAGTATCGGCCGATACACAAGGCTGCAATACAGTATCGGAGGTGAAATATGTAACTGCAATGTGCTCCATGAATAGCAACAAAATAGCATGGACACTGTCAGCCATGGTTTAGCCACTCAAAAAAAAAAAAAAACCTTTGCAAAATATTACTCCACGCTTCCCCCC
Organism: Doryrhamphus excisus; assembly: GCF_030265055.1. Taxonomy (NCBI): domain Eukaryota; kingdom Metazoa; phylum Chordata; class Actinopteri; order Syngnathiformes; family Syngnathidae; genus Doryrhamphus; species Doryrhamphus excisus. The sequence continues at coordinate 19,670,576 of NC_080467.1, forward strand.
CTGAAGCTGCTGTTGCTCTGATTGAAAACCATTGTTTGCAAGACAAAACAATGAAGTTGGTTGGTGTCTCTAATTAACCCGATGCTGCCCCGTCGGCTCACATTAGTTTGGTCTGCTGCTGGATGCACGCTGAAAAAGATAGCCCGAGTCCATCAGTGGATTAAACATGACCCGAAATCTTGTGAGGTCAGATTTCATCTTTCCGGGTTGAAGCTTGAGTTGCTATTGAGGCCATCCCATTTTAGAAGTGCAATCAGTGGAGCACTACTGCTACTACTACTTTTCAGTTTAATTTCATGCTGATGTAAACGTATTTCCACTGATTGCGTCCGCCTCGGCCGGCGAGTGGCCTAAAACCCAAGTGTCCGATGCAGACGTAAAGCCTCATTCTCACTGGGATTCCTGAGCCAAGCACAACAACTAAGGCGGAAAAAAGTAATAAAAAAAAAAAAAAAGAACCAACCAGAAAATAGGGATGGGCACAATACCACCGTTTATTGATTTTCTTCTCGACAGGTTCAGTGAAGTATGTCCGTCCATCATGGAGGCTCTCGGTAATCTAACATTCAAATCACCCCCGTTATGGTTTACCTCTGGAATAAATGTTTTTTGTCTCGCCAAAATGTCCATATATGAAAGGTGAGAGACAGGGGACCCTTTTGTACTTTTTTTTTGCACTTTTGACTTGAAATACTGCTGTGATGAAACTTCTTTTGCATTTTTTATTTACTTGAAATACAATACAATACATTCATTTTTTTCTAGCCCCAATACAACACTGCTGCCAATACAACAATGAAAATAACTTGAATTGAACACCTTTGTTTTTGTTGCATTATATGCTTATTTTTTTGAATGCACACAGTTTAAAACTGAGATCAATATTCATAGACAGCTATGATGTTTAAAAGCCATATTAAATTAAATAATTTAAAATGTGGATACTCGTGTCAAGTGAATATAAGACCTTTACATTTTTTTAAACCCTTAATTGTGTAGCTGAGTAACACTTCTTCCTCAGAGGGACTTTTTCCTTTTGCTTACATGAACCTGTTCCTTATGGAAACTTCCTTAAGACAACATCGGTTATGAATTGGCCCACAAACATAACAAGATCATATTCAACCCAATCCCTTCCAAGGCAAACCCTGTAAGAGATGGGTGAAACATAAACAAGGGCAAGTGAGGGATGCAAACAGAAGGGATGACGAAGAACACGGACAAAAGCAGGAGGGCAAATCAGATAAAGCGGCAACGTCTGCAAAGTGGAGTACGGGTGCATGGGACAATCAATAGTTATTTAAAAAACAGTCAAGGAAGTCAGGAGAGGAATATTTATCACACCTTTCGGCTGGAGCACTATCGGCAGTCGGGGGCTAGGGCAGAGATAATGAAATGATGGGGAAGCAAAGCAAGGCTTGTTTAAAATTAGGTCTGACTTATGGGAATCTTTTCCCCTACACAGACTGGCAAGATATACTTAAGTTTCAATATCAGCAAGAGGAACGATAAGTAGCAGGCACTAGAAGATGGGAACGGTGGAGGAAGAGGCAACTAAAAGATTAGGAGTATATTGGTGGCATTCTCTTATCACATAAACGGTGTATTGATTAATGATATATGAAGTATTGGTCGAAAGATATTTCTTACATTTTTTTTTTCCACATTTTTTTTGCCTCTGCCAGTGATGACTCCATAGTAAGGATCGACCGATATATCGGGCCGTGCCACGTGTCTTCCACGGCATGATTTACAGCAGGGGTCGGCAACCTTTACTATGAAAAGAGCCATTTCACCCACTTGCCCACTAAAGAAAAATAGCCTGGAGCCGCAAAACGTTGTATGTTTAAAACAACATTGGAGGGAAAAAAAAAGACGAGTTGGAGTACTCTTGCTAGTACTGGAGATAAACTTTTGTTTTTAAATGAGCTCTAATTTATTTTTTAGAATCGTCAAATAACTCATTAATAATAATTAATAACTCAAATAACTCAAAGTATTACTCATTTCCCTTCATGTTAACCTGTCAGAGAGAACTGGATAGCATCCTGTCTGCTCATTCAGTCACCAGTCAGAACTCAGTCAGGATGCATTCATGGTCTCACACAAAGTTGGATTTTTGTAAACTCATAAACTCATTTTCACCACACGGGTGCTAAAAAATATTCAAGCATTGCAAAGGGAGCCGCAACAAAGAGGCTGGAGAGCCACATGCGGCTCTGGAGCCGCGGGTTGCTGACCCCTGATTTACAGACAGGCATCCATGGGCCGCTTTGTGTTGCCGGAAGACCCTGCAGCACACGCAGACGCGGTACCCATCCCGCACTGCGAGTGGTGAAAGCAACATTACCCACAACAAGGGTAAGTTTTAAACTTTTAATTAGCCTCTAACAGTTCAACTTAGTTTAAGGGTTAAAGAGCACGCGCACACACACACAGAGTGGATTGGAGCAACCGTGTCTGCTATCAGAGGTCTTTAGCGTGCACAACACGAACTTTAATGATGAGAGAAATGTTTTATATATAGTACTGAATTGGGTCAGTATTTCGTGAAAACGTGTTTTGAGCCGTTTGCCGTTATCAATCTAGCGGTAGCAAAGTTTTTCAGTCACGTCTGCTCAGCTGGTGTGTGTGTGTGTTTGTTACTGTGTGCAATACCTCAGTTGTTTTAATTATGCGTACAGTAGGTGTTGTTTTATTCATATTTAAGTTAAAATATTTGTTTTATTCTATTTCATAGTCATCACTTGAATAATTAAAAGCACCAAACACTTTTTTTTACTTGAACGTGTTTACTTGAATGTGTGTTTACATTTCAATAAATGTTTGTTTAAACTTGAGACCTGTAATATTTGTTATCATTGTCATTTTTTTTTTTTTTTGTCAAAAAATCCATATCGGTCTATCCCCACCCCATAGTTTACTTTACTTCCAAAGTAAATTAAAGACAGCTTTGTGTACTATACTATATATAGTATAGTATGTAAAGCAATATTGCATATTGTGCAGCTCCAAAGTCCTGATGTACCAACTGCATTTCCGTGCAACCCCCCAGGAACAAAACAGGCCTCATCCAACAAGATGGTGTCAGTGTCTTGTTCGGGTGCCAACAATTTTGCCCCTGTAGGAACTGCTTAACTGTGATTTCAGCAAGGGTGAGTAGGTTAATGGTCCAGTTAAATTATGTAGGAACATGAACACAATGACAATTACAGAAGCTCCTTTATCAAACATTTATCTACCTCAAGCCGCGTAGATACGTCGAGTTCAGTTCTCTTGGCCCCCAGCTCCCCCGCTAATGGGCTGCGGAGAGTTTGGAGGAACAGCGCTGCCTTCCTCTTCCTCTCCGCCTGCAGCTGTTTCTCCTTGGACTCTTTGGATGCCTGCGCCAGCTTCTCCCTGGCTGCAGCGGCGAGACGATCCTCCAGTTTCTGTTTGGCTGGGATGAACAAATAGGACAGTTACATTTGAGGCTTTTTGTTTTCTTACTGCTGCTCAACACATTTCTTGGAGCTTGAAAATAAATAAGCTCTACGTTTTGTGCTACCTTGCCATACGAGATGGCTAATGAGCAGCAGCAGGATTGCGGAGTGTTTAAAATAAGAAGGTAAAATACAAAAATGAAAGAAATTACAAAAATTTGACGAGGAAAGGATGGTGGGATTTATTTTCTGCTTGCTGTCAGATCAAACAAAAGTCGATGCTTACAGTTTGCCATTTCCTGCACTTAATGATAAGCCAAACTGCGTTTGTGGCGGCAGAAATCTGAAGATGACATAAATCCAAGTCAGGGGTATATGGGAAGAGGCGAGGAGAAATCTGCATGACAATGGGGGTGGAATAAATTCACAGCTCTGAGAGATGAAGAAAAGAGACGGAGTGACAGAAACGGGTGGAAGGAACGTGAACGAGCTGAGAAAGCACCAGAACCAGATAAGAGAGAGAGGTATGAAGACCATGTGAAAAGCTTCATGTTATGCAACTATTAGGGATACAGTTAGGAAATGAGCTACAAAAAAATTGCCAGTGGTATACAAACTTCTTCCAGTGTGGCCAACAGTCCAATTAAAAATAGTACAGGGGCTTCACATACACAAGTGAGAATGGAAGAACCTGATTTATTTGAGGAATCCCATTAATTTAGTGCATGTAAACGTCACATGTACAAAGTAAAGAACTGGAGTAGTTATTACTGGAAACCACTTTAAGTGCACGTGGCGCTTTTCCAGCCCATCGATACAGATTAGCATTCAGCTGCCCGCCACTGATTCTCCTGCAATCTGATCAAGTTAGGCTCGCTGACCGACAGCCACTTTACCACACAGCCAAGCAAATTCAATCAGCTATTTATTAGGCTTTTCAAGCCTCTTTCTCTGGCGGTCGGTCAGCCCCGGAAAGGGACCGCGATGCTTTGAGACTCGTACGTTGAACCTTAAGTGCGCCTGTCAGCTCCCTTGATGGTGAAAAGTAGCACATTTGTCTGAACTGTCCGTCTGAAGTGTTTGTCTTTCCGGGCTCCAGTTAGCAACCGTCTTTATGATCCAGATAGCTCTTCCCCTCTTTACTTAATTAAACTGTTTAAAAATAATTAATCAGCCTAGTTAAATATGTAAATATGTGACATGCAAGAGAACAAAGTGAGGGGTTATCTTGAGTGCATTTCTGGGATAACAAAATTCAGCGATTGACCAGCTCACGGATCAGAGGCTTGACGTTAAAACATTATTTGGAGAAGCTGACTGGACTGCTGCAGGCTCAGACATCCATCAGACAGCTTTAGCCGGAACTGAATGTGGATGCCAACGTTGGAACAAGAATCAATTGGCTAACACTTTTTCAATAATCTCCATAATCTTTTTATGGATTTGCAAATCATTATAATGGCTTGAGGCTAATTGAGAAGAATAACTTCCAAGATGGCTACTTCCTAGGAATAATGTATATAATATTATTGGACAATATTGGCATAACATTTTCTTTTTCCTCATCGACCTGTATCATGCTCCACAAAGCAACAAGCTTAGTATGGCCGCAGCCTGGAATTATTTAGTTTATGTCTTCAGATTGTAAATATACAATTCCCGATTATTGCTTGATTATTATTATTATTAAGTGTTTGCGCATTGTGCTGCTCCACCTAAATAGTAATGCCGAGTACTACTGAGGTATCACTGCTTATTGCAGGATTTGTATTATTCCCCACAAATAGTGTTTAATTGGCAAAATGCATCCATTAAAAGAAGCATAATGTGTTCATTAGCACCATTTATAGGGTGGAGCTGCTGCCTGCATCAGTATCGGTAAAGAAGTGCTGTACAAACTAAGATATCAGTTTGAAAGCCAACATGGAGCACCTTAAAATACATGCAAATAAGGTGAGATGGTGAATTTGCCACTAAAATAACCCCTGCAAGAATCTAAATCTTATTGCAAAACTTTCATTTTACTATAATATGTTTTGCCAACACATCCACATTTTTAAAACAAGTATTTTATGAAAGGAATAAACTATTCAGTTTCTACTCAGCGTCTTGTTTATTTTTCTTCTTTTCTCCTCTGGAAAAAGCAACAGTATGGTGTAATTATTTTTAACTGGTTTTTATCTCAACTTGTTTTTATCCCAAAGGATATTTTTTCCAGCAGAAATGTAAACATGAAAGTAAAAACAGAAATGGCCCAATGGGACAATAATAAACGTAAAAAAAACCTGAATAAATAGAAGTTTGTTTTGGCTGTTACCTTGTTTGGCCTCCAGCTCTTCCAAGCTGAGACACGGTCTCTTCACCTCAGGAGCACTAATGGTTGGTGGCTCCTTGATGACCACGATGGCAGCGGCGGCGGCGGCAGCAGCGGCGGCGGCAATAGCGGCAGCACCGACCACAGCTTCCAGACCCTCGCCTTCCAGCAGCTGCAAACCATGCTCATATGTTGAGGAAAAACCATTTCAACCACATGACGTTAAGGATTACATTTCAAACCTTGTCCTCATCCGAGTCGTCATCCAGCTTCACTCGATTTTTCTCCAGCGGCAGCAAGTCATTCTCCTTCGCTTTGATGGCAAAACAGATTGGGGCAAAGGAGGCTACAACAGCACAGAGACAGACAACAAAAATATCCATCAGTGTAGCTTAAAAATGGAACCAGCACAAGAGACAACGACAAAGTGAAGTTACTTGGGCTGGACCAACACCACCAGCTATTCATGAACATGCAAATGAATTTTACAGACAAGAGGTACAATCACGGTCGTTACATTTTTTTTTTTTTTGCCCAGGCCAAGATCTGCAGCCCACTGAAAACTCTGCGATCCACCAGTCAAGAATAAATGCTCTAGCCTCCTGTGGCCTGTCACTTGTTAACGCTATCTGTGAAAGACCGTCTTCATTTGCAAACGTGTGCATCTATCTTAGGGATTTGGGCCGACGCCAGACATTTCCAGTCCGATAGTGCTAACAGAAATAGCTAGTGTGAATACCACCTGACTCCCATACTATTGGAAGAGGGAGGGGGGGTGGGGGAGTATTTACCCAAGCAGGAATGGCAGAAGGGAGAGGAGAAATACCTTTGCTCATTTTGGATTCACTGCCAGACTCATCTGACTGAAGCTTGCCCATCTAAATAAGAGAAATGACAACACAAGAGTCACACACAAAACATATTCATTGCCCCCCCTACATACACACACTTTTTGAACATAATAAAGAAGAATGTGACAAGAGACAGATGGTACTAAGCAAGTTTATACTTCCAAAATGGTCCGCCTTCACTTTTACGATGACTCTCTAACTGCTCCATTTGTAAACGAGTATCAGTAAAATGTAATTGAGAGGTTTTACTCAACCATGAATAGAAACAAACTACTGGATAGAGCAGAAAGCAAAAACTTATTTTAAAAGATGGAAAATCAGTTTTAGAGGCCACGTCTGGAGATTCTCAATATTGGCTTTCTTATCAGTATCCAATATTAGAGATGGGATTTTTGGCTCTTTATGGTGAGCCGTTCCTTTCAAAGAGCCGTAACAAAAAACTGGCTCATTTTTATATTTATTAAGAAGCCAGCCTGGCCTTAACTCATTTTATCTTGGAAATAATCATTAGGAGGAATGAATTTAGTCATCCCACCAATATGACTTTGAAATTATTATTCTGAAATACTGATTATAACATTTTAAAGTCTGATATGGATTAATTGTAAATATTCCACAATGTGGTGCTATAACACTCTGCTTTGACAGTGACGTCACTGTTTTGAATTACCCATGTACAAATTCTGTGTATGTGTGTGTAAACCATGACTTGAACACGTAACGGTTCCCAGCTGCGAGTCGGTTCCCATCATTCATGTTAATGAGCCGTTCAAAAGAACCAGTTCGTTCGCGAACATCACAACACTATCCAATATACCAACATCGTCAAGCACTTTATTACCATTGCTGATAAAGGCAATTGGACATTGGATAGTAGGCTCCTTAGCTACAGCAGTAGTTGCCCGTCACTGTGCTGCTTGTTAATTCTACGGACCAACAAATCAATAAATTACGATTGCATTGAAGAGAGTGTTTTTGGCTTCCTGCAAAGGATTAATTGGATATGAATCATTTCTTATGGGAAAAATGTATTCGGTTAGAGTACACTTCGGTTAGAGTACACTTCGGTTAGAGTACACTTCGGTTAGAGTACACTTCGGTTAGAGTCTGACCTTCTGTGACGAATGAATGACACTAATCAAGGTTCCACTGTATTTAAAATTCAAACGCCAGACTTGGAAAAAATTCCAGACATACTGAACAGGCAAGTATGTTGCGGTGCTAAAAATCAATAATACTGCTAGGAACCAATATCGCATTTTAACATCCCGGTAAAGTCTTTTACAGCAGTACAACAAAAACCGAAATCCCGTATAGTATCTAAAGCTCCTTTAACACAGCCTGCTCCAAATGGGAATTCTTCTTTCCTATTCCAACAATATTCCAGCAGCCAATAAATTAGCCTCCCAGATTGTGTTTGACTAACCCCAAGTAGTAAGAGCTATCTTCAAGTCAGTGCATCAGCATCTGCCTTGAAAATATGTATTTTTAACTGGGTGTTTTTCAAGGCTTCCACTTGCATCCTAAGTTGTTGCCACAGTGTCCTACATGGTATCTGTTGCTGTTTTTTTCGTCTACAGTTTATTAAAATGCAAAAGTTTCACCTTAAGTAGGGCAGGTTTTTTGGTTTTTTTTTTTTTTACTAGTTTTACTGAAAGTCAGAGCAGATTTTAGGATAACTCTACCACAATAAATGAACACCAGTGCAAATAAAAACATGTTTCAACCATTTGCTATAACACATATGATACAGCACTGTCTGAGAAGGGCAATTTTTCATAATGCACACATCAAAAGCTTGTATTGGGGACAGAATAGCAGAGCAGCTCCATCCTGAGATTTGCCATAATGGATCACACTCTGACAAGCTAATGAATTGGATTCATCAAAAAGTAAATTGCTCTATAGAAAACTTTCTTCACCCCACCCTCCCCCCCTCTTAAAATGGAAAAACTGCAAAATTAGCATGATCATAATGAACACGGCAAGGTGAGAGAATTAACGGCAGGGGGAGGTCATTATTTGCCTTGGAGGGATGAGCAGATAAGTGTTGAGTAAAGGGTTACAGTGCGTCCTATGCGGTGTACCGACTGAATGACAAGTGGCTTGAAGAAAATAGCTTGCATGGACACAACACAGTAGTATGTGTCATGTATTCATTTTGCCTAAAGTGCTTAAAAGGCGCCATGTTGTGTTGTGTACAAGTGTTATTAAACTGTCCATGTACTCGGGGCTTTAATTTGTCTCCTTGTTGGTGTAAGCATCGCCCCTCCCCTCTGGCTTCATCTTCTTGTATATTTAATGATAGAGTAATGTTAGGGGTGATGATAAATAGCAGTAAATGTAACATATACTACAGTGCGATATATATTTTTTCCCCTTCTTGGTGGTGTATTTTTCGACTGACGCAACGTACACTGCAGAGCAACTTATAGTCCGCAAAAACACGATGACGACAGCACTTGAAATGGACCGCATCTCCTTTTCGAAATGCTCATCTTGGAGAAGATTCAGAGCAGAGAGGCCTGCCGTGTGGTCAGCTTACCATCGAATGCATATGGGTACGGGTTAGCAGGGATGTTGCAACACCAGCTAAGAAAGCTTCCCACACAAACCTGATGCATTTAGATTTAAAATGTAAAAAAAAAAAAAAGAAAAAGATTTAATCTACACTTGAGATAAATTGCCTGAGGTCTGGTGAATGGAGAGGTTGCTAGCGGGTGCAAAGTATGACTTAGAAGTATGACTAAGCGTTCTATATTCTATTATGTCTGCTATACACAATACCTGCTTGTAGCTTTGAGTGTGTGTGTGGTCATAGAGAGAGGTCAGGTCTCCACTGCGGCTTGTTGGTGGGATACTGGAATTTTAATGCTGGTGAGAGATGGGCAGCTCAACTGAAGGTGCTTTCAGGCACACAACGGTAAATGTCAGGCCACCTGGGCTGGTGTACTGTCAGGAAAGTGTGCAGAAGGATATGTCTGCTCTTTGTCTGATAAGTGTGTGTGTCCACTGGCAAATGCAGCACATGTAGATTTTGTCGACAGGTTGTTTCAATGATTGGAATTCATAACGGATTCCCTACATAATAAACCGGCGTTGTGATTTGTCGTGCACTTTCAGTTAGGCGTTTTTAATTTTTTTAATCTGAAGCATTTATGTCATCTTGATGATGGCAACTGTCAACACAGCTCTCTCTCATAGCAGCCATTTAATTGGTATGCCAAGCATAAATATGTGAGGTGAGAGGTACTGTTTGCACCCAATGCACTGGTTTGTGTGGATGAATTTTGCCCCAAATTCATACTTTTTTTAGACAGAGTAATATTACTGACACCTAGTGACCGGTGTCTTTCAATCAGCCTTCTGAATGCCTTATATTCTCATTAGTTATGCTTGTAAATTCTAGGGGGAAAAAACACATGACACCATTTGTATGCATCTGTTAAAGAGTGGCAGCATTCAGTGGTTAATAAAGCTGAATGCTAATAGCATTAAATAAAAGCAGTCAAACATATAGTGCTAATAATACCTCTGCCAAGCTTTTTCCTTCTTTCTGCATGAAGTAATTCTTCTTATACTCATAATAGGAGTTGTACTGATTCCAAGGCTGCAGAAAGTCAAACCTAGAGTGGAAGAGCATATGCTGTATGAGGATTACGCTCCTTAACAAGATGAATTGCTCCTACATGATCTCGAGGGGGAAAAGCTAAAAACGTATATATAGTTTGTTACTCGTTGTAAGAACACTCACCGCGGATCATTCTTGGCACGGACGCTGGATTCAAATTTCAAACCATTCCTGACAACGTATTCCGCCAGCTTGTCTATGACAGCCTGGACATCCAGCGGTGGGGGGATTATAGCTGGTGCTGCTGCCATGGTGGCGACTTGAGCTCCAGCTCTGTAATTGCTTTCAGGAGAATTGAAAGATGTTCAACAAGTTAAAGCCATTAGTGACCCGCATCCTTGTCTGGGTCTCAAGACTCAATTTAGACATATACTGTTATATCATACCAGTGTTAGCAGGGAGCAAATTTTGAATCAGATTAGTCAGTTTTCACATACATTTTTTATGATTCATCAGTTTCCAATTATGCCTTAAAAATGCTCAATTTTACTGCATTGCATGAACACAAAGAAACGATGGGAAACAATTATATTTGGATATATCAACAGCTGCAAATGAACTGAAACGTTCAAATACAACACGTCTGAAAATGTATTTGCCCAACACAGTAGCAATGCACATCCTATATAGCAACATCTTTTCCTGTCAAACATGGTCATTTTCTCAAGAAGCCGCTTGTTCAGGTTGTATTGATCCGTCTCCTTCCACAAAAGTTTCACTAAATTGTGCCTCTCATTATTCTCAAGGAAACGGTATTGTCTATTTTGAAGCCGGCAGAAAAACTTCCCTTGACATTTAGTTACCACCGTGAATGCGTTATTTTTGACAGCCCTACTTCTATATGTATGCAATGTAACCAAGTACTTCATACCTCATCTCTGCAATGGTAACAGGTGCAACAGACGTGGGGACTTGAGAAGGGTCAGCAGCTGGCGGCACCATGGCCATATTTTCAATGAGGGAGGATGTCCCCGACTGTGGAAAAGCTCCCGAAGAAGACGTGAGGGTCATCCCCGACGAGGCCACGCTGCTGTAGTAGGCGCTTGCATCTACTCCTGGGGGAGGTGGGGCCATGCAGTATGTTCCATCAGGAAGCATGTAGTAGCCATAGTACATGGCCGACGCATTTGCTGTAAACAGATACGAACATGATTGCATGACGTATCATCTATAAATGCTTCACTTGTACGCATGGCAAGGAGTTGTGCTACTTGGATGCATGTGGCAGAATGAAAAGAACACACACAAGACTAGAGGTGTCCTAGATATATAATCTTTGAGCATGAACTGATGATGTCTGCTCAGATGAGAGGCAAAACATATTCTAAGACAACCGGAACGGTCAATGAATACACACAACTCAATTCATTCATTTGAAGTGTCATGCTATAAACATAAAAGAATGCAAATGTGAATAGTGGAGCAAATTATTTTTTCTACTTGTGGGCTCTGTGGGCAGCAGCGATGCCTTTTTGCGTACTACCAAGTACTACCATTTGAACCATCTCATCACCAGTGTTGGGCATGTTACTTTAAAAAAGTAATTAGTTATAGTTACTAGTTTCTTCTCAAAAAAGTAACCGAGTTACTGAGTTACTCCAGTACAAAAGTAACTAGTTACCAGCAAAAGTAACTACTGCCCCCCTAACAGCAAAAACGGTACCATTACAGAGGTTTGCATTTATTGCAGTTGACAGGTGTTTCTGTGGGCGTTATGCTGACAGTAAAAGTAATTAGTTCGATTACCCGTTACTGAAAAAAGTAACAGCGTTAGTAACGGCATTATTCCCATCACTGCTCATCACTGTTGACTCAAGGAAACATCCAATAGACACAATGGAAATCCATGTACAACTGGAACAGAATCCACTCTAGAATAGCCTAAATGTGATTCATTTGGATTTTTGAAAACTAGGACTGAATACAGTGGAACCTTGGTTAGCGTCATTAATCTGTTCCAGGAGATCCGACTAACCACAACGTAACCAAGCCAAAACCGAAATCATGTAAATCCAATTACCCTAACATTTGGTGTATATTTTTAAATCCACATTTTCCCAGAAATTTTGTTTTGAAAATAATCTTTCGAGGCTCCACTTTGGAGACTTGGCTCAGAAAGCTTTGACGCACTATGTTGACCTCCAGCAAGATTTGCGTCATTTCAGCGCTGACACTACCCCCTGCATTTTACACGTCAATCAATCAGAATTTGAATCAAACTGGAGCCCGGGCTGAAATTTACGGCTGTTGGGTGGAGAGCATGTAAATGGTGCTGGGCGTAATCACGGCGAGGCCGCCGCGTGAGCAGCAGCATTCTAATTGCTCTCCTGAGAGTAACACATCAGTACACTGCTTGTGCTCGGACCTCAAGAGCAAAGTAAAGGTGTTCTTTACGAGGCTGTGATGTTTTCACTGTTGCTGAGGCGCTTTATTGGTCAGTGTCACACTTAGCAATAACATGTCTGTTACAAGAACTCACTTTGTATCAAACAAGTCAGGAACTATGACTCATCACATATTATTCATTATATTTCAAACACTTTTTTCCAAAGGAGCAGGACAAGGCAGCTATCCGGCAAAATCGCCGAAACCTAAATGGTCAGCGTCAATGAGGGGATGGCAACATTAGTCACTGAACTAGTTAACTTTAATGGGAAATCCAATTTTCTTTAATCAGGAAAATGGAAAGCAAACACTGCAAGCTGCCATTAAAAATGTGTGCTGTTGGTAAAATTAAGACCTTTACGGTCAGATGACTGAAATAGATATCGTACAATTGACTGTTCAATTGATTAGAAGCTCCCTTATAATTTGCATTAGAATGCAAAGCATTGCTGTCCGTGTTCCATAATTCAAAACAACTGAAGATGATAAAAGCAGTTGAGACATTACACTTGATCTTAAAAATCCCTGAGTGCTTTAAGCCAAATAGGGATAACATCACAGCGGTGTGAATGGACGGCGAAATTGAGGGTCGATGGCATCATTGCTTTTCTGCATGAGCTCACCTTTGAGCATCTTTGTGAGTCGAATTTTGTTTTTTCCTTACGTTAAATCGACAAAGCGATAATAAAAGGATTGGTACATACTGTTATAAAGGCTTTCCTCTCAGTATTTCCCACAATAACAAAATGCACTTTTACCACTCAAGACCACAACTAACATAAATGCAGATGTTCTTGTTTTCAAACAAGCCAAGCATTGCAACCTGGATGGCAAATGCACATCAGTGGTGTTAAATGCTAAGGTCATCGGGTGCCAATTTAAAAACATCAACAGCCCCGGTGCTGAAGCGAAGAGCGGGTCAAAAGGGCTCTCTCCATAACTGCATCACGGAAGAATAAATTGCAATAATGAACAAGTTAACACTCACGGGTCAGGCTGGACCGACGGCCGTGTTGTGCAAGACCATTCACAATGTACATGCAGAGATACGAGTATAGCAGTAAGTTATACAGTATTGATCTCATGGAAAGCGGTTGATGTGTGAATGATGTATTCTTGTAATATTAAAACTTTATGACTGGAACATGACGACTTGAGTCACATAACTTGCAAATTTTTGCCTCATAATTTAATACTCACCCCCTAGTAAAAGCCCTAATATTGTACTTGCTATTGTATGTGGAATTTTGGTGTTCCTCATTAAGTCATTCCAAAAGATCAGGACGAATTAATTTCTTCCAGACACACAAAAACATCAACACAACACAGTTCAAGAACATTTAAGTGAACCTTCTATGCTTTTTCCACTTTTGTGACCTGGAAATGTTAGAATGTAGTATTACCATGTTAAACGATGCCAAACTATTCGATAATGAGGTTTAATAAGGTTCGGAGTGTGTTCAATGAACAAATAAACACTCACGGTCAGCTGTGTACTGGGCAGTTGCACTGGATGCTGCGGGATCTGATGCTTCCTCGGGGCCGGTTGATATTGCGGCCAAGCCGTTTCTTTCCTCCTTGGCTTTTCGAACCAGTGCCGCAAGGGGATGGTCCGGGTCCATCACTCGAAGCGGCTGGGAAAGGGTCAGTGAAATAGTCAAGATGTGACCTTTGTATTCAAACGTTTGTCTGGGCTATCAATACCACTCAGGGGCGTCACTTGGTTCTGTGGACGGGGGGGCTTAGCCCCCTGGAGAAGCACAAGATATGAATGAATGTAGTAGACATTCAAAAAAATCAAAAAAACAAATAAACAAGAACCGGGATATAACTTTCCCACTTTTGGACAGATTTAGTAGAGATACTCAATTGTTTTAGGCCACCATTAAATGTACCCAAGTACACACAATCTACACTGCAAAACCGCTGCTCAAGCTCTGCAACCATTCTGATCAATGATATAATAATCATTATTATATTATTAATTAGCCTATTATTATTACTATCATCATCATTCTTCTTCTGATACTACTACTAGTAGTAGTAGTAGTAGGCTAGTATTAGCCTGCTTATTGGCTTGCCTAATAGCCTGCTTTTGCCCTATTATATGAAATTTGTCAGATATTTTTTTTGCAAAAAAAATAAAATCGATAAAAAATAAAAAATATCAAATTATTTAGGGGGACTTAAGAACATTTAGAATATTATTTAGAATATTTAGAACATAGAAGTCCCCCTAAAATAGGCCTAATGATGCCACTGATACAACTGCTTATACTGTAGATGCTGTTTAAGGCGCCATGATGGCGACTTGAACATACCGTTCCTTAAAGCATTTATTCTTAGATCAGCTGGGCACATCGCTACTGTAAAAGTTGTTTTCCAGGCTAAAACACTAATTCAATCAATTAACACTTCACACACTTGGTTACCTTCATCAGCTCCTCCAAACGTGAGCACTTTTTAGGTGCAAACAGGCTGGGGTGAAGGTAGCTGCCATCTCCATCGTCATCCGACTCATCAGAATGAGATTCTACAGCAAAAAAAAAAAAAGGAGGGGGGGGGAGATTTGTCCAAAATGTGATTCTGCATTAGATGTGGGTTGACAGAACGTAAGACTATAAACTCACCTTCTGGCTGCTCTTGTTTGTCAGACGAGGCCAGATTGTACCGACCTTCCTTCATGGCCTTCAGGATGTGTTTGTAATAAGGATTCAGATAATGGTCAAAACGAAGAAAGTCAAACTGAGAGTTACGAGCCTGCTTGGCTTTCAGCACGATCTCAAACTGAGCACCCTGCTGACAGACAAAGTTGGCTGTCCGCTCGATGATGTTATGAGTCTTGATGGTTGCCGGCTAAAAAAAAAAAAGAAACAAACAAAAACAAACAAAACATAATATATCTTTCTGAAAAACGACAAAGCTATTTCACAAGACTTTTTTATTTAGATTTGGACACCTGAGCTTTAGAGTAAAGCGTGCCTCACGATCTGTAATTTGATTTCACGCTTAATTTTACGCTCTACCTTGTTCAGAATTAAGTTGATGTAAACCATACATAGCATAAATAATGAAATTGAATATGATATTATAACTAAAAAAAAAACACACACCACACAGACCCCTGGAAACTGAATGATGATGAGGTGATGGTCTGGTCTGGTCAAGGATAACACAGTTGGGGTCAACGTGTCAACAACAGCAACGCTTAATGCCAAGTACAAGTACTTCTATTTCTGAGACTTTTTCTATGCAAAGCAATCCAATGCTCATTTTGATCACATAAATTCTGGAAACATTTGGGGGGGGATCAGTGGAACATAAAATGGTCCATCATTAATTCATTATTGTTCCCCTTGTGTGCTTTCAATGATTAATCATTGTCATTACCTAGACAGTAGAGGGGACGTGCTGACCCGACACACACATGTCATCGGGATGAAAGTTGGAATAAATATTACCTCCTTAAAAGACACCTGCCAAAAAGATGACAGGGTCAAACGCTAATTGTCTATTATATTTTATTTCTATTTTTGCGCGACAGGAAATGTGTGCATAATATTTATGCAACACATACTCACAACAGAAAATCTTACCTGGAAGCACTGGCGATAGATATCGCCTCCAAGACAAAACCCAAGGACAATACCGAACTTCAATGTAATCATCATTAACAACATTCATTATGTAGTTTGCAAAGATATTTACAATCCACCCGATAGCTTTTCCAGCGTGGAGTATTTGTTGAATATCATTTATGATAATGAATGATGATCTGAATAAAATGTATGAGTTGAAGCAGCAATAACACTTTAAAGCAGCCAAACTTTACAACAACCTGGTGAGACGAGTTCTTCCACAACTCCTGGCTCATCATTTGTCCATAAAGAAATGATATGCATAATGCTTCTGTGTATTCACAGGGGTGTTATAATCAGGAGATAGGCATAATGCATACACACAAAAGAAGAAACCTTGTGGGGTAGATGATTGGTTAGTCCCAAAATATCCATTGGAAAACACACAAGTGGTTTGTGGAAATGTGTTGGTGGCAGGGCATCAAAGTAGCATGGCAACACAACACCGATTTCAACTAGAATGAACAGCGTTATTAATATGAGCTCACATGCAGGACTATCCATATAATGCTAATGCTGTTTTCAAAATGCTGGGGTATTTGTTTTTGTTTTACAATTTTCATCAGGAGCAAGTGATGTCGAAACCAGATGGTCCCACCCTTAACTTCCCAACACTTCCCTGTGAATTTCTGTTGGTTGTTATATATATATATTTTGTATTATGCCCCAACAATAACTTTCCCAATGGAAACATCTGAGCGTCTATATGACATTATGTCTACTATATTGGGTCATACAAGCGTAAAAGTGACAGGGGTGTTACTTCATGTATAGAGTGCTCTAATGTCAAAAATCATATTTAGGAAGTCATAAACATTCTATGCTCTAACTATGGAAACATTCAATATATAAAGAATTGTGCTGTAGCTTCACTACCGCTCAAAAGTTTGGGATCACTTTCGAATTTCTTTGTTTTCCAAAAAAAACAAATTTTCATGCATTTCACAAACAATTAAAATTAATCAGATGATTTTCAAAGAACGATCTACATTTTTGCATAGAGGCTACTATCAACAACTGTCAGTCGTCTGCATCAATCTCCTGGTATGGCTGCTAATCCAAGTTCATCATTTTATAAGGCTACTAGATTATTAGAAAACCCATCTAAAAATCTAAACTAAAACTAAAATCTCTTACCATGCTGTTAACTACTCCCTTCAGAGCGCAGCACAAACTAGGTCTAACAAGGACAGAAAAAAACGATGCACAACTGTGCAAGAAGACAAATATCTGAGTGTGTAGTTTAAGACAAAGACGCCTCACAGGTCGTCACCTGGCAGCTGTACTAAATAGTACCCGTCAAATACCAGTGTCAGTATCAACAGTGAAGCGGCGACTTCAGGATGCTGGACTTCATGGCAGGACTGCCAAGAAAAAGCCATATCTCAGACTGGCCAAAAACATTTCCAAGTGATCCCAAACTTTTAAGCGGTAGTGTCATTCTCAAGCGAGTCCCGTGTTTACAGTTTTTAATTACATGCGTAACCACGAAACCGCACAAAACACAAACCACCTGCACGCCCTTTGAAACCACTGGTCGAATACGGCTTCATGGTAACTTAACAGGCAGCGGAGTTTGATGTTGTGCAATGTCAGACACTACAGGAGGCACTCCGGAGCACCTTCAGGTTAAAGAATTAAGTCTGGCATTCGCTCTTATGTTTGTGAGCACGGTTTTCATCTTCAAGGTCTGTCAAGCACGAGTGCAATTACTAAGAGTTTGATTGAAATTACTTCTGCACAAGCAAGGCTGTGGGCTTTATCACATTGTTCATAATGTGTGTTGCATTCCACAAAGGCGGGGTGGATATGCTCTATTTCCATCAGGGATCCGGTTAAACTCACCAGTTCCACGTCGGCAGGGATTTCAAGTCCTTCAGGAGCAACAAATGGTTCTTCACTCTCTTCTGGTTCTGCCTCTTCTGTGCATGTAGCAAACAATTGGATTCATTCGTATGTAGACTAAATTCTTATTTAATACAACAACAAAAAAATACTACATAAAAAGCAGATAATAAACTGGTTGGTAGTGGTAAGCAAAGCAAGGATGGTGTGACGAATAGCTAGATGAAAAGGGGGTGACTAATTGGGTGAGAATTACAGTCATTGCAGCAACACAACAACATGACATATTTTGAGCGATAATTTGTAATTACACTGAAATTAATCTTCTGGCTTGTGTGCCCCTCATGAATTACCCTGCAATTACAAGTGATAAAGATTTGATTTATGTTGCCATTTGGAGTCCATGTACATCTGTCCATAGGTTCACATACGGACTACTAATTTACAGTAGTCGTATTGCCTCTGTCATGTTTTTTTTTTCTTACCAGTGACCTTGTTAGCATCCTCCTCCTCCGTAGGCTGGGATGGGTCATAGTAGTCCGCGCTGTACTTGAAGGCCACTGCATTGTAGGTGCCTTCATCTGCCAGGGCCTCGCTCAGCCGCTTGTATTCCTCTTCTGTAAAGCAATACTGCATGTATCAAACCTCAATTGTTTTAATGCAGAAGACAAATGGCTATGTCGATGAATAAAAATGGCCGGTTTGACCTCAACGTTGCCTTGTTCCTAATGAAATTCATACCTTTAACTTCATTAAAGCCACAAGGACAAAATTCCCACTAAAACTATCAATATCGCTAATGCTCTCACGCTGTCCCTTTAGTGGCCAGATGGGTAATAGACTGAATGAATGGGAGTCAGGCTCCCAAATTCAAGGGCAACACAGCCATATTGGATGAACCCCCAATATGCGAATGTGTGTGTGACATCCATCATTAGCCACGTCATTCTGTCCTGTCAGTTTGGGCACAAGACACCATATTTCACTTAAAATGATGGGTTATTCATTCAATTAAGTGACTGAGTATGTCTTTCAGGAGAGTGATTCGACACCAAACCACCCTGTTTCATTAGCATGTCAAATGAGCGAGATGGAAGTAATCCAGCTGAGTAAAAAGTGATCTCAATAGAAGTGGCTCATGAGCTCAGTGGCAAAGCCAGTGTGTCATTTTCCACAGGAAAAAAAACAGATGCTGAAAATCAGAGCTCTTAAAAAAAAAAAATTATTTCCCAGAGAAAAATAGTCCTAGGCAATGTGCATAATAATTTGCTTTAATTTAACACGGCATTTGAAGAACAAACCCATAACGTTGTATGGCAAGTTTAGCAACAGTCTGCAAATATACAGTATATATACACAGTACAGTACATACTCATATGTACATGACAGTCGGATGGCGAAGCAAATAACCCGAAAAACAATGGACTTCAACAATGGACAATGGACTTCATCAGACTAGAGTACCTCTCTCTGGAGCACCCTTATACTTGCTACCTGGAAGACCTGTTAGAGCTTTACAAATGACACAATGATGTCAATGCAGACTTGTGATGTACTGTGTATATCTAATTAGAAAATGGACATTGTTGAATAGAAAAAATATGATCTAATAATAATGTTTTAGATGTGGTAAAGCATAATGCTTTGTAATAACTATATATGTGCTCTAACCATCAACAGCGGAACTATTCATCTGTCCAGAAGCTGCAGCCTGACCCACATGAGTTAGGGCTGAAGGTGGACTACATCATCGATTGGACGAAGATTGTGAAAAGGGAAATTGAGAGACACTTACCCGTCCAATATAAGGAATTATCATAATAGCGCCGTAACTGTACAGCACAGATTACCTGGACTGTGCTGTAAGGTGGTTTAGAGTGAGCAAATCAAACGTTCCTTTTCTGTGTCATGCTGCAAATGTCCCCCATAACTTCCCCTTCCCCTGTTTCTGAGGAAGACATTTTGCCTAACGTTCGGCAAACGTACTAACCAGCCAGAATCCAAATGAAAACAATGTATTGTACATGCCTACCTTGTCTCGCCTCTTCTTCCAGCAGGTCAGTGTGCAAGGCCAGATATCTTTCTTCATCGCAGAGCGCCTCGATTCTGGCCTCCTCCTCCGACAGCTGGTAGGATGTGTTCCACGACCCGCTGTCATACTCTGAAAGGTCATGTAAATGACCACGCCCATCATATCTGTTGAATGATATGCAGGATTAGAGAGAAGACAAATACTTAGTCACTAAAAATACCTACTTACCAGGGGAGGGTGGGATATAAAACCCCTAAATGGTTATATCAAATATTCTGTTGACCTGCACTTGCAAAACACTACAATGTGCCGTTTTCTCTCAGGAATAAAAGTAATATTACCTATTTCCATCCTAAACACATAAAAAGAACCCTACATTGAAAGAAATGCAATTAAAGCAACTCCCCTTACCTTACAGGGTTCCCCCTGTATACCTCATCAATATCTGCAAAGAGAATTACATTCACACAAACCCGAGTACATAAATACCTATCCGCAAGAACGCAAACGGACGACATTTTCCTGGGTGCGTCCCTCTACGCCATCTCTCAGTTGGAGTATCTTCAGGAAGACAAAGAAATGGGGTGCCGGGGTTGGCATTCGGGGTTGCCGGGACCCCTTAGCCTACCTTGCTGGGGAAAGAACTGTGTTATGTGATAAAGACACACATACAGAGGCTGTACACATGAAACAACGTGGGCCACTGCCGGTCAAGGTGATTCAAAAGAAAATTGGGTGCGTGCACGACTGGGCAACACACAGTGGCTAACTAACCACAATGAGATTTGTCACCATGAATCACCTTTGTTGCAGTAACTCTGGCCTTGTGGGCAGGACATGTGCTCAGTGAAGACAGGTATTTTAGGCAGAATTTAATTTGAACAGGAAAACCAAAAGAGGACATTCACATTTGATCTGCAACTCGTATGCCATCGGTAAACATTTCCAGAGGAGATACTTCAAACGTGCAAACAGTGCAACTTAACAATACTAATTGCTTTTAATATACATTATTACTGTATTAAACTGCGTTGCAGTCGATCAGTGTTATCTTAATAGTTTAGCATCCCGTCTGCGAGCTATGCAGACTTGGGATTTCCAAATGTTACTCTGGAAATGTCTTTTGAATGGCACAAATCTTCCAAAAACACATCTGTATATGGAAGTGCAACATTTGTCGTCAGTTTTAGGTGGTTTCAGGGCTTCTGCAAGACTAACTCCAACCAGTTCCTTCAACTTTGAAACAGGCTAATAAGCAAGATAGATAGTTAGCATTGTGTTTCGGTTTAAGTGTTCAACCGACCTATCGATCATGATGCTCTTGTCCCCCATCCATGGAATAAGATGTTTTCCATGTTCGTGGTAAAGAGCCCTTTCGTCGTCTCGGAACACTTTACAGGCGTAGCCAAACACCAAAAGATCGGCGTATTTATCACTGTCACTAGCATCCTTAGCCGGCTTGTTGTTTGGGTCCTTCTTTGCCGTCCCGCGACGATACATCTCCGAATGGTTAATTTAAAAAGACGCTAATGTATGTAGCAAAACAATACTTATGAGTCTAAGGTAATCAAAGAGCTCACGGCGTGATCAGATGCCACGATTATTTGTTTTTGTTAAAGCTAAGATACACAATTCTACGTGCTGTCGGTCGCCATGTTGAAAATATGTAAATGTAGCAATGTGTCCGTTCGACACTTACGTCATAGTTAGCAACCGTATTAAATTACCAGCATACATATATATATATAATATATAAACATTTAGTTGAGCTACTATTTACAATGAAATTATTGTTATCATTTAACGCAAATGCCATTAATTTGTAGATTTATTTGTAAGTTCGTGGGATATGTGGTGAATGTGCGAGTCGGAAATTGAGCGCTTGAAAGTCAGTCTCAACTGCGCTGGGCTCGTTTGGGTGGGAGAAAAGTCAATGGCTTTATTAGGACTATTTCAGGGCGGCAAATCTGAATGCCTCCTAAAATTTTCATTTTTTATTTACAAAAAGTATCAAATTCAATATCTAGTGGCCAGAATATATGTGTTTAAATAAGTAATCATTTTCCTATTTATTTAAAACTACCAAATAGTACATTTGGAATTACTGGAAGTGAACAAATGTATTGCAGTTGATATGAAATTGACTGTATTACACAAACAAAAAGACTGAAATAATAATTTGATAGTGGTTTGTGAAATGCTGTGCTAACGCACTGTATTCACTCACATCCTGTCTCCTCCCCCTCCTCCTTGGAGGCGGAGCCTCCTCTGTTCTTATACCGGAGTGATGGAACATGTAGGAGGGAGAAAATGAGTAACCTGCAGAAAAGTCCTGAAATAGACTCTTCCCGAAATACCTGAAAGGATGTGGCAAGTCTCGGTGCAGTATCGTGATGATAAGCACAGAATCAAACCAGGTCCTTCCTATCTACTGAGTGTGGGGCCTACATCACTCGGCCACTCGCCCAAAGTCAGCTGGGATAGGCTCCAGCATACCCCTGCAACCCTCGAGAGGATAAGCGGCATAGAAAGCGGATGGATGGAAGTACACTTTTTACCAGGAAAATAAAAAAAAATAGTGTCAATGGAATTCATGAACGTAACGACAGGTATCTAAAATGGCTGTTAAGCCGGTGAAGAACTTGTTCTGGAGACAAGGGGCCTTATAAATCATCGAAGAACAGCCCAAATGAAGCCACATGGTAAGGTGGGTGTGGTGGTTTTGGCCAACAGATGAAAACACTGTGTGATATTTGTTATTTTTGAAAGTCAGATTGTAATTGAAAATTGATCTTTCTCTCCTGTGCAGTCAAAGAGCATCAGAGGTGAACTTGACCACTGAAGGTGAATGCAGATCACTCCATCAAAGAAAACCATGGCTGACGCTGCACACACTTGACATTTGAGTCATGTATGCTACGCTATTGTGCTTTTGTTTTGTTCTGTGTAGGGTCCCAGTTTTTCTCGTCTCTCGCTTCCAAACAGGTAAGAAGGGAGTTAACCTCCTGGGTACGTCTGGGTCATAGAACAACAGAGTTAGTCCTTGTCTCAGTGGGTGGAGGCGGGGCTGCAAGCATACACACAGAGTGCAGAAGAGTATAACAAAGCAGAAATTATATTATCAGATAGGAATATTGTATTGGCTGCACGGCGAACGAGTGGTTAGCGCGCAGACCTCCCATCTAGGAGACCCGAGTTCAATCCCACCCTTGGTCATCTCTGTGTGGAGTTTGCATGTTCTCCCCGTGCATGCGTGGGTTTTCTCCGGGTACTCCGGTTTCCTCCCACATTCCAAAAACATGCTAGGTTAATTGGCGACTCCAAATTGTCCATAGGTATGAATGTGAGTGTGAATGGTTGTTTGTCTATATGTGTGCTGTGATTGGCTGGCCACCATTCCAGGATGTACCCCTCCTCTTGCCCGATGACAGTTTGGATAGGCTCCAGCTCCGCCCGCGACCCGCGTGAGGATAAGCAGTAGAAAATGAGTATGAAAATGAATATTGTATTTTTTCATTTGTACCCAACCAATACTGATATCAGTGCGCATCTCACGAACTGCAAAATGCTCTGCATGGAATGTGGCTCCACTAAAATAATTGTGCTGATTGTGCCATAAACACTCAATTAAACAAACTGAGTTTTCAATTGCACTGAATCTATGAGAAAACAACCCGTTAGCACAATCAACACTGCGGATTGCTATTATATTAATGCAGGAAATAAGCTAACTGTGGTTGATTGAGATGAAGCATAGAACAGGTATACTCCATTTTAAAAAATGCAGCAGTCTTGTAACTCCCAAAGCTTTTATCTCCCCCCTCTATTATTTACTACCCATGCTCGTGTTTTGTTCAAACGTATCCATAGGCACAGCCTAACACTCTCGTGAAAGAAGTGGGAGACAAGGTGCAAAGAGACTCAGGCTTGCAAAAGCACGCTTACTGCGTCGCTGCTCACAGCAAAAACTAGGACAAATAAGAGACTGCATCATAATATACCTGTGTCTGTCGCCCTGTCATTGCGCCTTTGCAGTGGCATCAGTAAGCAGGACTTTGCAGAATGGAATGGGCATCTAATACAGGGGTAGAGAACCTATGTGCCAGTACATTTGATGACTGCTTCTGGATCTCAGACATTTTGTAACACAATAAAAGGTAGTTATTTTTGTAGCTAAATACCTTTTTGGCTGACTTTTCAAAGTAAGACAAGACGGACATTACAGCGTTAAAACTGTGTTGTGTTCAAAATATAAAACATTCTCATGCATTTTAATTAGGGATGTCTCGCCATAAAATGCAATATGGGTTGATATCGGTATCAGATTTTTTCCAGATCATGAAAACTGATATGTAAAAAAAATACTGCATACAACATATATGTCCATTCGACCATAGGAGATAAGTCATGTTAAACATATCGGTATCGGCTGATAACGGTATTGTAAATTTAGAGGCAAATCAGTTTTCGGCTTAAAACATTTTTTTTTCTTAAATTTTTTTTTTAAACTAAAAAAATTGTTTAAATGTTTTTTAAAATAAAAAAAACAAGAAAAAACAACAACACTGCTTTATGTGGTGCTTAGAAGATGTTGAGTAAAGTGACAAAAAAATGAAAAACTTGAAAACATTTTTTTTTGCTTTTAAAAAACTTTTTAAAAAAAGTTTTCAATTTTTATGTCACTTTATTCAACATCTTCTAAGTGCAGTTTTAAAAATGTAAATAAATAAATCAATAAAAAAATAAAACAAACAAACAAACAAATAAATAAATAAATAAAAAACACAGTACAAATGATTGAAACAATTTTACCAGAGTTTTCCAGTGTCACTTTATTCAACATATTCTAAGCGCCACAGAAAGCAGTGTTGCATTCCGGTTTGCCACCCGATAGGAAATGGGTTCATATTACAGGTTTGGTAGTAACGGATCATTTCACCTTTACGGCTTCTCTTGGGCCAGTACGGATATCCAGTTTCCCTCTAAGGCAACGTAATACATCAGGACGAGGTAAGAGCCGACTGTGAGACAGAAAGCTACACAGCAGAGCTACCCCTACGCCGAAGGCATTTATGAGTATAATTTATGCCTCTCTTGCTGACTGCCACTTATAATGTGCACATGCAGGTGACAAATTGGTCTAGCCCGCACGACTGTAATTATTATGCAGTTTTATCGTAACACGCATGCCCATTCCTGACACGCTCTCACTCACATTCTCTTTTATTCCTTTTACAAAGTGTCTAAGCATAACACGCCATAACTTGTAACATTATAATGCTTGACAGCACCGTACAAACTGCTTCCCTTGTATTTTAAGAGTAAACACAACAAGTAAACACCACACATGCGCTTCTGGTATGGTAATATTGAGCTTTTGTGGCGATGATGAGTCGGGGTTGGCAAATACTAAAGTCTAAAGTGGAATTGGCAGCTGAAGAGCCTGAAGTCTTTCAGAGCGGAATCTCATCATTTGAACGGCCCTGAAGTCGTACAATTGCAAATTCAGCCTACAGTTGCACAAATAATGCAACACGAACCACCTCTGCAGTTGTAAGAAAAGGGTCGTCGTGTTTATTTAATACACCTTACTTCATGAACAATAGCAATGATGTGAATTCCGAGAATTCAGTCCTTATCTGGTCATGCCTTGTCATGACCGGGCCCAAGTACTTTGGCAGAACATCTTGGACTCCAAACACATCTTGTGTAACAATCAGGTTACGTTGGCTTCCCAAAGTCACGTAGCCCTCTTACGTTCGACTAAGTTCACCCAAAGACAAGTCATATTCCCCCCTTTTGGGAGTACCAAACCCCCAAAACGATGAAAATTTCTCTCGGACCACTCACCATTACCATTTCTGCGTTACCATTTTTTTGAAGAGAATTCACATATGAAGTTCAAGGGGATCTTGCTACACTGGCCAAAATATTGGCGTGCCAATGTTTTCGGCAATGTCCATATACACTACCACTCAAAAGTTTGGGATCACTTGCAAATTTCTTTGTTTTCCAAAGTAAAACATTTTCATGCATTTCACAAACATTTTTTTCCATTCCGCAAACATTTTTATCCTTTTCACAAACAATTAAAATGAATCAGGTGATTTTCAAAGAAGGATCTACATTTTTGCATAGAGGCCTACTATCAACAACTGTCAGTCCTCTGCATCAATCTCCTGGTATGGCTGCTAATCCAAGTTCATCATTTTATAAGGCTAATAGATTACTAGAAAACCCATCTAAAAAATCTCTTACCATGCTGTTAACTACTCCCTTCAGAGAGCAGCACAAACTGGGTCTAATAAGGACAGAAAAACGATGCACAACTGTGCAAGAAGACAAATATCTGAGAGTGTGTAGTTTAAGACAAAGATCGTCACCTGGCAGCTGTACTAAATAGTACCCATCAAACACCAGGGTCAGTATCAACAGTGAAGCACAACTTCAGGACTTCCGACTTCATGGCAGGATTGCCAAGAAAAAGCCATATCTCAGACTGACCCAAAACATTTCCAAGTGATCCCAAACTTTTGAGTGGTCATGTAAATTTGCCTGATTCCATTGGCATGGCCAAAAACAGGATCTTTGGTATTTTTGGTTTTGAACAGCTGCCGTACATGACAGGGGTTGGGAGCTCAAGGACAAAATGTATGTCGTATGACCGCTAATAACTTTAAAATGTTACTTTAAACATTTTAGTAAGGGGCCATCTATAATTTTCAAAATTTTCACAAGAGTACAAAGAGTACTCTTTTGAGAACCCCCCCCCCCCCTAAAAAGAGTACAATCCCAAATGAAAAATGTTGATAGGTCCATGACCAACTGACCCAATACAGCCAGGAAATTCGAATGTCCAATAGTGTTCTCTGGCTGTATTTTGGGACTCTGGTCAATCAGTCACTGCCCATCAACATTGTATTGAACACGAACAAGATAAAAAAAAATATATCAAATGCCTTTTTTGTATTTTTCTTTCAAGAAAATACAAATGTATTACAAATTTGGTCTTTTTGTATTGTTCTTTCTAT